>NC_080068.1:22367379-22679362 GCF_949987535.1 Balaenoptera acutorostrata | reverse complement strand
ATATAATGTAATGTAATATAATATATATGATTATTTTAAGTCACTGATCTCTTAATTCCAACACATTTTAACAACCCTGCATTTTACTCCCCCACCCTCACCATGATTATTGTTTTTTTTTTAAACTCTTTATTGAATTTGCCACAATATTGCTTCTATTTTATGTTTTGGTTTTTTGGCTACAAGTCATGTGGGATCTCGGCTCCCTGACCAGGGATTCAACCCACACCTCCCGCATTGGAAGGTGAAGTCCCAACCACTGACCACCAGGGAAGTCCTGATCATTGTTTTTGATATATTTTACATCTTTTTGTTTTGTGTATCCCTTAACTAATTATTGTAGATATAGATGATTTTTGTCTTTTAACCTTCCTGCTAGCTTTGTACATGGTTGATTTACTACCTAATATTTGCCTTTACCAATGAGTTTTTTCCTTTCATAATTTTCATGTTTCTATTTGTAGCTTTTTCTTTTTCACTTAGAGAAATCCCTTTACCATTTCTTGTAAAGCTGGTTTGGTGGTGCCCAACTCTTAGATTTTGCTTGTCTGTAAAACTTTTGATTTCTCCATCAAATCTGAATGAAAGTCTTGCTGAGTAGAGTATTCTTGTTTGTAGATTTTCCCTTCATCACTTTAAATTTATTGTGCCACTCCCATCTGGCCTGCAGAGCTGCTGAAAAGTCCACTGATGGTGTTATGGGAGTTCCTTTGTATGTAACTTGTTGCTTTTCCCTTTTCAATATTCTTTCTTTAACTTCTGCCATTTTAATTCAGTGTATCTTGGTGTGGACCTCTTTGGGTTGATCTTATTTGTGTTCTAGGACCTGCATGTCTGTTTCTTTTCCCAGGTTAGGGAAGTTTTCAACCTATTGTGTCCTCAAATATGTTCTCTGCCCATTTCTCTCTCTCTTCTCCTTCTGAGACCCTATAATGTGAATATTAGTGCACTTGATTTTGTATCAGAGGTCTCTTAAACTGTTCTCTTTTCTTTTTATTCTTTTTTCTGTTCAGCTTCAGTGATTTCCACTACTCTGTCTTCCATCTGCCTGATCCATTCCTCTGTATCATTTCATCTACTGTTGATTTCTTTTAGTGTATTTTTCATTTCAATTGTTGTAGTTTTCTTCTCTGTTTAGTTCTTTATATCTTCTAACTCTTTGTTAAACTTCTCACTGTGTTCCTCCATTCTTCTCCTGCATTCTTTGATCATCTTTATGATCATCACCCTGAACTCTTTCTTAGGTAGATTGCCTATCTCCAGTTCACTTAGTTCTTCATCTGGGGTTTTATCTTCTTCCTTTGTTTGGAACATGTTCCTCTGTTGCCTCATTTTGTCTAACTTGCTCTTTTTTTATTTCTATGTATCTGGTAGGTTGGTAGTGTATCCTGATCTTGGAGAAGTGGCCTTTTGTAGGAGATACACTGTGTGTCCCAGCAGCTCACTCCCCTCTGGTCATCAGAGCTATATGCTCTAGGGGTGCCCCCTATGTGGGGTGCATGGGTCCTTCTGTGTGGCGGGCTTACTGATGTCATTGGTCTGGTAGGCATGGCTGGCCTTTGGTCCAATTGGTTTCCAGGCCCTGCCTTGTGTGGACCCTGACAGCCACTGGTTGGTGGGGCTGGGTCATGAGGCTGCTGGTTGCAGAACCTTGGAGGGTCCCAGGGCTACTGCTGGCTCACTTGTGGGCAGAGCCAGGTTCTGGGGTGGGTGGTTACAGGGCTGGGGTTCCTGGATCTAGTGTTGGCCTGCTGGTGGGTGGGGCCAGTTCCTGATATGGCTGGCTGCAGGTTCTGGGGTATTCCAAAGCTGGTGCTGGCCCATTGGTGAGTGGGGCTGGATCCCAGGGCAGCTGGCTGAGGCATCCAAGGTTCCTCAGAGCTGGTGTTGATCTGCTGGTGGGTGGGGCCCAGACCCAGGGGTCCTGGGGCTGGTGCCAATCTGCTGTGTTGGCTGTGCCCAACAAGGTAGGCTGTAGGGCTGCAGTGGTCCTGGGGCTGGTGTCTGCCCATTGGTGGTTGGAGTTGGTATCCAGGGGATCCTGGAGCCAGTAGGTGAATCTGGGTCCTGGGGCTAGTGCTGGCCCACTGGTGGGCAGAGCTGACTCCTAGGGTCACTGGCTGCAGGGCCCAGTGTCCCAGAGCTGATTTTGAATTGTTGGTGGGTGAAGCCAAGGCCCAGGATGTTCTGGGGCTAGTGCTGGCTGGCTGGTGGCTGGAGCTGGGTCCCAGGATTTCTGGCTGCCAGGCCCTGGGGGTCCTGAGGCTAGTGCTTGCACACTGTTGTATGGTGCTGGGTCCTGGGCCCTCTGGTGGACAGGACCATGTCCTGAGGTGCCTTGGTCTCAGGAGGTCTTAAGGCAGCCTGTCTGCTGATGGTTGTCCAGCTAATTGCTTGGCCTGAGGCGTTCCAGTACTGGTGTGAACAGGCTGGTGAGTGAGGCTGGGTCCTGGTGCCAATCAGCTAGAGGGAGGATTCCAAAATGGTGCTTGCCAGTGTCTGTGTCTCCAGGGTGAGCTCCAGTTGCTTGCTGCCTCTTTGGCAGACTCTCCAAGATCAACAGATGAGTCTGACTTAGGCTCCTTTCAAATTACTGCTTCTGCCCTGGTTCCTGGAGTGTGTGAGATTTTGTGTGCGCCCTTTAAGAGGGGAATCTCTATTTCCCCCAGCCCTCTGGGACTCCTGAAGTTAATCCCTGCAGGCCTTCAAAGCCAAACATTCTGGGGGCTGGGGGCTTGTCTTCCTGGTGCAGGATCCCTGGGCTGGGGAGCCCAATATGGGGCTCAGACCCCTCGTTCCTTGAGGAGTACCTCTGCAGTTGTAATTATTCTTACATGTGTGGGTCACCCACTCCTGGGGTGTGGGTCTCGACTGTGTGCAGCTCTGCCTCTCCTACCCATCTTGTTGTGGTTCCTTCTTTAGATCTTTAGTTGTAGATGATCTTTTCTGCTAGATTTTGGTCTTTCTCATAAATAGTTGCTCTGTAAATAGTTGTGATTTTGGTGTGCTCACGAGAGGAGGTGAGCTCAGCGTCTTCCTACTCCACCATCTTGGCCAGCCTCTATAATAGTATTTTCGCCAAGTAATACTAGCGAAATGAATATTTGTAACAGATGTTCACTGCCAATGCTACTGACTCCCTTTTTCATGTGTATGTAGGGAAAAGGAACATCGGTACATTGAGCTTCAGGAAGCAGAATTGCATATGAGAAAGTGCTAGCTAGGAATCAGGTCTGGGCTCAAAATACTGCCAGTGGCATGTTTGACTTAACTGCTGGAGCTCCGTTTCCTCATTTGAAAAGTGCGATGTTAATGGCTGCCTCACTCAGATTTGAGGCTGACATGAGGTGATGTCCAAAAATGCTACTTGCCCTCAACAAACATGGGTTCCCTCCACTGTCAGCTCTCCCTTCTGTGCTCAGTGCCCTGAATTATGACAGGTTACACAGCTGGGCCATGTGGATGATGGCTCCGACTGCTTGACCCTTGTTTCCTAACCCAACTGATTACTTTTAGAGTATGGAGGAAAGTGGAAAATGCTTCATTATTTTGCTCGACATTTCTTCGCTCCGCTGTTGCCGGTGGGTTTTGAGAATGAAGGTGTGTTTTTCATCTACGGTGTGTCAGACCTTCACTCAGACCACAAGATGATGCTTACCGTAAGTTGCCTGGATTCTTTTCTCTCTGTGGTAGACGGCGAATTTTAGGTTTCTTTAGTTATTTGGTTCTATTCTTTTTTGGAAAAAAGAAAAGAGAAATTAATTTGTATCAAAATATCTCTAGTGCTCGCAGCAGAAAATGAGCTGTTCTTGGAATTGGAAAACCTATATTCAGGGGAAAATTCTGCCATTTATTCTATGACCTTAATGTCTTGGTTCGGTTTCCTCATCTGTAAAATGACACCAGCCTGCCTTCTTAAAGAATTTCTATGGATAGTGAATACAGTCATTAGATGACCGTGCATTGTAAACTGTAAAATGCCAGTTAAATCTAAGGTTATTTATAATCATGAGAAGCTGGAAATAGGCTAAACTTTACCAAAAGAAATCCTTTAAAACAGTATGTTAAGGTGGAAATCAGTAAAATTATTCAGAGTATATATGTGGAAAAATGAACTTGTATTTAAAACAATTTTAGGTAAAAGAAAGGATAGAAACTCAAAGAAGTCTTGGGTGGCTACAGTTAGGAGGACATTGAGAACAGGTCAAGTCTATGAATTAACTATAATGCGCCAGGTCCTGTGCCTTCCATAAATGGCTTAATTCTCACAACAGCCTGTGGAGTTAGTGCTGTTATTATTCTCATGTTACGTTTGAAGAAATGGATACTTTGAGAAGTTAACTTCTTGGTTACATGACAAGTACTTGGTGGGGCTGAGGTTAAACCCAAGTTTCACAGTCTCTTAACCAGTTCTGCTCTTCTGACTTTCATCTATTATTACTACTATTATTCTCTAAAAAAAAATAGTAACTAAGAACGTTTGGTTTTTTTCTGTCTTGTTTCTCCCCAGGTGAGAGTCCACACATGGAGTTCCCTGGAGCCCGTGTGCTCTGAGACGACGAAGCCTTTTGTGATGAAAGCAGGGGCGTCTGCTCTTCTCTATGATAAGCCAGTAGCTGAGTTATTAAGAGGATGTACAAATTGTACACGACAGAGCTGTGTGGTTTCCTTTTACCTGTCAACTGACAGGGAGCCCTTGAGCCCAACCAACTATCACTTCCTGTCCTCACCAAAGGAGGCCAAGGGGCTCCACAAGGCAAATATCACCGTAAGCACCAGTGGTCTGGGGTCACCGTGGCTTTGTGGAGCTGTCCTGCTTTTTTGCAAAATTTCTCCTTGGTACTGAGCTTACCTGGGACCCGGGGGAGATTGGCCCCTTCCCACTGGAAGCAAAGAGCAAATACTTTTTATTTCTAATTCAGCATTTGTCAAAGCTTGAGGTTCCTGCCACCCCTGCTGTCCCATCACATTTCCCTAGTCAGGCTGGTGCAGTGGAGGGCGACGCAGCAGGAGTCATCACCACTGACTGCTCCTCCTCTAGGTTCCAGGATCTGTCTGTCCTGGGGCCTTTCCTGCATCAGCCGTGAAGTATTATCTGCATATACAAGTGAGCAAACCTGTTTGGAGGGACCGAGCAACGTGTTTAAAATCCGTGGCCAGGAAACATTGGAGCCCGGTAGAAGCACTCTTAATTTTGCATTTTTAAGGAGAGTCTGTTCATTTAAAAAAATTTCACTCTGCTCTCTGATTTATTGCTTCCATGTTGCTCAGTCACCAGATCTCTTTATCACTGCCAAGGGAAAAAAAGGGATGATCGGGGTAGGATGTGTTGTTATAAAAATTGTGTAGCTAGAAAATTTGGAATCTGTCTAGTTGATTGAAAACCTTTCCTTCCCTTTCCCCCTCTCCATGTAGTGATTGAAACTTTCTAGAAAAATGTTTTCATTCTCTATTTTTAATCAATTTTAAGTTTGTTTTAGATTTCATTGAAAAGACTTAAGTGAGAGGATTTTTTACGTTTGCTTTGGAAATCATATCCAAACTCAGTCCTTGAAATGAAAGCATAGCTTCCTTCCCAACTAATAATGAAATATTCCCGTAATGAAATCTATCTGTAACAACTGATATAGGGCAAATATGAAGGAAATGACGTACATTTACATAGCTTCTTTACAGAAAAAAAGCACAAAACTATGTAGTAGACAAATTTGCAGTCTCTAGACAGGATTTCAAAATCTTTCTTTCCTCACCTGGGCCTCCATTACTTTGAGGTAACCGGGCTGGGGGAGAGGTAGGACTTCTTCCTTTGTCCTACGTCAGTTGGATTTCAATGAGACTTTGCCTATCCTAAAGGGATATAATAACAATAACAATCATAATAGTAACGCTAGCTAATGTTATTGTGGGCTTAACGTAGGCCAAGCACTTGGATGTACTATCCTCAGGGCGATGCTGGGGACCGGGTTTTCCTCCCTGTGTCCCTGAAGCCAGAGCACAAGCCTGAGCTCTGGGCTCTGCAGTCAGACATGCAGAGATGAGGTTTCCAATCAGAAGAAGGCAACAACAAGAGTGAGCAGGTGCCAGTGTCCCTTCTGGCCTTGGCCTTGGGACAGAGTAGCTGAGGCTTCCCTGCAGGCTTGGTGGTGGTTTACACATGTAAACTGTGTGCCTGCAACTGCTTTAGGGTCTTCATCAGAATAGGTGGGTGGCATGATTTGGGAATTTGACATCTAACTTCAAGCCTGCATCTCTGACCCTCTGAGAGCTACCTAATACATTTTGTTCCTTTTTTGCTTCTACCAAAGTAGGGTTTCTTGTTAATAACTCAGAACCCTGCATGCTGTCTCGGGCTAAGTTATATATAGTAAAAATTGTCCTTGGAAATTCTTTATGTCACACATAACCTATAATGTCAAACCTATGGCGTGGCATGTATGCGTGTTGAAGAGTCATGTTTCATGACAGATGCACGGCTTGAATACCAGGTCCCACTCAACTGTGTACTCACAGTGAGAGAGGCTCACCAACCCCCAGCCTCCAGGAAGCAGCTCTGCCTCACTCTCTGCCTGTGCTAAGAGGCTAATGAGTGACAAGATTTAAACTGTGCTCTCCTTTGCTGATATCGTGTGGGATTCACACATGTTAAAAGTGCTAACGTAAAGCAACTATACTCCAATAAAAATTAATTTAAAAAAAGAAGGAAAAAAAATTAAAGTAAGAAAGTTAAGGGTCAGATTACAAAGCTGAGAATTCACATTATGAAGATTTTTTTCAAATATTTCAAAGTTGGATGGACTTATATCCAAATGAATAGGAAAATAATTTCATTTAGATGGTTCAGGTTAAATAAAACGAATACTTGAAAAATTCTAAATAAGTACCATGTGATAGATACCTAAGAATGAGCATTAGTAAATCTGTCAAGAGTAATATGAAAAGCAAATTAATTTGAGCTGAATAAGAAAAAAGTGCTAATAATGTGACTTCACTGACGATGCAATAAGAGAGAGAGAGCTCTAGTGGTAGAGCTTTTGGAGATGCCCGGCCGGCTGCTGTCTAGATTGCAGGACCTCCTCGGAAGACTAGCAAGTGAGCACCATGGCTGTGCTCTGCAGCCAGCTCCACACAGATTCTGAGAAAGTCATTTAAACCCCCCAGCCCTGGTGCAGAAATGTGCCTCTCTTGATGAGACCCTGAGAAAAAGCTATAAAGCTGTAAAAGCTACAAGGCTTTGAGATTCATGTGAAATATTCTCCTTAATAATTGGCGACTACATATCCCCCCGCCCCCGTTTGAGATTACAATTTGGTAATTTTCCACAGCCTTCAACACATTTCCACGTATTTTTTAGCATCTGACACAGTGCATGGAATGTATGACTTTAGCAGTTGCAGAACCAAAGTTGTAGGAAATGCACTCCTTGTTAGCCACATGGATGTTCTGATAGGCGCTGTATATAGAATAGAGAGCTCTGCCCTCCTCCTTCACTTCATTTATCTTTTTCTTTCAGGCCACCATCTCTCAGCAAAGAGACACATTTGTTTTTCATCTGGAAACCTCAGCTGTTGCTCCCTTTGTTTGGTTGGATGTAGGAAGCATCCCAGGGAGATTCAGTGACAATGGTTTTCTCATGACTGAGAAGACACGGACTGTATTCTTTTACCCTTGGAAACCCACCAACGAGAGTGAATTGGAGCGATCTTTTCATGTGACCTCCCTGGCCGATATTTACTGAGGGAATCCAGGTTGTATTTGCAGGAGCTGAAGGAAACCAGAAACAAGTTGAAGAAGCCAGGAAATGCATCTGCTTGCTGTCAGGTGTCTGCATAACCACTTGGTAAAGAGTTTGTACAGTGCATTCTCCCAGGGAAGGCTGTGTACTCAGGTGATGTCCTCCTCCAACAAAGCTGTGCCTAGGTGCCGTCCAGTCTGCACCAGGACTGTGGTTTTAGCCCATTCCCCCACAGCTTTTGCACCACATGAACCAGTTATAACCCAACTGCCTCTCCAAGCCCCAGAAGGAGGTCTGTCCACATGCAGCCCTTTAAGGGAATCACAGGTACGTGATTATTGCGGTATCTGTGGAATCAAATGTGGAAGGTTGTGAGGTCATGTAGGCTCTCGTGGTTAGCTTTGAGAAATACCAAATAATCAGAATGAAACTGCTTTGTTGTTATTTCCAGAGGAAATGGAGATTCAAATGTCACAACAGAAAGAGATTTCTGGGTGGTAGCCATATTTGTTGCTATTGCCGGAAAGTTTGGGGGGTTGATTGTTGTCATTCAGTTACTTTTTGGGTAGGAGTCCTTTTTTCATTTGCAACATTTAAAAAAAAAATATTGTTTTAACAATAGTAGTTTATTTTTTCAAAGGCCATTAGAGTGATTCTCCTTTGGAAAAAAGCTCATATTGAAATGGACATCACCATGGTCACTTTGGAAACTTTCGGGTGTCCTGACATAGGTCACCCATCGTTATGTATGGGCTTCAGATTTGGTTGAATCCAGTGAGCTTTCCAATTCAAGGCTGTGGTTAGATTTGTACTTGGTGATCCTGGCAGCAAAGCGGTGTTCCCTTTAACTTGAGTTTGAGCCATCTTAAAAAATATTGATTAATTATAATTGCTATGAAATCATTTTATTCTGCATTATCATGTTTATAAAATTACATTGGTAATGAAGCAAAGGAGGCAAAATGTTAATAAGTAGCCAATTTGGGTAAAGGTGTGTAGGAATTTTTTGTTCTGCTTTTGCGACTTTTCTGTACGTTTGAAATTATGTTAAAATTTTAAAGTTACATAAATTGCATTGACAACTTGGTGTTTCATTTGTGGATTATTTCCTCATTCCATGAACACTCAGTTTTTAAAAAATTTTATTTATTTATTTATTTATGGCTGTATTGGGTCTTCGTTTCTGCGCGAGGGCTTTCTCTAGTTGCGGTGAGAGGGGGCCACTCTTCATCGCGGTGCGCAGGCCTCTCATTATCGCGGCCTCTCTTGTTGCGGAGCACAGGCTCCAGACGCGCAGGCTCAGTAGTTGTGGCTCATGGGCCTAGTCGCTCCGCGGCATGTGGGATCTTCCCAGACCAGGGCTCGAACCCGTGTCCGCTGCATTGGCAGGCAGATTCTCAACCACTTCGCCACCAGGGAAGCCCGAACACTCAGTTTTGCCCAGTACCATGCTGGGCATTAATTTCCTTTTAGCTCTGGTCCAGTTTTTAGTCTGTTTGATAAACTTGAAGAGTTTGAAGAATCTAATCCAGGATATTTGAGGGGTCTTCTCTCAGAAGAATCAGGGAATTGGTTATAGAATGGACTGGCAGTGAGAGTCTGGCTTTAGAATCAAGACTAAATAGATAATAGTTTTGGTTTTAAAGCTGAGAAACTTTTGACCATGGTTCAGAGACTAAAAAGAAAATAAATGCAGCCAACCCAGGCCTCTCCTTCAGTATCTATGAGTTCCCTCATTTTATGTGTTATTTCAAAATATATATAACAGCCTTATGAAAGGCTGTGACTTAGGGATGTAACCCAGAAGATTCTTACCTGATAAATATATCACTTTCTTGTCACTGTTGCTGGGGGCAGGGAGGACACACCTCTCCATTCACTAGAGCATTTTTCTGTGCTAGGTACCCTGTGAGGTGGGCTTTGAAGTTGATGGGCCAGAATTTATTGGGTTGGCCAAACCCAAAAAGTTTGGGTTTTTCCCTAATATCTTTCTGTAACGACCCAATACATTGCAATTCTGCCCTTACTAGCTCTGTAACCTTAATCAAGTTATTTAACTTCTACGTTCAGTTTTCTTGTGGTACAATGAGAATAATTACACTCACCTTGTAAGTGTGGGTTTTTTTTTTTTAAAAGATGACCCTTATTTTTTATTTATTTATTTATTTATTTATTTTTGGCTGTGTTGGGTCTTCGTTTCTGTGCGAGGGCTTTCTCCAGTTGCGGCAAGCGGGGGCCACTCTTCATCGCGGTGCGCGGGCCTCTCACTATCGCGACCTCTCTTGTTGCGGAGCACAGGCTCCAGACGCGCAGGCTCAGTAGTTGTGGCTCACGGGCCCAGTTGCTCCGCGGCATGTGGGATCCTCCCAGACCAGGGCTCGAACCCATGTCCCCTGCATTGGCAGGCGGATTCTCAACCACTGCGCCACCAGGGAAGCCCAGGGGGTTTTTTAATAATTAATTAATTTATTTATTTTTGGCTGCGTTGGGTCTTCGTTGCTGCACGCGGGCTTTCTCTAGTTGCGGCGAGCGGGGACTACTCTTCGTTGTGCGCGAGCTTCTCGTTGCGGTGGCTTCTCTTGTTGCGGAGCACAGGCTCTAGGCGCGTGGGCTTCAGTAGTTGTGGCACATGGGCTCAGTAGTTGTGGTTCGCGAGCTCTAGAGCACAGGCTCAGTAGCGCACAGGCTTTGTTGCTCCGCGGCCTGTGGGATCTTCCCGGACCAGGGATCGAACCCGTGTCCCCTGCATTGGCAGGCGGATTCTTAACCACTGCGCCACCAGGGAAGCCCCTGTAAGTGTGCTTTGAAGAATAAATTAAAAATGTGGTTCAAGGGCTTGGCCCAGTACTGACACTTAGTGAAGGCTCTGTAAATGGAGGCACCGTTCTGTGGTGTGACCCTCTTGTCTAGAGAGGGCAGGGCTTCCAGCCACACTGACCTGAGTCAGAACCCAAGTTCTGAGGCTTATTGGCTCTGTGACCTTGGGCAACCACTTGATCTTCTAGATTTCAGTTTTCTCATCTGTAAAATGGAGATAGTAATCTCTAACCTTCAAAGGTAGTGGTAAAAATTAAACAAATAGGGTCTGGAACAAAATAAATGCTAGTCATACTTTTTTAACATCATTATCACTCAGTACATGAAGCAAGGGTATAAATGAAGCAAATAAAGGCAGATGCCTTTTTTCTTTCTCTTTTTAAAATTACAGTATAGCTAATACAATATTGCATTAGTTTCGGGTGTACCGCAAGGTAATTCACTTATATATATGTATTTTCAGATTATTTACCACTATAGGTTATTACAGTATATTGAATATAATTCCTTGTGCTATACAGTAAATCCCTATTGTTTATCTATTTTACATATAGTAGTGTGTATCTGTTAATCCTATACTCCTGCTTTGCCCTCCGCTCTCCTCCCCTTTGGTAACCATAAGTTTGTTTTCTCTGTCTGTGAGTCTGTTCCTGGTCCTGTTTTTTTGTTTTTTTTTTATAATATTTTTTGATGTGGACCATTTTTAAAGTCTTTATTGAATTTGTTACAATATTACTTCTGTTTTTTTTATGTTTTGGTTTTTTTGGCCGCAAGGCATGTGGGATCTTAGCTCCCCAACCAAGGATCGAACCTGCACCCCCTGCATTGGAAGGCAAAGTCTTAACCACTGCACCACCAGGGAAGTCCCTCCTGTTTTGTATATAGATTCATTTGCATTATTTTTTTAGATTCCACATGTAAGTAATAGCGTATAATATTTGTCTTTCTCTGACTTGCTTCACTAAGTGTGATATTCTCTAGGTTCATCCATGTTGCTGTAAATGGCAATATTTCACTTTTTAAAATATTTATTTATTTGTTTATTTTTTGGCTGCGTCGGGTCTTAGTTGCAGCATGCAGGATCCTTCGTTGAGGCACGCGGGCTCTTCGTTGCGGTGGGCAGGCTTCTCTCTAGTTGTGGCGTGTGGACTCCAGAGTGTGTGGGCTCAGTGGTCTCAGTAGTTGTGGCACGCGGGCTCTCTAGTTGTGGTGCGTGGGCTCCAGAGCATGTGGGTTCTGTAGTTGCGGCACATGAGTTTAGTTGCCCTGCGGCGTGTGGGATCTTAGTTTCCTGACCAGGGATTGAACCAGCATCCCCTGCATTGCAAGACAGATTCTTAACCACTGGACCACCAGAGAAGTCCCAATATTTCATTTTTTAAGGCTGAGTAATATTCCATTGTATATATGTATATAACATCTTTTTTTTAGTACTGTAGACAAGAGATCCACTTCAATTTTTTTTTACTTTTTATTTTTATTTTATTAATTGAAAAAAATTTTAATTGAATTGTAGTTGATTTTTAATGTTGTGTTAGTGTGTGGTATACAGCAATGTGATTCAGTATACCAGCTGGTATACAGTAGGACCTTGTTGTTTATCTATTTTATATATAGTAGTTTGTATCTGCTAGTCCCAAGCTCCTAATTTATCCCTCTCCCACCTTCTTTCCCCTTTGGTAACTATAAGTTTGTTTTCTACATCGGTGAGTCTGTTTCTGTTTTGTAAATAAGTTCATTTGTGTCATATTTTGGGTCCCACATATAAGTGATATCATAAGGCATTTGTCTTTCTCTGTCTGACTTACTTGACTTAGTATGATAATCTCTAGGCCCATCCATGTTGCTGCAAATGGCATTATTTCATTCTTTTTTATGGTCGAGTAATATTCCACATATACACATACACACTTATACATATACATACCACATCTTCTTTATCCATTCATCTGTCAGTGAACATTTAGGCTGCTTCCATGTCTCGACTATTGTAAATAGTGCTGCTGTGAACATTGGGGTGAATGTATCTTTTCGAATTAGAGTTTTCTCCAGACATATGCCCAGGAGTGGAATTGTTGGATCATATGGTAACTCTACTTTTAGTTTTTTAAGGAACCTCCATAGTGGCTGCACCAACTTACATTCCCACCAACAGTGTAGGAGGGTTCCCTTTTCTCCACACCCTCTCCAGCATTTGTTATTTATAGACTTTTTAGTGATAGCCATTTTGACTGGTGTGAGGTGATACCTCACTGTAGTTTTGATTTGCATTTCTCTAATAATTAGTGATGTGGAACATCTTTTCATGTGACTTTGGCCATCTGTATGTCTTTTTTGGAAAAATGTCTGTTTAGGTCTTCTGCCTGTTTTTTGATTAGGTTGTTTGTTTTTTGATATTAAGGTGCATGGACTGTTTATGTATTTTGTATATTAACTTCTTATTGGTCATATTGTTTGCAAATATTTTCTCCCAGTACATGGGTTGTTTTTTCATTTTGTTGATGGTTTCCTTTACTGTGCAAGAGCTTTTAAGTTTGACTAGGTTCAATTTGTTTATTTTTGCTTTTATTTCTTTTGCCTTGGGAGATTGAGCTAAGAAAAGATTACTATGATTGACGTCAGAGAATATTTTGTCTATGTTCTCTTCTAGGAGTTTTATGGTGTCCTGTCTTATATTTAGGTCTTTAAACAATTGTGAGTTTATTTTTGTATATGGTGTGAGAGAGTGTTCTAGTTTAATGGATTTACATGTAGCTGTCCAGTTCTCCAATACCACTTTTTGAAGAGGTTGTCTTTTCTCCATTGACTATTATTGCTCCCTTTGACGTAGATTAGCTGGCCATAGGTGCGTGGGTTTATTTCTGGGCTCTCTATTCTGTTCCATTGAGCTGTTTGTCTGTTTTTGTGCCAAATACATGCTGCTTTGATTACTGTGATTTCTGTAGCTTTGTGGTATAGTCTGAAGTCTGGAAGGGTTATGCCTCCAGCTTTGTTTTCTTCTTCAGGATTGCTTTGGCAATTCAGGGCCTCTTGTGTCTCCATATAAATTTTAGGATTATTTGTTCTAGTTCTGTGAAAAATGTCATGGGTATTTTGATAGTGATTGCATTAAATTTTAGATTGCTTTGGGTGGTATGATGCCATTTTAACAGTATTACATTCTTCCAATCAAAGAACATGGGTTATCTTTCCATTTCTTTGAATCACCATCAGTTTTCTTTATCAGTGTTTTATAGTTTTCAGTGCATAGGTCTTTCACTTCCTTGATTAAGTTTATTCCTAGGTTTTTTTAAAAAATTAATTAATTAATTAATTAATTTTTAAATTTTTGGCTGTGTTGGGTCTTCGTTTCTGTGCGAGGGCTTTCTCTAGTTGCGGCAAGCGGGGGCCACTCTTCATCGCAGTGCGCGGGCCACTCACTGTTGTGGCCTCTCCCCTTGTGGAGCACAGGCTCCAGACGCGCAGGCTCAGCAGTTGTGGTCCACGGGCTCAGTTGCTCCGTGGCATGTGGGATCTTCCCAGACCAGGGCTCGAACCCGTGTCCCCTGCATTAGCAGGCAGATTCTCAACCACTGCGCCACCAGGGAAGCCCTTGATGACAGTTTTTATCATGAATGGATGTTGAGTTTTGTCAAATGCTTTTTCTATGTCTATTGAGATGATCTTATGATTTTTGTCTTTCCTTTTGTTAATGTGGCATATCACATTGATTTGCATATGTTGAACCATCCTTGCCCTGGAATGAATCCAAGTTGATCGTGGTCTATGATCCTTTTTATGTATTGTTGGATTCAGTTTCCTAATATTTTGTGGAGGATTTTTGCATCTATATTCATCAAAGATATTGGCTGTAATTTTCTTTTTTGTAATGTCTTTGGTCTTGGTATCATGGCCATGGTAGCTTCATAGAATGAATTTGGGAGTGTTCCCTCCTCTTCAAATCTTTGGAACAGTTTGAGCAGGATAAGTATAAGTTTTTCTTTGTATGTTTGGTAGAATATCCCAGTGAAGCTGTCTGGTCCTGGACTTTTGTTTGGAGGGAGTTTTTTTGTTTGTTTGTTTTTTGGTTTTTGTTTTTTTAAATTACAGATTCTATTTCACTTCTAGTAATCAGTCTGTTCAAATTATCTGTTTCTTTTTCACTCAGTTTTGGCAGGCTGTATGTTTCTAGAACCTTGTCCATTTCTTCTAGGTTGTTCAATTTGTTGGCATATAACTGTTCATAATATTCTCTTATGATTTTTTGTATTTCTGTGATATCAGTTGTTATTTCTCCTCTTTCATTTCTTATTTATTTTGGGTCCTCTCTCTTTTCTTCTTGGTGAGCCTAGATAGAGGTTTGTTGATTTAGTTTATCTTTTCAAAATACCAGCTCTTGGTTTTATTGATCTTTCCTATTGTTTTTAATCTCTATTTTATTTCCTCTCTGATCTTTATTATTTTCTTCCTTCTGCTGACTTTGGGTTTTGTTTGTTCTTTTTCTATTTCTGTTAGCTGGTAGGTTAGGCTGCTTATTTGAGATTTTTCTTGTGTCTTGAGGAAGGCCTATATTGCAATGAACTTCCCTCTTAACATTGCTTTTGCTGCATCTCATAGATTTTGTATGGTTGTGTTTTCATTTTTTAAATAAATTTATTTATTTTAATTTATTTTCATTTTTGGCTGTGTTGGGTCTTCGTTGCTGCATGTAGGATTTCTCTAGTTGCAGCGAGTGGGGGCTACTCTTCGTTGTGGTGTGCAGTTTACTTATTGCAGTGGCTTCTCTTGTTGCGGAGCACGGGCTCTAGGTGCATGGGCTTCAGTAGTTGTGGCGTGTGGGCTCAGTAGTTGTGGCTTGCGGGCTCTAGAGCTCAGGCTCAGTAGTTGTGGCGCACAGGCTTAGTTGCTCTGCGGCATGTGGAATCTTCCTGGACCAGGGCTCGAACCCGTGTCCCCTGCCTTGGCAGGCAGATTCTTAACCACTGTGTCACCAGGGAAGCCCTGTGTTTTCATTTTTATTTGTCTTTAGGCGTTTCTGATTTCTTCTTTCAGTTCATCATTGACCCATTGGTTTTTAGTAGCATGTTGTTTAGTTTTCGTGTGTTCATTCTTTTCCCATTTTTCTTTCTGTGGTTGATTTCTAGTTTCATACTCTTGTGGGCAGAAAAGATGCTTGAAAATGTTCTGTCCTCTAAACTTATTGTGGCTTGTTTTGTGACCTAGTATGTGGTCTATCCTAGAGACTGTTCCATATGGGCTTGAAAAGAATATGTGTTCTGGGTTTTTTTCTTTCTTTTTTGGATGTAGTATCCTGTAGATATCAATTAAGCCCAATTGGTCTGTTGTGTCATTTAGGACCTCTGTTGCCTTATTGATTTTCTGTCTGGATGATCTGTGCATTGATGTCAGTGGGGTGTTAAAGTCTTCTAGTATTATTATATTACTGTCAATTTCTTCCTTTATGTCTGTTAGTATTTGCTTTCTGTATTTAGGTGCTTCTATATTGGGTGCATATATGTTAATGAGTGTACTATCCTCTTCTTGTATTGATCCCTATATCATTATATAATGCCCTTCTTTGTCTTTCTTTATGGCCATTGTTTTAAAGTCTATTGCGACCCTGCTTTCTTGTTGTTTCCATTTGCATGAAATATCTTTTTCCATCCCTTCACTTTCAATCCATGTGTGTCTTTTACCCTGAAGTGAGTTTCTTGTAGGCAGTATATTGTAGGTTTTTGTATTTTTTATCCAGTCTGCCACTCTGTGTCTGTTGATTGGAGCATTTAGTCTATTGACATTTGAAATAATTATTGATAAGTATGTGCTTATTGACATTTTAATCCTGTTTTCCAGTTGTTTTTGTAGTTCTTCTTTGTTTCTTTTTTAACGTCTTTATTGGAGTATAATTGCTTTACAGTGGTGTGTTAGTTTCTGCTTTATAACAAAGTGAGTCAGCTATATGTATAAATATATCCCCATATCCCCTCCCTTTTGCGTCTCCCTCCCACCCTCCCTATCCCACCCCTCTAGGTGGTCACAAAGCACCAAGCTGACCTCCTTGTGCTATGTGGCTGCTTCCCACTAGCTATCTATTTTACATTGGGTAGTATATATAAGTCCGTGCCACTGTCTCACTTCGTACCAGCTTACCCTTCCCCCTCCCCATGTCCTCAAGTCCATTCTCTATGTCTGCGTCTTTATTCCTGTCCTGCCCCTATGTTCTTCAGAACCATTTTTTTTCCTTGTTTATTTCTTCTTTTTCGTTTTTCCTTCTGTAGTTTGACAATTTTCTTTCATAGTATGCTTGAGTGACTTTCTTTCTGGTTTTTGTGAATCTATTGTATGTTTTTGACTTGTGGTTACCATGGAGTTCAAGTATGTTGACCCATAACTATATCTATTTGCTTTATTTTTTTAAATTAATTTATTTATTTTTAAAATTTATTTTATTTTTATTTTTGGCTGTGTTGGGTCTTAGTTGCGGCACACAGGATCTTTGTTGAGGCATGCGGGATCTTTCATTGCGGCGCATGGTCTTCTGTCTGGTTGTGGTGTGTGGGTTTTCTCTTCTCTAGTTGTGGTGCACAGGCTCCAGAGCACGTGGGCTCTGTAGTTTGTGGCACGCAGCTTCTGTCATTGAGGCGCGTGAGCTCAGTAGTTGTGGTGCCCAGGATTAGTTGCCCCATGACATGTGGGATCTCAGTTCCCTGACCAGGGATCAAACCTGCATCCCCTGCATTGTAAGGTAGATTCTTTACCACTGGACCACCAGGGAAGTCCCTATCTATTTACTTTAAAATGATAGTCATACAAGTTCAAAGGCATTCTAAAAGATCTATATTTTTATCCACCCCTCCCTCACATTTTGTGATTTTGGTGTCCTATTTACATCTTCATTCTTATACTTTTACTGTTAATTGTAGTTATAATTGCCTTTACAGTTTTTTGATTTTTTAAAAAAATTTATTTATTTATTTATTTTTATTTTTGGCTGTGTTGGGTCTTCGTTTCTATGAGAGGGCTTTCTCTAGTTGCGGCAAGTGGGGGCCACTCTTCATCACGATGCGTGGGCCTCTCACTGTCACACGGGCCTAGTTGCTCCGCGGCATGTGCGATCTTCCCAGACCAGGGCTCGAACCTGTGTCCCCTGCATTGGCAGGCAGATTCTCAACCACTGTGCCACCAGGGAAGCCCATTTTTTTTATTTTTTTAAATCCAAGTACGGGCTTATTTAAATGATCTTCAACCCTTTTATATATTTGCCTTTCCTATTGTGATTTTCCCTTTCCTATAGATTTTTGCTTGTTTTCTATTTAGAGAGAAGACCTTTCAATATTTCTTTCAGGGTTGGTTTAATATTGCTATTTTATTTTACTTTATTTTAGTATAGTTGCTTTACACTGTTGTGTTAGTTTCTGCTACAGTGAAGTGAATCAGGTATATATATACACATATCCCCTCCCTCTTGGACTTCCCTCCCACCCCACCCCCATCCCACCCATCTAGGTCACTACAGAGCACCGAACTGAGCTCCAGTGCTGTACATCAGGTTCCCATGAACTATCTATTTTACACATGGCAGTGCACATATATCAATGCCAATCTCGCAATTCATCCCCCTCCCCATGTCCACACGTCCATTCTCTACATCTGCATCTCTATTCCTGCCCTTCAACTGGGTTCATCTGTACCATTTTTCTAGATTCCACATATGCATTAATACACGATATTTGTTTTTCTTACTGACTTGCTTCACTCTGTATCACAGACTCTAGGCCCATCCATGTCTCTACAAATGACCCAATTTCATTAATTTTTATGGCTAATGTTCTATTGTATATATGTACCACATCTTTATCCAGTCCTCTATTGATGGACATTTAGGTTGCTTCCTGTCCTGGCTGTTGTAAATAGTGCTGCAATGAACATGGGAGTACATGTGTCTTTTTGAATTATGGTCTTATCAGGGTATATGCCCAGTAGTGGGATTGCTGGGTCATATGGTAGTTCTATTTTTATTTTTTAAGGAACCTCCATACTGTTCTCCATAGTGGCTGTATCAATTTACATTCCAACTACAGTGCAAGAGGGTTCCCTTTTCTCCACACCCTCTCCAGCATTTATTGTTTGCAGATTTTTTGATGATGGACATTCAGACCAGTGTGAGTTGATACCTCATTGTAGTTTTGATCTGCATTTTTCTAATAATTAGTGATGTTGAGCATCTTTTCATGTGCCTCTTGGCCATCTGTATGTCTTCTTTGGAGAAATGTCTGTTTAGGTCTTCCACCCATTTGTTTGATTGGGTTGTTTGTTTTTTTGATATTGAGCTGCATGAGCTGTTTGTATATTTTGGAGATTTATCCCATGTCAGTTGCTTTGTATGCAATTATTTCTCCCATTCTGAGGATCGTCTTTTCATCTTGTTTATGGTTTTCTTTGCTGTGGAAAAGCTTTTAAGTTTCATTAGATCCCATTTGTTTATTTTTATTTTTATTTTCATTACTTTAGGAGGTGAGTCAAAAAAGATCTTGCTGTGATTTATGTCAAAGAGTGTTCTGTCTGTGTTTCCCTCTAAGAGTTTTATAGTGTGCGGTCTTACATTTAGGTCTTTAATCCATTTTGAGTTTATTTTTGTGTATGGTGTTATGGAGTGTTCTAATTTCATCCTTTTACATGTAGCTGTCCAGTTTTCCCAGCACCACTTTTTGAAGAAACTGTCTTTTCTCCATTATATATTCTTGCCTCCTTTGTCATAGATTAGTTGACCATAGGTGCATGGGTTTATCACTGGGCTTTCTCTCCTGTTCCACTGATCTGTATTTCTGTTTTTGTGTCAGTACCATACTGTCTTGATTACTGTAGCTTTGTACTATAGTCTGAAGTCAGGGAGTCTGATTCCTCCAGCTCCATTTTTCTTTCTCAAGATTGCTTTGGCTATTTGGGGTCTTTTGTGTTTCCATACAAATTGTAAAATTTTTTGTTCTAGTTCTGTGAAAAATGCCATTGTTAATTTGATAGGGATTGGACTGAATCTGTAGATTGCTTTGGGTAGTATAGTCATTTTCACAATGTTGATTCTTCCAATCCAAGAACATGGTATATCTCTCCATCTTTTTGTACCATCTTTGATTTCTTTCATCAGTGTTCTATAATTTTCTGAGTACAGGTCTTTACCTCCTTATGTAGGTTTATTGCTAGGTATTTTATTCTTTTTGTTGCAATGGTAAATGGGATTGTTTCCTTAATTTCTCTTTCTGATCTTTCATTGTTAGTGTATAGGAATACAAGAGATTTCTGTGCATTAATTTTGTATCCTGCAACTTTACCAGATTCATTGATTAGCTCTAGTAGTTTTCTGGTGGCATCTTTAGGATTATCTATGTATAGTATCATGCCATCTGCAAACAGTGACAGTTTTACTGCTTCTTTTCCAATTTGGATTCCTTTTATTTCTTTTTTTTCTCTGATTGCCGTGGCTAGGACTTCCAAAACTATGTTGAATAATAGTGGCGAGAGTGGACATCCTTGTCTCGTTCCTGATCTTAGAGGAAGTGCTTTCAGTTTTTCACCATTGAGAATGATATTTGCTGTGGGTTTGTCATATATGGCCTTTATTATGTTGAGGTATGTTCCCTCTATGCCCACTTTCTGGAGAGTTTTTATCATAAATGGGTGTTGAATTTTGTCAAAAGCATCTATTGAGATGATCATATGGTTTTTATTCTTTAATTAATATGGTGTATCACATCGATTGATTTTCATATATTGAAGAATCCTTGAATTCCTGGGATAAACCCCACTTGATCATGGTGTATGATCCTTTTAGTGTGTTGTTGGATTCTGTTTGCTAGTATTTTGTTGAGGATTTTTGCATCTATATCCATCAGTGTTATTGGTCTGTAATTTTCTTTTTTTGTGACATCTTTGTCTGGTTTTGGTATCAGGGTGATGGTGGCCTCGTAGAATGAGCTTGGGAGTGTTCCTTCCCCTGCAGTTTTTTGGAAGAGTTTGAGAAGGATGTGTTAAGTCTTCTCTAAATGTTTGAAAGAATTTGCCTTTGAAGCCATCTGGCCCTGGACTGTTGTTTGTTGGAAGATTTTTTAAAAAAAATAAATTTATTTATTTATTTTTGGCTGTGTTGGTTCTTTGTTTCTGAGCGTGGACTTTCTCTAGTTGCGGTGAGTGGGGGCTACTCTTTGTTGTGGTGCGCGGGCTTCTCATTGCAGTGGCTTCTCTTGTTGCGGAGTATGGGCTCTAGGCATGTGGGCTTCAGTAGTTGTGGCACGCGGGCTCAGTGGTTGTGGTTCGCGGGGGTCTAGAGTGCCTGCTCAGTAATTGTGGCACACGGGCTTAGTTGCTCTGCGGCATTCCCAGACCAGGGCTCGAACCCATGTCCCCTGCTTTGGTAGGCGGATTCTTAACCACTGCACCACCATGGAAGTTGCTGTTGGAAGATTTTTAATTGCAGCTTCAATTTCATTACTCGTTGTTTTTTTTTAATTCTTTTTTTTAAATTAATTTATTTTTGGCTGTGTTGGGTCTTCGTTTCTGTGCGATGGCTTTCTCTAGTTGCGGCAAGCGGAGACTACTCTTCATCGTGGTGCGCGAGCCTCTCACTATTGCGGCCTCTCTTGTTGTGGAGCGCAGACTCAGTAGTTGTGGCTCACGGGCCTAGTTGCTCCGCGGCATGTGGGATCTTCCCAGACCAGGGCTCGAACCCATGTCCCCTGCATTGGCAGGCAGATTCTCAACCACTGCACCACCAGGGAAGCCCTCATTACTTGTGATTGGTCTGTTTATATTTTCTGTTTCTTCCCAGTTCAGTCTTGGAAGGTTGTACCTTTCTAGGAATTTGTGCCTTTCTTCCAGGTTGGCCATTTTATTGCCATGTGGTTGCTTGTCGTAGTCTCTTATAATCCTTTGTATTTCTGCAGTGTCAGTTGTAATTTCTCCTTGTACATTTCTAATTTTATTGATTTGAGTCCTTTCCCGTTTTTTTTCTTGATGAGTCTTGTTTATCTTCTCAAAGAACTAGCTTTTAGTTTCATTGATTTTTACTGTTGTTTTCTTCATTTCTATTTCATTTATTTCTGCTCTGGTTTTTATGATTTCTTTCCTTCTACTAACTTTGGGTTTTGTTTGTTGTTCTTTCTCTAGTTGCTTTAGGTGTTAGGGTAGGTTGTTTATTTGAGATTTTTCTTGTTTCTTGAAGTAGGATTAAATTGCTGTAAACTTTCTTCTTAGGACTGCTTTTGCTGCATCCCATATGTTTTGGGTCATCGTGTTTTCATTGTCATTTGTCCTCCCCACCCCCCAAGGACTCTTCTGGCCGTGGGGGTCCTGGGCCTGAGCCCTACCCCACGACCTATTCTGGCCACATGGGTCCTGGGCCTGAGCCCCACCTCTGCAAAAGCCTCCTCCGGCTGAGCACCAGCCTCCTCCAAGGCCTCCTCTGGCTATGCTGACCCCTGCGGCTATGCCTGTGGAGGCCTGCGCCCCAGCTGGCCTGCACGGGCATGTGTGTTCTGGGCCAGCTGGTGAGAGGAACACATGCAGAGGTGGGGCTGATGCAGCTGGTCCAGAGACCTACCTAGAGGTCTTGGAGGCCTACTGGGGAGGCGGGGGTAGGCTGTAGCTCACTATGGGGGCAAGGACACTGATAGAGGAGGGACCAGGGAATTTTTAATTTTTTATTTATTTTATGTTTTAATTTTCTTTATTTTTTTATTTTTGTTTGCCTGTTATGGTTCTGTTTTTGTTGTTTCATTTTTATTGTTTTTTTCTAATATATTTTTTATTTTTCTAATTTTATTTTAGTTTTCATTCTTTGTTATTGTTATGCTCTTTTCTGTTAGTTGCTTTTATGGTGTTTTGTTTTTGTTTTTGTTTTTGTTTTGTCACACTGCGTGGCTTGCAGGCCTTGGTTCCCAGTCCAGGGGTCAGGCCTGAGCTCCTGTGGTAGGAGCACTGAGTCCAAGCTGCTGGATTAACAGAGAACTTCAGGTTCCAGGGAATATTAATCGGTGTGAGGTCTCCTGGAGGTCCTCATCTTGGCACCAAGACCTGGCTCCACCCAGCTGCCTCCAAACTCCAGTGCTGGACGCCTCATGCTAAACAACCAGCAAATCAGGAATACAGTCCCACCCATCAAAAAAAATGAGATGACAAAAAAGCATGTTACAGATGAAGGAGCAAGGTTACAACCTGTAAGACCAAATAAATGAAGAGGAAATGGGCAACCTACCTGAAAAAGAATTCAGAGTAATGATAATAAAGGTGATCCAAAATATTGGAAATAGAATGGAGGCATGGATCGAGAAAATACAAGAAATATTTAACAAGGACCTAGAATAACTAAAGAACAAACAAACAGTGATGAACAACACAATAACTGAAATGAAAAATACACTAGAAGGAATCAATAACAGAATAACTGAGACAGAACAATGGATAAGTGAGCTGGAAGATGGCGTGGTGGAAGTAACTGCCATGGAGCAGAATAAAGACAAAAGAATGAAAAGAAATGAAGACAGTCTCAGAGACCTTTGGGGCAACATTAAATGCACCAACATTCAAATTTTAGGGGTCCCAGAAGAAGAAGAGAAAGAGAAAGGGTCTGAGAATATATTTGAAGAGATCATAGTTGAAAACTTCTCTAACGTGGGAAAGGAAATAGCCACCCAAGTCCAGGAAGCGCGGAGAGTTCCACACAGGATAAACCTAAGGAGAAACATGCCAAGACACATATTATTCAAAGTAACAAAAATTAAATTGAAAGAAAAAATATTAAAAGCAACAAGGGAAAAGCAAAAAATAACATACACAGGAATCCCCATAAGGTTATCAGCTGATTATTCAGCAGAAACTCTGCAAGCCAGAAGGGACTAGCAGGACATATTTAAAGTGATGAAAGGGAAAAACCTACAACCAAGGTTATTCTACCCAGCAAGGATCTCATTCAGATTCGACAGAGAAATCAAAAGCCTTATAGACAAGCAAAAGCTGAGATAATTCAGCACCACCAAACCAGCTCTACAACAAATGCTAAAGGAACTTCTCTAGTTGGGAAACACAAGAGAAGAAGAAGACCTACAAAAACAAACCCAAAACAATAAAGAAAATGGTAATAAGAACATACATATGGATAATTACCTTAAGTGTAAATGGATTAAATGCTCCAACCAAAAGACATAGACTGGCTGAATGGATACAAAAACAAGACCCATATATATACTGTCTACAAGAGACCCACTTCAGACCAAGAGGCATATACAGACTGAGAGTGAGGGCATGGAAAAAGATGTTCCATGCAAATGGAAATCAAAAGAAAACTGGAATAGCAATACTCATATCAGATAAACTAGACTTTAAAATAAAGCCTGTTATAAGCTGCAAAGAAGGACACTCCATAATGATCAAGGGATCAATCCAAGAAGAAGATATAACAATTATAAATATTTATGCACCCAACATAGGAACACCTCAATATATAAGGCAAATGCTAACAGCCATAAAGGGGGAAATTGACAGTAACACGATAATAGTGGGGGACTTTAACACCCCACTTACACCAATGGACAGATCATCCAGACAGAAAATAAATAAGGAAACACAAGCTTTAAATAACACAATAGACTGGATAGACTTAATTGATATTTATAGAACATTCCACCCGAAAGCAGCAGAATACACTTTCTTCTAGAGTGCACATGGAACATTCTCCAGGATAGATCACATCCTGGGACACAGATCAAGCCTCAGTAAATTTAAGAAAATTGAAGTCTTATCAAGCATGATTTCCGACCACAGTGCTATGAGATTAGAAATCAATTACAGGGGGAAAAACTGTAACAAACACAAACACATGGAGGCTAAACAATACGCTACTAAATAACCAAGAGATCACTGAAGAAATCTAAGAGGAAATTGCTGTATTCTTTTAGTTTTTGCATTTCTGAGAAATTCTTTCTCTCCCTTATTGTAAATGATAATCTTGCTGGGTAGAGTATCCTAGGTTCCAGGGTTTTCCCTTTCAGAACTTTGAATATATCATGCCACTCCCTTCTAGCCTGCAAATTTTCTGCAGGGAAATTGGCTACAGCCTTATGGGGGTTCCCTTGTAACTGACTGTTTTTCTCTTGCTGCCTTTAGAATCTTCTCTTCACCTTTAACTTTTGCCATTTGAATCATGGTATGTCTTGGTGTGGTCCGTTTGGGTTCATCTTGTTTGGGACTCTCTGTGCTTCCTGTACCTGGATATCTGTTTCCTTCCTTAGGTTTGGGAAGTTTTCAGCCATAATTTATTCAAATACATTTTTTTTTTTGACATTTGGGGAAAACTTTATTGCTCTTGATGGAACGTAGCACCAGTTCAATGAATAAAAGATTGTTAGGATTAGTCACCTTTAATCAACAATATGCATTTATATGAAAAGTGCTTAAAGCCATAGTTCTGGAAAAAGTTTCTCTAGTTGCGGCGAGCTGGGGCTACTCTCCATCACGGTGCACAGGCTTCTCATTGCGGTGGCTTCTCTTGTTGCGGAGCATGGGCTCTAGGTGCGCGGGCTTCTGTAGTTGTGGCACACGGGCTCGGTAGTTGTGGCTCACGGGCTCTAGAGCGCAGGCTCAGTAGTTGTGGCTTGCGGGCTCTAGAGTGCAGGCTTAGTAGTTGTGGCGCACACGCTTAGTTGCTCTGCGGCATGTGGAATCGTCCCGGACCAGGGCTCGTACCCGTGTCCCCTGCATTGGCAGGCGGATTCTTAACCACTGGGCCACCAGAGGAAGTCTCTAAAGGGGTGTTTTTATGTGGGAGTGTCCTGTGTGTTCTGTGTGTTTGATGCTTTTGGTGCAAGGACTGGTTTTGGTAGGGATGCCAGCCACGCCTTTCCTAAGAGTGTGCTGGCTGTTTCCCGCTTGGCTAAGGGGGAGTGGCTGGTGTTGTAATGTCTAGGGCCCGTGCTGGATGTGAGCTGGGGCTTCCTCCTTCCCCTGTGGCTGTCACCGCCCTGTCAGGGGCAGGGCCTGCTGCCCCGCTGTTGGAGTGGAAGCCCTGAGGGTTGGTTTGGTCAGGTCCCCTTGCCCTTGGGTGTGTGCCCTGCCCCAAAGGTGGTGTATGTGCCACCTGTGTAGGCATCCACGGTTCCGCTTAAAGGCAACCCAGGGCCACATCTCTTCCTCTGTTGTGTTTGTCCCAGATCTAGCGCTAGGCTGTGGTGTGGAGCGGGCTGGGACTGGGGGTCGGGGCGTTGTGTCTGCAGGAACTGAGGTGGCGGTGTTGCTGCCTGAGATCTGGGCTGCCTCTGGGGCAGACTTCTCCCTGGATCTGTGTGCCCAGGTCTGGTGCCAAGCCACGGTGTGAAGAGCCAGGGCGCTCTCTCTGGGAAACAGCTGCCGCCTGCTCCTGCACGCTTCCTGGGCCCGTCTGCCCGAGATTCAGAGCTTAGATGCTGCGCGCTCTTGCGGTGCTGCCCCGAGCGCGTGCTGATGATGTCTGTCACGGCTGGGCCGCCGGCCCAGAGCACGTGCTGACAGGGGTCTCGGTGGCTCTACCTAGGTCACTCCCCAGGCGCCCCAGTCTGTCTCTGTGCAGCTAGACCGAATCTTCGCCCAGGTCTCACAGCAGGCGTGCGAGTGGGCAGGAGTGGGCAGGACCTGGTTGGTTGACCCTTCGTACTGGGAAGTGTGCAGTGGTGGCAGCCGGCAGCTCAAGGCCTTTTCTGCCCTGACCGTTAGCATGCCTGCAAGCGTGCACACTCCCTGCGAGTAAAGTCTAGGCTTCTCCAGCCCTCCTGTCTGTCCCAGCAGATTTCCTGATAGGCAAGGGGTCTTGTCTCCTCCTTGCAGGACCCCAGGACTGGGACGCCCAGATTACGAGTCAACCGCCTCACTCCTCTGGGTGAGGGTCCACCCATGCGGACCTTTTTTCCTTACAGATCTCTCCCAGGAGCACAGGTCCCGGCCTGATGCTTTTTTCCCGCCCTACCCAGTTACATGGAGATCTTTCTAGCAGCTTGGGTCGTATAGGATTTCTTCTGCCAGTTCCCAGTTAGTTTTCTGTGAGAATTGTTCCACAAGTGGGTGTATTTTTGATCTGTTTGTGCGGGGTTGGGGGGAGGTAAGCTCTGTGTACTCCTACTCCACCATCTTAATTCCCCTCCTCAAGGCAAATGTCTTTTAAGAATTTTTTTTAAAGTGTGTGTGTGTAGGGGGGAGATGTCAGAAACTAATGAATTTATAAAGGAAGAATCAATTAATGGACATAAGTATATGCTGACAACAATTTATAAAAGGAGAGAAATAATGTTGTATATACATTATTTCTGTAAGAGAATAGTTACATCCAAAACGTTCTTTCACAGTTTGTATGTGGCACTGAGGTTAATAATTTCTGCCATTTTAGTAGATTTATTTTGCCACATTTGCTGGCATAGAATTGGATGTACTCACTCTTGGCTTTGGATTTCTGAGAAGGCTTTTCTGTTAGTGGTTATGCAAACATTAATAGAATGGGAAGACCAGGATCCGGTCCTTCTGCTGTGTGGCTGCAAAGCACATTCCAGAGAGTGAGATGGAAAGAGGTCAGCTCACAGGATTGCATCTTCCCAGTTTAGAATCAAGAAAACAGCAAAAATGGTAATACTCTCAATCACATTCACTAAAACTCTTCTCATTTTTCCTCTTACTTGACTTTTGGAAAATAAACAGGAAGATTTTGTTCGCTATTGGAATGAAACTGAACTGGAGTACAGGAGAGATAGATATATTTCCCAAGCATTCCTAAAGTGACACAGATTTGAGACAAGAATATTCTCTGGGGGAGCAACGTAAGATAAGGCCATCTTGTTCAACACTTTAGGAAAGTTTTTTTGAAAGTTTATGATAAAAAAATAAATAAATGAAAAAAATGTCAGTTGAGAAAGGAGTCTTAAAAGGCTGTCACTGTAATTAATACACGAGGAAGGAAAAGCACAAGACTGTCTGGTCAGCTAGGCTGGGCTCTGAGCTTGTGATCAATAAGCTGAAGGGGACTAACCTGCCCTCGAATAGGGGCCAAACAGTGAACAGGCTTTGCAGAAATAAGGGCATCACATCACTGTGTCATGTTTTATAACTGTCTCTCATTTTCTTTAGACAGAGGTTACTGAATCCTGCCATGAAAAGTAAGTATGCAACAATGATGCAGCTGAACTCCTTAGGTCAGGTCTCAGCCTTTGCACGGGATTTATTGAGCACCAGCTTGTGCCGCGTTGTGCTATGTATGCAGTGAGTGAGTACAAAGGATGAGAGCAACACCAAAATGGCCTGGAAATCTGGGGAAATGGGATGTTGGGACCATGGAAATTTCTGGTTGAGAACTGGTACTCATTCCTGTCTCATAATGTATGTGGGAACAACCCTTTGTTCTTATTCTGTAATGTTACTTATCACAGCTTTTGTAAAATTTACTGGATCCTGGGAGACAATTCACATGTTCCCTGTAGTTGGAACAGAGATTATTGGCAGGCCATCCTACAGCTATTTCCTCCTGTTCTCTGCTAATAGAAGTGGCTATGCATCCAGCCCCAGGGACTGAATCATAGTTGGTTATACTAATCCTATTCTCCTTTGCCAGTGATTGGTCTAGGGTTAGGCATGTGACTCAATTCTGGCAAATGAAACATGAGGTGATACTTAATGTGGGGTTTTGAGGGAAGGTTTTCTTGCCTGATAAGAGAGAGACTTGAGGAGGAACCCTATGCTGTTGCCGAAGTTAAGAGGCTGTTGTGTGAGGCCTGATACTTGGAGCTGCTGCAGCCTTTTTGTGACCTTGAGGAAACATTGTTGACATAGGGGGATGTCAGAGATGTTGAACTACTGAACTAGCCTTGTAATCATCTCACTCTGGTCTTATAAAAAATAAGGCCTATTTGTTTAATCCAGTTGTAGTCAGGTATTCTGGGTTTATAACCAAAAGCATCCTACAACAGTTAAAGGTATGGGCTTTGAAATCACACATACATATGTTTGAGTTCCAGATCTACCATTAGTAGGCTGTTTGACATTGCATATAAGTTACTGGGTCTTTCTGTACACGTGGGCTAATAATAATCATACCTCATATGTTAACTGTGAGGACTAAATGGGTTGATGCATAGATGTTGATAGCATACAATATGTATTCAATAAATGTTATTATCATTATCATTACCTCTGTGTTAAGTCATCAAAGAAA
Organism: Balaenoptera acutorostrata; assembly: GCF_949987535.1. Lineage (NCBI taxonomy): Eukaryota > Metazoa > Chordata > Mammalia > Artiodactyla > Balaenopteridae > Balaenoptera > Balaenoptera acutorostrata. The sequence goes on along the minus strand of NC_080068.1, from coordinate 22,650,620 downwards.
GCCTAGGGAGGTGGGCAGAACTGGCACTTGCTCAGGGCATTGGATGAGGGTTGGAAACAGCATTATCCAGGGGAGCCCATAGGAGTGAGGGGGCAGCAGTGGCACCTGGAAGGGGAGAGGTAAGGACCTTGATTCCGTCTCAGAGCTGTCAGCTCATCACTCTGCCTGGTCATTTTTTTAAAAATTTATTTAATTTATTTTGTTTTTGGCTGCATTGGGTCTTCATTGCTGCACGTGGGCTTTTTCTAGTTGTGCCGAGCAGGGGCTACTCTTCGATACTGAGCACCTGCTTCTCATTGTGGTGGCTTCTCTTGTTGCGGAGCATGGGCTCTAGGCATGTGGGCTTCAGTAGTTGTGGCACACGGGCTCAGTAGTTGTGGCTTGCAGACTGTAGAGCGCAGGCTCAGTAGTTGTGGCGCACGGGCTTAGTTGCTCCACGGCATGTGGGATCTTTGCGGACCAGGGATTGAACGTGCGTCCCCTGCATTGGCAGGCAGATTCTTAACCACTGCGCCACCAGGGAATTCCCCTGCCTGGTCATTTTGAAAGTACGATTGCAGAAAGTGTGGTTCAGGTCTTACACAAGTCATATTTGGCCAGCAGATGATTTTGTAGGCCCAAGCAGTGTTTTTAAAAGTTGGATTACTTATTAACATTTTTAAAAGGCAAGATTCCATGTAAAATCTAGATCTATCTCCGATCTTCTTGCAATGATATTTTAAAAAGAAAGCCTCTATCTGTTTAATCCACTCATAGTCAGGTGTTCTGATTTTGTAATCAAAAGTATTCTTATGGACAAAGGCAGGGCTTGGAGGTGAGACATAGCTGGGCCTTGGAGAGGGCAGTATGGGCTCTTGCTCTGATATTAAACCTCCAGTATGCAAGTTTGGCTCTAACACGTACTGAACTTGGACAAATCACTTAACTTCTAAGCCTCAGTTTCCTTATCTTTAAGATGAGGTTAATAGGAATTACCATCTCATAGAATTGTGAGGATTACATAAAATAAAGGATGTACAATGCCTAGGATGGGTAAGTGAGTTGTAAATGCTGGCTTATGATGATTATTCCTCAAAGAATACAGTTGGCTGTGGCTGGGATGATCAGGCCTCGGGGTCTTACGTTTTCTTTGCCAAAAGAAACAGAATGATTTAAGTTTTCTCTTCCAAGGGAAAATAATCGTCAGGCTTCTGTGACCTGAGTTGGAGGAGAAATTTTCATGCAGTAAGCCGAAGAATTTCTAAATATCTTTCTTTTGGTAAGCCTCCTTCCAATTTTACTGACGCAAAAATTTGAGTAGCAAGAGGCATGCCAGCTGTTCGGTGATGGTGCAAAGTTCTGCTTCTTCCAGCAGAGGCCTCTTGTGCACAGGAAATGAGGCTGGTGGTGGCTGGAGGGGACCCTGGGCCAGGGCACTGGTTTCCCAGAAGCTCCCCCAGAGTAAAGCAGGGAGGGGAGTCTAAGGAAGAGGTTGTGGGGACTCCCCCCCCCCCACCCCCGTCCCCTGTCTCCTGTCCAGGCTTCAGAGAGCTGGATGCCAGTGTCCTGGAATTCTGGAGTCTTTCTTGAAAGAAAGAGACGGGGAGAGAGAAGGAGAGAAAGAAAGAGGGATGGATAGAGGGAGAAAGCGGGGAGGAGGGAGAGAGGGAGGAAGGAAGGCAGCAGCTTTGTTTAAGCTCCAGGGCTCAGAGGCAGGGCACCCATGAGGCTGATCTCAAGGGTCAGACCTGCAGAGAGACTTTCTGCTCTCTGCCTTTCAGTTTATTTCATTTCCCTTCATTGTTGCTACCTGGGCAAAAAGGCATCTGGATGATTTTCAATCCTAATTTAACTGCTATGGAGCTATGCAAACTTGGCACAAAGCCTCCGGAATAGCTGCTTGATGGGGGAGAAGTCAGATGATCTCTTAAAAGTCACGGTAACGGAGAGCGAGAAGGACTGAAACCGTGAGTTACGGCCTGGTTTGCAGAAAGGCCCAGGCTTCTGGTGATGGAGGGAGCGATGGAGGGTCTTTCCTGCTCCGGCATGGCCTCTTCTGTCTAAGGGGGTGGCCCCGTGGGCATGTGGGTGACTTGCTGGCCACACATTCTTTCTTGAGGCTTTAAACCTGGAGTCTCTTTGCCTTTCAGAACTAAAACGGTCCCTGGCGCATTTGCTGTGTGCATATGTTGATCATCATTCAAGACGTGCTTTTGGTGAGCTAGGAAAGCAGTCAGGGCCAGATGGTGACTCTGACCTTCCCAGATCAACACTGGGAAGGAGAAGACGGCTAAGGGCTGCTTTGGCATCAGGCTGACTTGCCCAGTCGTCCATGAGCACATAAATACTTCCTGAGCTTGTATGTCCCCGTCTGTGGGAGAGGTAAAGTCACCCCTGGTGCTGGGGCCCAGGCAGTGATGGAAGGGGTGCGGGGGGTGGTACTTAGGAAGGAGACGGGAACGTTTCTTTGGGGCAGCGCTGCTCCGGTGGCGGTACCTGCCTGTGGAGCTGCGGCGGGTCTTCACGGGGATGCGATTGCGGATCCTTCGGCCTCTCTGGGCCAGGCTGTGCTTCAGCTATGAGACAGGATTCTGCATTAACACGGTGCCCCTTGGGGGGCATTTTGGAGGCCCTGGCTTGAATTTTGGTGGGATGGAAGGGACACAAGGAAATGGGCAGCACCAGGCAGGGTGTTGAGATGAAGCTTCTGAGGGCTCCAAAGCCGAAGAAGGAGAGTGAGGCTGAAGGAGGATGGGTAGGGAGAGAAAACCAGCATGACTCCTGTGGCCCCTCTGGGGTTCATTTGCGGAGATTAGTGTGAGTGCTTCGCGTACTGAAGGTACCGAGCCCTTTGTTGATGGGATGCCGGTTTCCCGCTGGTTTCCCAGCCTTCAGTGCCAGCACTTGGGCGGCTTCGCCTACCCCCCTCGGGCACGTCTCTGCCACCTTCCCTTTCAGAGCAGCTGGGCCCTCCGTGATTGGCTGTGGAGCACAGCGTGAGCACTGATGGCTGAGTCGAGCCCCTTACACTGGACCGGGGACCTCCAGGCACATTGGCATCGTTTGCTTTCTGTGGAAAATGGCAGGAATCACTCCCCCTGCCTGCTTTTCCCCTCTCAGATTGTTATGAGAATAAATATTTGAAAATATCTTGTAAAAGACAGCATTCACGTTTACAAGTTTTGTTTTTATTTTTATTTTTATTTTTAATTACAAAAAGAAGTTTATTTCAAAAGCAAAAGAGAACATTTACATTTGAACAAAGTGACAGACTGGTTGTCCTGCAAAAGAAAAAAATTCATGGCATGAAGTTTCTCATTTAAAAGCTTTGAAGCAAAAATAACTTCAGTTGTGCATTCTTGCCTTAGGAAAGGGAAGGAAAACTGTAAAACAGGTTTGGAAAGAAAAAAATCTCTCTCTGGCCAGAGAATAAACCTAGCAACACGGTGATCTGGTATGCGGCATCAACTCGTCACCCTCCCTGAGCTGATGCCATCGTATTCGAGGTTTCCTCTCACCATCTTCAGCACCAACTCTGCTTCCTGAGTCCCAAGAAGGAAGCCTGGGAGATGGGATTGCTAGAATTCAGTTTCATCTGCTAGTCTTCTGCCAGTTCTCTGCAGACTGCAAGAAAGATGAACTTGCTCGTCCCTCTCCTTTGGGTGGGATCCCAAGCACCACGGCCACTTGAAGACCTTCAACTTTGGCATCAACATGCCCAAGGGCTCTTGCACAGCATTTAAGGGCCTACAGACCATGGAGGCTGGAGAGCGGGAGTCCTCCTGAGTCAGAGCAGGGATAACAAGACTTTGCTGCGGTAACTGTCCCTCCCCTCCATCCTACCTGATCTAATACCCTTGGTCATCTCTGAGGATTTCCTTAAGAGAACCTGTGACATTGTCCTTACAATGCATCTTTCCTTCTTAATCCAGGGAAATGATTTTGCCCTTGGTGATGGCCATTTACCATGACTGCAGGTGACTCAGAGTGAGTGGATGTTTGCACACAAGTTGGAACTCGAAGGAACTTCAGGTTCAATCTCCATCCTTTAGGTAAGGAATTTTGATTTGTGCCGGAAACTGGGACCTGTTCGCCAAAGGCAACCCCCCTCCTAATATTGGGAACAAAAGTAGATCACCCACGTAGGTAGCCTCCCAGCTCTTGGTGTGGCCATGGGACTAAAGTTTTTTTTCCCGTGCAGTGTGAGGGAGGAAGGGGCCCATTCTAAACTCCCACACGTACTTCTCCGTGCTCTCCCTTCCAGCTTACTGGACCATTACCCCCAGCAAGACCTTAGGAGCCAAGGGTTGGAGGGAGAGTCACTGTCAGCCTGGATCCCTTCATGACTATGTGGAAGAGAGACGCCCTACTCACCCCTGTCCCCTACTGCAAGTGTGGTTTATTAAAACACGTTAGTGGAGTCAGGAGATCCTGTGGTTAAATGCTTTATGTGTGCCTCAGTCTCCTCATCTGTAAAATTGCCACAGAGTTCTTACTTCACGGAGTTTTTGGACAAGTAATATGGGATAATGAGTGACCACTCACTGTAGTGCCTGGCAGGTGACAGATGCTCAAGAAATCTAGACTGAATACATATCTTCGTTCCTTGAGGGTTGTTGTGATATCTTAATGAAATAATCATTTTGGAGAGAGATATCAACATGGAAAAGCTAATTGTTGGAGGTGAGAAAATGCTGTCTCAGCCCCTTCCTCCCTCTTATTCTAAGAAACTTTAACAATTTGTGGACCTAGTCGCTTGTCCAGGGTAATGGAAGCAGGCTATTATAGACACAGTGGAATCTATAATAACAGAGAATGCTATCCATTTAATTTCACGCCCCTCCTCAGCACCTCCCTCAACCCCAAACCCAACCGATGAACCTAGAAAACCCATGGACAGGAACTTGTGGTCTCTGGGATTGGTGGTGAAACAAAGCAGCAGCTATACTGAGGATTATAGGGAGGAGATGTTTTCACGTCGTAGGTGTTTAGAAAAAGATGGCAATTTGGATGATTTGTTTAGATGATCTTTAAGGTATTGTCTAGCCCTAAGTTCTGTGATCCTTAAGAAAATAAAAGAATTTTAGTTTCATCTTCTCTTGACTTCTGTGCCTCCCTAAGTCCATTACCTGCGGAAGCACAGTCAGAAAGAAAATTCCCCCAAAAACACAAAATAAGGAGGAGAAAGAGATGCAACTAGAGACCTCCAGTCTATGAATAATTCATAGTTAAGCATCTTAGCCTGTTATTCCAGGGAAAATCAAGTCATGTGAACATTTAAGCCACGTATCTTTTTAGTGATGCTCTGGGTTCGCTTTGCGTTTTGCCTGGGGTACATTATGACCCCATCACCCTTATACAGATCTGTATGGATTTGTTTCTTTCTCTCTTCAATACAGGACTTCAGGTCTGGCTAAAGAACAACCTGTGGAATCAGACACACCTGGATTTGAATGTGGGGTGAGTTAATATTCAGATTATCTGTTTCCTCATTGTAAAACTGGGGTTAAATATGTACCCCATAGGGATGTCATGAGGATCATCACTAGAATTCATTAAAGCAAAGGGGCTGGCAAATAACAGATGCTCAAATCTGCCCGGCTCCTTCCCCTCTTTTCTCCTGCTAAGATGCAGAGGGTCCGGTTTGTGGGTTTGTGGGGCTGCCCTCCGAGACGCTGCCAGGAATCTCCTCACCACATCCAACTACTGCAGGGGACGCCGGTGGGTAAATGAGCAGCAGGCCGGCTTGCTACAGCCAGAAAAGAAAGACCGCCAATCCTGAGAAAGTCTAGGTTGTGCTTGCAGGGTATAGAAAGCGCAAAAGATGACGAAGGTTCTAAGGAAGCTGTTTTTATTTTATTTATTTATTTATTTTTATTTTTGGCTGCGTTGGGTCTTCGTTGCTGCGCGCGGGCTTTCTCTAGTTGCGGCGAGCGGGGGCTACTCTTCGTTGCGGTGCACAGGCTTCTCATTGCGGTGGCTTCTCTTGCTGTGGAGCACGGGCTCTAGGCGCACGGGCTTCAGTAGTTGTGGCACGTGGGCTCAGTAGTTGTGGCACGCGGGCTTCAGTAGTTGTGGCTCACGGGCTCTAGAACGCAGGCTCAGTAGTTGTGGCGCACATGCTTAGTTGCTCCGCAGCATGTGGGATCTTCCTGGGCCAGGGCTCGAACCCGTGTGCCCTGCATTGGCGGGTGGATTCTTAACCACTGCACCAGCTGGGAAGTCCAGGGAGCTATTTTTAAATGGCTTCCTGCTGAGAGACAGCTTTCTGGGAAGGTTTATTTCAGGCCCATTGTAGCTTTCCACCTGTCTCCTGCATTCCTTCTGGTATTTTTCCCCATCTGCTGGTCCAAAATGAAAAACACTCCTTCCTCAGAGGCACAGACAGCGTTGGTAGCCTTTTTGTCTGAGCACCATGCAGAGGCTCAGGCCAGCGCTGCGATCTGGGAGGAGAGAGAGGAAGTTTCTGGAACAGAAGCAGGGCTTCTTATTAAAGTAGGGGAATGTTATTTTTAGTCTGGGCATGAGTTGCTTCATTGTTCCTGCTGCCGTCAGCTTCTCTTTAAAGTGACCTCCTGGTGTGGGAATTGTTGGGCTAGAGACCTGGAGACGGTAACAAGCCACCCCACACCTAAGGCTGAAAACATCAGCCGTTGTTTCATTTACTCCTGAATCTGCCATTGGGGCAGGCCTCCGCGTGTCAGCTGAGGCAGCGTGAAGGCTAGACAGGTGTGACCCTGGCTGGAATCCTCTCAAAGCTTCACTCCCTCACACATCTGCCGGTTGACGCCGGCGTTGGCTGTGACCTTGGTGAAGGCTGTTGGTTGAACACCTACACGTGGCTTCTCCACGCGGCCACTGGCTCCCTCAGAGCATGCCTGGTGACTGGGTTCCAGGAGGGAGAGACCCGGCCCAGGGGGACTGAAGTTGTATTGCATTTTCTTACCTAACCTTGGAGATCCCTTAGCATCCCTTCTCCCCTTGTCACACACCCGGCTAGACGTACAGGGAAGGAACATAGGCCCCTCCCCTCAGGAGGAGGAGTGTCAGCACGATACCGTAAGACTGGAGGCCTCGTCGTGGCCGCCTGGAAAATAACTGTTTCTCACAGAGGAATGAACTGGGGGAGGAACGGAGGCACGGGTTTGCTGTTGGAGAATTATGGAGACTCAGAGCTACTGTTTTTACTTTAAAAATACAACTTTCAAAAACTGGAATACAGGCATACCTCATTTGATTGCGCTTTTCTTTATTGTGCTTTGCAGATATTGCAGGGTTTTTTATGTTGGTTTTGGTTTTTTTACCAATTGAAGGTTTGTGGTAACCCTGTGTTAACCAGTGCCATTTTTACAACAGTATTTGCTCACTTCGTGTCTCTGTGTCACAATTTGGTAATTCTTGAAATATTTTGAATTTTTCGTTATTATTGTATTTGTTATGGTGACCTGTGATCTTTGATGTTACTATTGCAATTGTTCTGCGGTGTCACAAACCATGCCCGTACAAGACGGTGAACCTAACTGGTAAATGATGTGTGCGTTCTGAGCCCTCCACCGAACGGCCGTTCCCCGTCTCTCTCCTTCTCCTCGGGCCTCTCTATTCCCTGAGACACAACAATGTTGAAATCAGGCCAGTTAATAACCCTACAACGTCCTCTAAGTGTTCAAGTGAAAGGAAAAAGTTGCACGTCTCTCCCTTTAAATCAAAAGCTAGAAATGATCAAACTCAGGAAGGTACGTCGAAAGCCAAGAAAGGCTGAAAACTAGGCCTCTCGCACCAGTCAGCCAAGCCAATTCCCTTCCATTCTTGAAGGGAACGAAAAGTGCTCCTCCAGTGAACACACCAAAGATAAGAAAGCAAAAGAGCCTTACTGCTGATAGAAGATCAAACCAGATACAGCATTCCCTTAAGCCAAAGCCTATTCCAGAGCAAGGCCCGACGTCTTTTCAATTCTGTAAAGATTGAGCAAGGTGAGGAAGCTGCAGCAATGTTTGAAGCTGGCAGAGGTTGGGTCAAGAGGCTGAAGGAGGGAAGGCGTCTCCATAACATCCAAGTGCAAGGCGAAACAGCAAGTGCTGATGTAGAAGCCGCAGCTAGTTATCCAGAAGATCTAAGATAACTGAACGGGGTGGCTACACTAAACAACAAATTTTCAGTGTAGATGAAACAGCCTTCTATTGGAAGAAGATGCCGTCTAGGGCTTTCATAGCTAGAGAGCAGAACTCAATGCCTGGCTTCAAAGGACAGGCTGATTCTGTTGTTAGGGGCTAACGTACCTGGTGGCTTTAAATTGAAACCAGTGCTCACTTAACGATTCTAAAAACCCTAGAGCCCTTAAGAATTACGCCGAATCTACTCTGCCTGTGCTCTATCAGTGACACAACAAAGCCTAGGTGGCAGCACATCTGTTTACAACACGGTTTGCTGAATATTTTAAGCCCACTGTTGAGACCTACTGCTCAGAAAAAGAGATTTCTTTCAAAATATGACTGCTCATTGACAACGCACCTGGTCAACCCGAGAGCTCTGATGGAGATGTACAACAAGATTAATGATGTTTTCATGCCTCCTAACACAACATCCATTCTGCAGCCATGGATCAAGGAGTAATTTCGACTTTCAAGTCTTATCGTTTAAGAAATACACTTTGTAAGGCTATAGGTAGAAATTCCTCTGCTGGATCTGGGCAAATTCAATTGAAAACCTTTTGGAAAGGATTCACCATTCTAGATGCCATGAAGAATATTCATGATTCATGGGAAGAGGTCAAAATATCCACATTCCTACAGGAGTTTGGAAGAAGTTGATTCCAGCCCTCATGGATGACTTTGAGGGGGCCAAGATTTCAGTGGAGGAAGGAACTGCAAATGTGGTGGAAATAATAAGAGAAGTAGAATTAGAGGTGGAGCCTGAAGATGTGACTGAATTGCTGCAATCGCATAATAAATCTTAAAGGGATGAAGAGTTACTTCTTATGGATGAGGCAAGAAAGTGGTTTCTTGAGATGGAATCTATACCTGGTGAAGCCTGTTGAAATGACAACGAAGGATTGGTTTAGTGTGCCCCCAGCAGCTGGGCTGACAAGTCCTTTGTGGAAGAAGGATCTGGGTTGCACATCACAGTGTCCACCACAGCACCTCATTCAAACACTTTTCATTTCTCCTCTCCCTTATTTTCAACCTCTTGAGTGAAGGGCTTCGTGCTGGAAGGCTTTTCAATACTTTATGCATCACAGAGGCATTGGGAACACATTGAGGGTTGAAGAGGAAACAGTTTTGCATGAGATGAAGGAGGAAGATGACGTGACACAGCCTAAATGAAATGAGCCTGGCAAGGATTTGACAAACCCAAAGCTTTCATCTCAGGTTGAAATATTTTTTTTTGATGATAATTTTTTTTTGCTCATTTCTGGATCAAAAAATTGATTCTAGAGGGAACTGTGAATGTGAGAACCAGGCTATGGAATGATCCCATGATTATAAGGAATAATCTTAGAAAAATATTTGTAGAGATCAAACAAGATGAGCTCATCAATTTACTTTTCCTTTTATTATAAAAGTAAAATAAAAAATAGCATTTATAAATCCAACATTTTTTCCTTTAAAGTATTTGATCTAAAAAAACATATTTACAATAGCAAAATGCAGCAAAGGGGGGAAATACCATTTTCAGCACTGATTGTAACCATGTTTAAATATTGACATGTACATATTCTTTTTTCAAATCACAGAGAGAACCACATTAGGAAAAGCAGTGAGCTTTTTTTTCTTTTTCTTTTTTCCAGCCACTCGGCTTGCGGGATCTCAGTTCCCCAGGGATCTGGGGATGGAACCCGGGCCCCCTGCAGTGGAAGCACCGAGTCCTAACCACAGGACAGCCAGGGAAGTCCTAATGAGCCTTTTTTTTTTTTTTTTTTTTTTTTAAATCACACACCAATAACTCTCACTTTAAAATATCCCTTTTCATAATCCTTAATCTGAATGCACAAGTGTGCTTTGGACGGCCAGAAGGAACACCCAGTAGGGACCGTGACAACTTTTAATGACAGTGGGAAAGCAGCAGAGGGACAGCAGCAATGATAAGAGAAAGCAGCTGGTAAAGCTCCACAAGCTACCGCACTCCCAAAGAGGCGTCAGCCCAGCCGCGGGCTGTGACCATAGATACTATCGGTGAGTCAGCTGAACTAAAATTCATTTCAGAACCAAAGAAGAAATCCACGTTTAAAAGGCCTTGAATTACACCCCAGAGCGATCCAAGCAGGCCGGTATTCCTCGGAGCACCTTCGGATGCACTTCCTTCCTCTGGACAATGCGATGGAATTTCAGAGATTTGGTTTACTTCGGCGTTGGAAGCAGCCGGCAGTCTAAATTTTGCCTTCTAGAGGTCCTTCCTGCCCGTAGTCGTGGGGCACTTTGTTAATAGTTAGCAACGAGCTGCCGCTGGTCAGAGACTCTGTGAAGCTGAGCTTGCGGAAGGATGTCTCTACGCCGCTGTCACAGACGCTGTCGTCCCGGAACTCGTCTAGGGGGAGAAAGCACGGACTCACGGGGGTGCACCGGGAACACGGCCCGGCCCTCGCTCCTGCGCACCTGCCATCCCCACTGGGCTCCCGCGTGCATCTGGAAGGCTCGTGGGCTGCAGAATTCTGCCTGTTCCCCTCCACCAGTCACCACGGGCCCACCTACGCCGCCCCAGGTGTTGCTGCTGTTCACGGTGTGGGGCGGGTGGGGACAGAAAACACTGGGCTTTATAAAAAGTGTGAAAACGTCAAAGTCAGCCAAGTGTTTTCACCTCTCTTTCTTATAATCTAGCCTCATGTTTATCAGAATCCTTTCTGAATTCTCTAGACTCAAAGTGTACCTTTTTTTTTTTTTTCCTTAGAAATTAGATGTATTTTCCCACCCACTGTATCACCTATCTTATAGCTGGGGAAATTGATGAACGTAGGCAAAATAAATTGGTGACAGAAGTAGGAAATAAAAATGAGATCTCTCTCTGGGCCTCGTATGCTATTAGACACTATACACTGCCTCAAAAATATTCTGTTAGCCAAAAAAGTAAGATGATTTTGATGAAAATGAGTCTCTACTGGGCAATTAGGTCAGATTCTCCTTTGAGAAGTGTCTTTAGGGATCTGAGCAATGTGAATTATTTCCTATAGGGAGAGAGTGACCAAGGAAACAGAAGTCTACCGTACACGAATCAAAAAGCTATCTTCTTGTATGTTAAATTCCAATGTTAATGGCAGTGGCATGGCAATTGTTATTGATTGATTTATTCAACCCATCAATCTTTATGGGTTTCTGTTATGCGCTAGGAACTGTGAGGTATTTTAAAAAGAACTACAAATTGAGAGCTTAAGGCTTTTTAAAATATAAGTATTTACCTACTTCTTTGTTTGTGTAGACGGAGCGTCAGGTCATATGACAGGAGACGTGGGTTGTTTTCTGGTGGATACGCTATTCCTTTCTAAAGCGTGCACAACACCTGTCCTTACTCCCCTAGGAAGGGCCCTCCCACCCCAGCAAGGTGACACCAGTGCTGAAACTGAATGGCAAGAAGGAGCCCGCCAGGTAAGGACCTTTGCAGGGAAGGGGACGAGAAAGCTCAAAGACCCTGAGCCTGGATCGGACTAGTGATCTGGGGGGGGCAGAAGGAACATGCGGCAGGGTAGGGGGCCAGGAGGAAGGGCAGGTGAAAGCGATGTTTGAAAGAGAGAGCAGATAAAGCAGGGACACGGTCTTTGCCGCTCACTGCCCCATCTTCAACGCCTGCAACACTGCTGGGTGGGCACGCGGGATGCGCTCAGTAGAGATCTGTTGAATGGCTGAGTGAAGGGGAGGGAGGAACGTCATTTCTAAAAAGAATCACACTGCCTGTTGTGTAGAGAGTGGACTGAAGGTGGGCGGATAGACTGGAAACAGGGAGACTGGCTAGGAGCTGCCGCGGGACTCGAGGCAAGAGATGAAGGTGGGCTGGATGGGGGTGGTCAGGACCGGCGAGCGTGCACATGCAGTCGTAACCTCTTGGAGGATGGCAGCGCTTGTGACCGCCGTGGCCAGCGCCGAGCTCTTGGGTATCAAGAGTCCTGGGCAGGTGAGGACAAGTAAGGAGGGCCTAGGATGGGGCTCTGGAGGCTGCAACTTTAAAAGGTGAGTGTGGAGGTGAGCGTGCTAGGGAAGAGCCCAGAGGGCAGGCCGTCTGAAGAGTGGTCCCCTGTGATACGCGCCGGGAGAGGCAGAGGAGCTGAGAAGGATGGTGACCGGATCTGAGCAGATGCTGGCCCTCGTGAGGAGAGGAGGCCTGGTGCAGGGGTGGGGTAGAGGCCGACCGCAGGGGCAGGGGGTCGAGGAGAGAGGTGAAGAGGTGGAAAGAATAACTCCACAAAATTCTTCTGGGAAGCGTGGCTGGGTAGGAGAACAGAGAAATCGGGCTGCGGCTAAAGGGGACGGGGGAATCAAGGGAATGTTTGTTTGTTGGTTTCCGTTTATTTGTTTTATGTTGAAAAGATGAGAGAAACTACAGCACGCTCGCTAGGCGATCTAGTCGGGAGGGAGAAAATGCTAAGGCATGAGAGAGAGGCAAGGGTTAGAGGAGCAGGACCTGGCTGGGCAAGAGGCGGGCCCAGGCGGCCTGGTGGTTTGAGGGTGCAAAGATGAGAGAAGTCTAGTTGTTTCTATGTTCGCGGTGGAGTGAGGCAAGGACACGGGATGAGTAAGGGGCGGGAAGGGGTGCTGGCAGTTTAGGAGGAGAGAGCATGAAAGAAGGGTTGTTAGAGTGGGAGGACACATTTGAAGGGAAACAGAGGACTGTGGTGCTGAGAGGCCATCAGGGCACGTGTTTTAGGTGGGGTGACGGGTCAGCGCTGTGAACGCGGGGAGGAGGCTGAAGGGAGAAGGAGAGACAGGACCACTGCAGGGGGGAGCCTGGGCAGCGGTGGGGAACGTCGCGGCATCAGTCCACAGCCTGGGGCGCGAGTCCTGCTTCCACAGACCCGGATCTGCACATTTCTCTCTCTTTTGTGAATTTAAGAAGCTAGAGAAGTAATGCTGACCTTCACCACCCGCAGCCTGCTGTTCTGGTATTTACCGTGAACCTGAGTGACCCGTGTGTCCATGTGGCTGTTGTGGGGACAGCCCCTCCCCTGAATGGTAGCGTCCGGAGGGGAAGACAGTACAACCTGTGGTCCCCGAGGGAGACGGACGTAGCGGACAGCGTGTCCGGGAGATGGTGGTGGGGAGGACCGGCCACAGCCCCAGAGGCTGAAGGCACCAGCCTGGCGGGGCAGGGAAATGTCTCGACCGCTTTTTCAGGCCTTTTTCTTTACCTATTTGCTGCCCTGTGGAGGCGGGCGAGAAGGGCAGCGAGTGGGCCTGAGAGGTGGTCTCCACCGGGCTGGTGGCCGCGCTTCCCGACGTGCAGAAGGCCGCCTGGATCACTTCAATGGCTTCGGTATAGCCCATCTGCCTCAGGGCCTCCACCAGCTCCTTTATGGTCCCCCCAGAGACCTGCGAGACAGAAATGAAGAAAGAGGGTGCTTCTGTGTTCAAAGCTGTGCAGGGACAAGCAGGCAGGCTGTAGACGCGACAGCACACCCCTTCCCCTGAGATGACAGCCGGCGGCCTGGGAGCTTGCTCTCAGGGCAGAGAGCAACTGAAAAATACGCTGTCTTTGAATCACGTTTCCTGTTTCAGCTCAAAGACCACTCAGGAAATCACGGGGAAGCACTTTATAGTAAGCAGAGAGAGAGAGAGTGCTGAGGCAGTAAAACTCTACCCCGAGTGAAGTCTGCCCCGTATCCCTGAAGCTCTGAGAACTGAGAAACGAGCCGCTGATGAACTTCGCCATAGAAAGTGATTTCACCCCACGTTTTTCTACCTTTTCGCTTTAGAAATGAAAGCATCACCAGGTAATGGCTCCGCAAGGAGTCACGTCACTGGTTCCATGTGCTGACATGGGATCAAGGCATGTTCTTGGGGAGGGCAAGGCATGAAGGTTGATTACAGTCTTTCGTCTCTGTTCAGGGAGCTCAAAGTTCTGTGACCATCCTGACACTCTAAGTAGCATTTCTGCAGCAAGTCTCAAGGTGTCTGAAAACAGCCAAGGTGGGTTTCCTGCTGTCCTGGGTCAACCCTCCCAGGACACGGGTAATGACTCATTTTCTTCCTCAGAGTTAAGGGAGAAGGAAAGGGATTATGCTCCGGCCAATGATGTCAACAGAGCAAAGTCAAATAAACGTAGTCAGAGATGTAAGATGACGTGTTACCTCATAGTTGTCCATGAGAGTTTTGGAAGGAGCAGGACTCAGCCGGAAGGCATTATTTAGTATCCCCAAACCTAATTTCTGTGCCAGAGTAGCCCAGTTTTTGTCTGGATCAGGAATTTCTAGCAACTTGTAGAGCTGCAACTTCGCATCTTCAGTCAGCTGTTTCATGTCTCCTGAAGAAAATAAAGAAGAAACACGACCGTCCTAACCGACCAGAGACACTCCGGAGGGACTGACTGCTGCCCCAGAGCCCACCCTCCCGCCCCGTGGAAGCAACCACGCTCCTTCCCTTGAAAGTCAGCAGCAGCCCACGCTGTCGTAATTTACAGCTGGACCTTCTCCGTGGCACCCCGCCAGGGTCTCCTGATTCTGAAGGAAGCCCCCCTCTCCGTGACAGGGTGGAGATGACACTGGGTCAAAGAACCCGCTTCTCCCACAACTCACCTTGTGCCAGTAAATCATCAGATGTAAACTCTGGCTCATAGGGTTTCCCATTTAATATGTCAAATACCTGTTGGGAAGAAAAACACGGGGAAATGTTACACATTACAGGGACCATGAGGGAAATCTGCTTCTTTGTAATAGAGAACTCGGCATGTCCTCCTCAGGAGGGGCTAGGACCCCGAAGATGGAGGGCCGGGAAGAGGAGTCAGTTCCGTCGCCCGGGAATACGCATGCCCTCTGTGGGGCTCTGGGCCCGGGAGGCTGTGCTCCTCAGCAGCTGCCTGAGGCGGGGAGGAAGACCCAACCCGGCCCCACAGAGCGCCACGGCCACGGCCACGGCCCTTCGGAGGGGCAGAGGCGGTGCAGGCCGCCCAGTCAGCCACGCGTCGGCCGCGATGCTTCCCGAGAGCTAGGGAGGGGCTGGGCTCACGCCGAGCCGGGAAGCGGGTCCCGTGGCTGCCGCTCCCCCCTAGTAAAAAGGCTTCCGCGGATGAGCTTTACAGACTTGCTCAAAGTGAGGCGGACAAGTGCTCACAGGGCTCGGGGTCAGCCTCCTGGCGCCATCCGCATGTTAACTGAGGGGCCAGAAAAGCCTTAGGCTAAAGGGAAAAACCCCAACACTCCACAGCTACGGGGGCTTTTCTGCGCTCTCTGCACGTCACCCGGTGGCTGGCTGACCTGGGCGAGGACCACACGGGGTCACTGAAGTGGGTTATCTTTGTGTTCTGTGGTGAGGCTTCTGGGAAAACCAGGCGTGCAACGTAACGAGAGCCGTGTGGTCTCTCGGCCAGGGTCACTCAGCTCAACCCACACGGCCCGCGAGGAGGCCGACGGGCAGCTTCCGGATTGGAGCAGCACCTGCCCCTGAGAGGGTTACTCAGCTGGGCCGGGGGTGTGTGTGCTGCCCGCCTCCTCCCTCTGGCGCCCCTCCCTGGGCCCCAAAGACCCAGTGACTGCTTTCGCCTTCGGATCGCAGGTCAGCAGAGTCCCGAGGAAGCTTTAGGCTGTTTACTCTGTTTGTATTCGTGCAGACCCTCAGAAGAATCCCCGTTTCTCTTTATGTTCAGAAATCACTTACCAAAGTTCACGCTAACCATAACATTTATCCTGGCTTCAGAAACTGAGATGGGAACGACTGCGGTGTAAGTTCAGAGTGGGTAACCCGTAACGTGAGTTTTGTGTTTCTCTCATCTAACTCTGATCTGATTAGGCATATACTTTTACACTCAGAACTCTGCTGACCTAGATCTTTCACAGATAGGCTTTTCAAGATACATAACAGCTCTTGACAAGCAGACTTTCTTAAAAAATAACAGGCATGCGCTCTGGGGAGGAAAGACCGAGGAAGGCCACCTGCTCTGACGTCCCCGGCCCTGGAGCTCCCCCGGGAGCAGCCAGCACCCAGGCGGAACCACACTCACCTGCCAGCTGGTGGCCATATCCAGAGGAGTGGTTCCTGGCGGGACCCCTTCATCCTCGTCCCAAGAGTCATCCAGGTCGTACAGAGGCTCAAAGTTCTCCACCAGGGGATCTGCTCCTGCGAAGTCAAGTTACACAGCGTTAGGTAAAGCCACATCTTGTCAACTTCTAACTGCCTGCAGGGGTCAGAGTCTATACATAGATAAAACATGTTTATTTATAAACATATAAAACACATTTCTACTGAAATATCCAGAACCCTGCTTTTAAATTTAAAAATTTAAATGTAAATAAATTCTAGTGCATCTTGACTGTAAAGGTGACTGAAGATACCCCATATGGCCAAGGACACTTTCAAAAACAAAAGACCTGGAACACGCTGACTCTCACATTTAACGCTATAGGAGAGTTTTCAAGTGAACGATGCATCTTTAACCCGAGGACTGATGGCGACAGTTTACAGGGACTAGGGCGCACGCTCAGGATTAAGGTCCTAAATGTTCAAATTGATGCCCAGTGCCGCACATTTCTCAGCCTCTTCACCTGCCTGCTCAAAAGAGCAAAGCTGCTTGCTGTCTAGTGCCAAACTGTTCCATTTTACCCCCGGGTACGGCACTGATCCTTAAACGCAAAATGCCAAGAAAACCTTCTGGTAGGATGTGGAGTTGTTGAAAAAGTTAGGGCCAATCTTGGAAAATCTAGTCTGTTCCTTAGCCAGCAGCAAGAAACACGTGAAGGAACTCAAAAATTAAGGCTATAGTTAACTTCTCAAAGGCTTAGAGAGACTATTTTTATTCAGAGAGTGTTTAGCTTGCTGCCTGATGAACAGTAGGAAGTTTAGCACGCTCTCCTTTTGGAAAGAGGACCTTGTTTTAATCTTGCTGGGAGGACGTTTGACTTTTGACAACTTCAATGATAGGGAGTGCCTAACGAGAGGATCTGCATGCCACTTCTCACTCTGCTCTCCCAGCTGCAGCCTGATCTCGGGGGCAGTAAGTGTCACCTGACCACGGAAACAGTAGAGAAACTAGGATGAACAATCTGCAGGACCAAAGATGGAGAAGCTGAACTAGGTCTGTTCCTTAAGTGATCTCCTTCATGACTCTGAGCTCAGGACTAGGTTTTTTGTTTTTGTTTTTAAATTTTATTTATTTTATTTTTGGCTGCGTTGGGTCTTCATTGCTGCACGTGGCCTTTCTCTAGTTGCGGTGAGTGGGGGCTACTCTTCGTTGCGGTGCGTGGGCTTCTCATTATGGTGGCTTCTCTTATTGCGGAGCCTAGGCTCTAGGCGCACAGGCTTCAGTAGTTGTGGCTCGCGGGCTCTAGAGCGCAGGCTCAGTAGTTGTGGCTCACGGGCTTAGTTGCTCCGCGGCACATGGGATCTTCCCAGACCAGGGCTCGAACCCGTGTCCCCTGCGTTGGCAGGCGGATTCTCAACCACTGCGCCACCAGGGAAGCCCAGGACTAGGTGTTTCTTCCGAGTTTCTTCATTTATATACTGGAGAAACTGCTACTTGCTACTCCTTTCATGGGATACTGAGAATTAGAGAGAAAGCATTCTTGGAAGGGTCAGAGCTTCTCATCTGAAGGCATTTCTTAATTATAACCAGTGACTCCCCACACTATTCATACACACGGCAATCATCGTCTCTTGTTCACGGGAACGTCAGCTTGACAATGGAGGAAAGAAAAGGCTGCTGCTTATTCGGGATGTGATGTCAGAAAAATGTAGTGCTGCCAAAGAAAAGGTTCTTGTATCTTTCTGGCCTCAGTTTTTTTTTTTGATTGCTATGTTGGGTCTTCGTTTCTGTGCTAGGGCTTTCTGTAGTTGTGGCAAGCGGGGGCCACTCTTCATCGCGGTGTGCGGGCCTCTCACTATCGCGGCCTCTCCTGTTGCGGAGCACAGGCTCCAGACGCGCAGGCTCAGTAGTCGTGGCTCACGGGCCTAGTAGCTCCACGGCATGTGGGATCTTCCCAGACCAGGGTGTGAACCCGTGTCCCCTGCATTAGCAAGGCAGATTCTCAACCACTGCGCCACCAGGGAAGCCCCTGGCCTCAGTTTTTTTTAGAAGGTATTTAATCTACTCTTTTCTTGAATTTGTGAAGCATTTATTTTCTAAAAAAATTTTAATAACCTCTGAAGTAAATCACATATGCCAGGACAGGCTTGAGATACCAATTCCATTAAACATTTTTTGAGGTTCTAAATACACAAGGCAGTAGAGATTCAAGGATGAGCAGGAATAATTTTTCTATATTTCACAGGATGAGAGGATTGAATTGGAATAACACCTTCAAATCCTTGAGCAAAACAGGGGACAGAAACACAGCAGAGAGAATAGAGTCTGGAAGTTCAGGGTGACAAGGTGTGACTCACAGCTCTGCCCCTTACTGGGGCCCTGGGACCGGGATGCAGAAATCTCTCTAGTCTGTTTCCTTGGCTATAAAATGGAATAATGGGATTTGTCTCAAAGGGTTATTGTGGATTAAGTAAGACTAAATGAGACAGTGCATGCGAAGTGCCTAGCCCAACAGAAACTAGCGATTTTTAGTGCCTGGCACATGACAGTACTCAACACACGGCCCATTTGTTTTTTCCCATTACTTTGGCTTCTCAGGGACCTTTCTTGCAAAAGGAAGTCTTTAAATCATTTCTTATACCAGTAAACTTTTCCTTCTGAGGACTTGTGACATGACCTGAGGTGGATATTGCTCTGAATTCTACAAGGAATTCGATTCAACGTTATGAAGATCTCTTGTCATGGGAGTCAATGAAGACAACCCACATCCAAAACAAACAGGTGACCTGGAGAGGAAAAACTAACCTGACTGTTAGCACGAAGCCCAGGATTACTAGTCCAAACAGTGCCTTTACGGCAGGTGGATGTGATTTGCCAGACAACTTTTATTTCCTCGTGCCTTTCCGCAGCGGGCCTGTGGCTTAAGAAGGTGGCACGGCTGCTCTATTGAGGCTGGGTTTGCATTCCTGATGACATTTTCCATCACCGACCGCCGGGCTGCCTTACCTGCTGCCTTGAGAAGAGCTGCCAGCCTCGTGGACCCTCTCCCAGCCGCTATGTGCAGGGGTGTAGTTCCATCATAGGTGGTGCTGTCTACATGGGCATCACCCTAAAATCCCCACACACAGAAAAGGGTTAGTCCAAGGTTCTCTCGCCCTTTTGTCCCCGCCTCCCCGTCTGCACGGCTCCCCGGGTCATATTACCAGCCCTGTTGCTATTTTGGGCCGGCTCTGCCATTGAAGAAATCCCCAGTTAGAAATAACCAGGCAAGGGATGCCGGGAAAGCCTGAGCTGCTATTCTGAAGCGTTGAGTAGATATTACAAAGGTGGAGCGGAATGTAGGGAGATAACCTGTTCGCGACATCATTCTTCGAAAAGATTTCCCCAAATCCCCTTTGGGAACTGAATGCAAGGGCAGGTAAGCGCATCCTTCACCTCCAGGAGCAGGCAGCCAGCCAAGGAGATGTTGTCGTGCTCCACGGCCAGGTGCAGCGCCGTGCGCCCCGACTTCCGCTCCTGAGCGTTGACGTCGGCCCCCGCGGCCATGAGCAGCAGCAGACACGGCAAGCTGTTGCTCGCCATGGCCACGTGAATGGCGTTCAGACCTGCAGCCCAAGCACAGGCATGGTCACGGGGAGGGAAGGCCGTCGGGGGTCAGCATGTCTAGTGCTGACAGAATCTCTCCTCCAGACAGTCTTTACAGGTGCTGTCCGTCAGTTGTGCTGCATGGAAACCCACAGACTCCTTTCACGTTCTCAGGAGACACTGAGAGCATACGAACATTCTCCGAATAAAGGATGCTTTCTACATACCAAGACTGGTGTTTGCTCAGGCCTTTGCTTTTCCCTCCTACTGACTGACTATTCCAAATCATCTTTAAAGGAATTAGCTACAGCCAGCAACGGAAATTTCCGTAAGAGATGATGAATTCCAAGTGATTAAGGAAAGCACTTTGGGGTGCCAATCAAATAACACACATTTACCAGAGAGCTACTTTTTGTGTAGAAAGCAGACAGAGAGGGTTATACCACGATGTGTGACTGTCTCTTACCTTCCCCGTTGGGGTGGTTGATAAGTTGTGCTGCCTTCTTGTGCTTGAGTAAAATACTGAGAATTGTATCGTGTCCTTCTTTGGCAGCTAGGTGCAAAACAGAGTTACCCAAGCGGTCCAGAAGGCTCAGGTCGGCCCCGGCCCTCAGCAAGTCCTCCACCACAGCCTCCTGCTTGGTGATCACTGCCAAGTGCAAGGGTGTCTGGGGAGAACAGGCAGGAGATGACACTGGTTAGCGGCATACTTGTAGCCCACAGGCTCATTAGCTGTGACTGCAATAGGTGGAGTCATACGGAGGGGCCATTTCTCATTCCCAGATTAACTGCTCACCTTTGCAAATGAGTTACTCTCTGTTCCACATCATATGCTAATGAAGTATTGGGATGGCCAAAAAGTGCCTTTGGTTTTTAAAGTAAAAATAAAAGACACATTTTTCATTTTCGCCAAGAACTTTATTGAACAACGTATTCACCCTTTTGTTCCACTACCTTCTGCCATTTTTCAGGCAACTTCATAATTCCATCTTCCCAAAACTTTTTTATCTTTTTGAGCAAAGAACTGTTCCAGATGCCTTTTACAGTCTTCCAGGGAACTGAAATTTTTTTCATTAAGAGAATTTTGTAAAGACCAAAATGAAATCTGAAGGCACAATGTCTGGTGAATACGGCGGATGAATCAGAACTTCCCGGCCAAGCTGTAACAGTTTTTGCCTGGTCATCAAAGAAACATGCGGTCTTGCGTTATCCTGATGGAAGATTATGCGTTTTCTGTTGACTAATTCTGGACGCTTTTCGTCAAGTGCTGCTTTCAGTTGGTCTAACTGGAAGCAGTACTTGTTGGAATTAATTGTTTGTTTGGTTTTCCAGAAGGAGCTCATAACAGAGAACTCCCTTCCAATTTCACCGTATACACAACATCACCTTCTCTGGATGAAGACCAGCCTTTGGTGTGGATGGTGGTGGTTCATTTCACTTGCCCCACGATCTCTTCTGTTCCACACTATTGTACAGTATCCACTTTTCATCACCTGTCACAATTTGTTTTAAAAATGGAACGTTTTTGTTACGTTTAAGTAGAGAATCGCATGCAGAAATATGGTCAAGAAGGTTTTTTCCCCCGCTTAACTTACATGGAACCGAAACATCAAAGTGATTAACATAACCAAGCTGGTGCACATGATTTTCAAAGCTTGATTTGGATATTCTGAGTATGTCGGCTATCTCCATAGTGGTATAACGGTGATTGTTCTCAATTAATGTCTCGATTTGATTGCTATCAACTTCAACTGGTCTACCGGACCACAGAGCATTGTCCAGCGAGAAATCTCCAGCACGAAACTTAGCAAACCACTTTTGACATGTTCAATCAGTCACAGCACCTTCTCCATACACTGCACAAATCTTTTCTTGTGTTTCAGTTGTGTTTTTACCTTTCTTGAAATAATAAAGCATAACAGGCCGAAAATGTTTTCTTTCCATCTTCAATATTAAAACGGCTACACAAAAAAAATCACCAATTTTGATAAGTCTTTTTTTAAATGCATGATGATATGACAGCTGTCACATACAATCTAACAAAATTGTTTCAAATGAAGCTAAAGACAACCAAGTGCTACGAGAGCCATCTTACGGAAAAAACCGAACGAACCTTTTGGCCAATCCAATATATATACTGGACTAACATTTAGGCGTTCAATTATCAAGAATATTTTTTATATTTACAATTCTTAATAGCTTTCTTGTTTCTCACTACAGCCAAATGATTGTTGATATGTTAACTCATCATCTATTAGTAAATTTAGTTTTCTTGAATTTCTAGGAGTCTACCTTCAGCTGAAAAATCATATGTTAACAAATCAAATCAAGGCTATGGTTTTACTGAAGAAGTTTAAATAAACTGCCCAATAGAAACCAATTAACAAAGGTGCTGTCATTCTATACTGACATGGAAAAAAAATGTGCTAAATTAAAAACTACTGTTCCATAGACTGGCCCCATGAGACCAATCGATAGAACTCTGCCACCCCCTTTCAGAGGATTCTCAGTCATACCAGGACCAAAGAACTACCTCTCACTAAGAGGGCTCGGAGGGACAAACAAGCTGAGCTGCTGACACCTAATAGGTGTGTAAACAGTCCATTGGATTACCCTGCCCACGAAGCAGTACCTCAGTGAATGCAAATGAGATGTTCTGAAAACTGCGTGTTCTCAAAATCAGTAAGACAAACACAATCATGGAAGTGTCTTTCAAAGAACTGAGGCCACTGACACAGAACAGCAATGTATTTTTATACAAATCAGTCTATTTCACAGAAGCCTGTGAAATCCAGCCTGTTTAGTGACAATCTGCCTCAACTTTCCTTCTCAGTAAGCAGTTAGTGGCTGTAGCAGTGACAACAGGTGGGCCAACAACATCCTGGCCGAGGCACGGCACGTGTAAACAGGATGAAAGATGCTTGTGCTGACTAAGTCTCATTACAGTGATTATTTTTTTAAATTAATTAATTAATTTTTGGCTGTGTTGGGCTTTGTTGCCGCGTGCAGGCTTTCTTTAGTTGCGGCGAGTGGGGTCTACTCTTTGTTGCGGTGCGCAGGCTTCTCATTGCAGTGGCTTCTCTTGTTGCGGAGCACGGGCTGTAGGTGCACAGGCTCAGTAGTTGTGGCCCACGGGCTTAGTTGCTCCGCGGCATGTCGGATCTTCCCAGACCAGGGCTCGAACCCGTGTCCCCTGCATTGGCAGGTGGATTCTTAACCACTGCACCACCAGGGAAGCCGCTACAGTGATTTATTTAATATAACAGAAACAGATTTTTTCCCTAAATTTCCACTCTCACCCTTATTTTTTTCATCCCTTAGAACTATATCCTGGCTTGAAATGAATCATGTCCTCAGAACTTTAGACATTATAGCCAAGAGCCTTCCTCTCAAAAAATAAATAAGTAAATAAATGCTGTGTTTATTAATCAGATATGTTATTTGGGGAGATGGGAAAAGGAAAGAGAATGATATTGGAAAAAAGAGCCGAACTCACATTATACCAGAGATTTAAAATTATCTGTAGTTTCAATATGTTTCATATCATACAAAATCTCTTACCATGAGTAAAAAAAATTTTTTTTAAGTTTTTTTCCCTATGATCCCATGAAGGTTTTCTATGACATTTTAGGCTTTAGATCTTAAACCCTGGGATTATATCTTAAACAATTACACAGTGTAGGAATCCAGGAACTTTTCATGCCATGCCTGCTGGCATATGGACTTATGCAGACATTCTGCAGAGCCAAGTACACAAATGCCCCAACAACCCCACTCCTGTCTGTGTATCTGAGTGACACAAATCCACAAGGGCACATGGGTGAGACTCTTCACTGAAGTATTGTCTGTGGAGGTAGGAAGAGAGAAGCTGGTTCAGTGTCCACTGTTGGGGAACAGGTACATAACAGGTGGAAGATGTAAACTATGGGATCCTCTTCAGGAGCAGAAACAAGGAACCAGCTGTACACACAGGTGCGTGGATAAATCCCATAAGTAGTGAAGGCAGAAATATAGTGACATGTAGCACAAAGCCACTTATGCAATTAAAAAATACGTGCATGAAGAACTATTTGGACACACACAAATGAGTGCATGTAAAACTGATGAAACCCAAATAGGATCTGTGGATTGTATCAATGTCAATTTCCTGGCTTTGATACTGGACTAGAGTTATGCAAGAAGTTACCACTGGGGAAACTGGGTGAAGGGTACATGGGACTCCTGGTCCACTTTTTTTTTTTTGTAACCACCTATGAATCTATAATTGTATTTAAAATTTAAGAAAAAGGTTTATGCAAATCAGGAGCAGTATGTATAATATAATGTGGACTGTGTGTAAGAATATACTAAAATATGTCTATTTAAAGTATATATTTTTATGTAACCAATACCTGGGAAAATACTTATAAACACAATAGTTATATTTGGGAGTGGGGCTGGGAGACTTGTATGCTGCCAGGGAGGGTAACCTTGATTCTCTAATGTATCTCCTTACGTACTATTTTAAAAACTATGAATACATATTATATTTATAATAATTAGAAACATTAAACAATACATGCGTAAAAACCCCACTAATGTTTTACAGGAACATATGCAAATGAAATAGTTGATATCACACTGGAGTTGTTGTTTATGTCGTGGGGAGGGAAATGGGAGAGGAAAAGAGGGTTTAAAGGGAACAGGTTTCAGAAATATTTTCAGAAAAATCTTAACCCTATGCACTTGGATTATTTTGAGTGTGTCTTTCTCTAGAGGGTGGGTGGCAGAGAGATTTGATCGTGACAGATGGCCACAGAAATGTACTAAGATTAGTGAAAGGTATTCTGGGAGAATGTTTAAGACAATTGCCAAATAATCCAAATTACTTAGGGAACTGTCTAATTTCCCATCAAGAATAGCTAAGAGAAAACCTTTACAACGGATAAATGAAAGTCTAAATCTTAGTGGGTTTCTAGTTCTCAAATAAAAGTTGCCATTGGGTGTGTGTTTAAGACCTAAAAGGCAAACCAGGGGGATCCCGAATCCTTGCCCATCAATGAGAACAATGGTAAGGTGGGGAAAATGGACCCGTATTCTCCTGAGAGTCCCCAAATCAGAAGGCACACAAGTGTCAAAGGTGGTGGTTTGAGAGTTTTTGTCTCCAGTACACTGGAGAGTCTCAATGTATGTACCCAAATGATACAGTAAGGAGTTTGGCACATAATAAATCACAACTACTAATATCCTGTTGTGCGGTGTCCTTTGCAGGTCCTATTTATAAACAGAAAAACAAGCAATTCCTTCAATCTGACCTCCAGGCAGTGAAGTTAAGCTGCCTTTGAAAGGAGGACTGAGAAGTGACAACATCCCATTTCTAGTTTTCTTTGTACACTTGGGATGGTGAAAAGGAACAATCAGTCCAAAAGCCTGCGAGAATCAAGTTCTAAGGGCCAAATGACTTTCCAAATACCAGCAACACCCAAAATGGTATGAAAATTTGAAGAAGCTATCCTTTAAATATATATCTAAAATTAGACCTCATCCTAGTTATTTTATGAGTCAGCGAAGAATCCCCAACTCCATTTTTCCTTTGATCTTAAGCATGACAGCCAAAGAAGAAGCCTAATGCCTTACATCCATTACTTTCCCTTATCGGGAAACACCTATCCACAGATAAAAATCTATTGAGAGATACATGTAAACACTTCAGGACTTCTGCTTTGAGAAAATAAAAATGATTCACATCACCTGCTTTAAAAATTGAGAACTGGAACAGGCACCTTTACTGTGTAAATAATTGTGCATGATGGTTGTCTGTATTTTTAGAGTAAGGGATACGCTTGAATCAGGCATCCGAGCATACCACAGAGGCCAAGGAAGACTGGGAAGTCACTTTGGTTCGTGTGAAGGGAAGGAGAAAACAGGAAAGCCGAGAAGGGGGCAAGACCAGGAGGCTGTAGAGAAGAGTGATGGGGCCGGGGAAAGGCAGCAGGAAGAGAGCCCCGGGAGGGAGGAGGGAGGAGGGAGGAGGGAGCAGCTCTGGAGAGCGGAACCCTACTCACCTCCTGCTTGTGCGGTCGCTTACCCAGAGAGGCTGGCCCGGGTCTGCCTGCTCCCTACACCCAGCCTCCAGGCTTTGGTTCTGTCCAACAGTTTGAATCTCCTTTCCTCACCTGAAATCTGCATGTGCCCAACAGGCAGCCTCACTGAGTCTCCAGTCAACTCCCCGATCTGAAATATTTGAAGACCTCTGTAACAGAGGTCCTCAAGCTGTTTTTGAGCCCACCTAATTTCTATGTAAACCTGATTTGGGCAAATCTCTTTGGTGTTCCCTGTTTTCTTCACCTTGAGCTTTCTGTTTTTGAAAGACACTTTTTCCTTCTCTAGCAACCTTTTTACCTTTCTGTATTCTGATTCAGCACCCTTCATTTGATATGCATGTAATCTAGATGCTGTCAACATGTTCAGCAGACTTCAAAATTCTTGTAAATCACTAGCTTTTCAAACTTAACTTTTTTCCAATTGCATTTTTTTCTTGACAGATGTGACATATTTATCCTATTAACGTTATATGCTACTGTTAAGAAACACACACGCACACGCACGCACGCACACACAAATGATGGATTTTTATTCAGTTGTCTCCTTGATATTTCTGCTTACCTGGTAGAGATCATTTCTCATGTTGATAATTTCATCAGAAATCAAGCCAGATGTGACTTCTAGCAGATCTCTCACAAGCTGAGCATGAAGGTGGATGATTGCTAAGTGTAAGACACTGGAACAAAAATATAGTGGCAATAATCAACTAAACTGTTAATGGAAAAAAAAAAAAAAAAAAGATTCCCAAGGTAGGATTAGACTCCCAGACTGTATCTGGCTCTCATACCTAGTTTTCTTTGGCCCCCAAATGTCTTGAATGTATGCAACATCTTGTATCCAAGGTGGGGATGCTTTATTGCCTACTCATTTCCAGTACCTGCCTGCTCTCTGGTCTCTGGGGGCATTCAGTTTGGACCCCTGAGGTGTAAAGGAACCCGGGCTTCGAGACAGAGAAACCTATGTTCAAATCCCAGCTCTGCCTCTGTGCCCTGCACTTTCTCCTCTAACTTTCCCCTGACTTACCCCGACACACAGGTGACGTGTGTAAAATGCCTGCACTAGGATCTGTTCAGAAGAGTGTAGTTATCTCACCTAGCGCTGCCACCTCCGCCCAAATACAGTGTGGTGGCTTTTTAAGATCTTCCTAGATCCCAAGAAGGGAGAATGGAGTCGGGCTCTTAACTATTGGGAGAAGACTCTAGACGCAGACTTCTGAAGGAACAATGTAACTGTATTTCTCCACCGAATTAGTCCCTCTGCCTGGAATGGTTCTGCTCCTCTTCTCTGCCTCAGCGGCACCTGTTTATCCTTCATATGCCAGCGCAAACCTTACATCCTCGGAGAAGACTTCCTCAACTTCCTAGGCAGACCAAGCTGTCTCCCCTCAAGGTTACTGCTTGGTTGAGCGACTGCAGTTTTCTATACATCTCCCTCCCTCTCTGGCCTGTGACCCTCTCAGAGGCTGGTTCCCTCTGGGTCAGCCTTATAGTCCTGGCACACAGTTTAGGCACTGAAATAAGGAGGACTGAACAAACTTAGGGCTAACACTAATGAGGCTGAAAACATTGGCAGGTGCCAATCATCACTCCTAGGAACAAATTTTTTTAATTGTTAAAAAAACTTATAATTAAACTTAATTGGAAACGACTCAACAATAAAAAGTGGCTACTATTTGTTTAGAGCTTCTAATACCAGACCACACCAAGCACTTGACATACATTATCTGATTAATCACAACAACAATCTTATGAGGTAGGTGATATTATCCTTATTTTTCAGGTGATGAACGTGAGACTTACGGGTATAACAGCACTCAATCCAGGTCATATATTAAGTCCAGGACTGTCTTGCCCCAAAGCCATCTCTTAATCCCTTAAGCTCTCCTGCTTCAGGGGCACATGGGCGCCGCTCTGTAGAGTTGCAGATGAACATATAGGAGGACGAATCCTCCAAAGTATGGACAGATTATGATGCAGAGCACTCTAGGAATCCCAGGGTGGCAGTACACACGGGATTTGAGGCACAGGCTGGATTTTCTCTAAAGATATTAGGTGTCATTTTATTCAGGCCACCTTCTTGGAAATAGCAAGTGTATATTACTTGGGATTAACATTGACTCAGGAGAGCCTGAAAAACTAAACTGTGACTTCATTATCTCAGAGCTATTTTTAAATGAATGATTTCAGGGTTTCAGTACTGTCTTTTGAACCGTAGGGCTGGAAGAAGACTGCTGAAAAGGGCCCAAAGTCTGACGCAGACATGATGCACATATACCAAGAAAAAGGTCGTACTTCAAAAACTGCCTAAAAATTTCCATGTGCAGCTCAGCATTTTGTAGCAGAAGTACATTCCCCCTCCCCCATAAGTTTTCACACCCTCATGGGAATTTCCCCAGTACCAGAAGCTTTTATTATTTTTTTCTTCACTGTATTTTCTGTGATGACTAACGGCCACAGGATTCAGATTATTAGCCGAATATGATAAACTCAGTGAAAACAAGGGACTGAGCTGTGAAGGCCAAAAGCTATCCCTTGTCTATATTCTTATGAGGACTCCTCTTTGGTCTCCCCAAGTCTCACCCCTCTGGTCTCCAGCTGTGACAAGCCCCGTGGGCCTGCTTGCGTGAGGATGTCTGGGGCCCAGGGAGGGGACTCTAAGGATTCATTTCCTGCTTGGGCAGGGAAGCCACCTCCCCAGCCTCTCCACGTACATCCAGGTCCCTGCACACGTCTATACCTTCCCCTCAGTGCCCTCACCTGAACGCACGTGCCTGTATCCCCTCCACAGTCCTCCCGTCGAACACCAGCAGTCCCTACACACGTCTATACGTTCCCCTCAGTGCCCTCACCTGAATGCACGTGCCTGTACCCCTTCCACAGTCCTCCCTTCGAACACCAGCAGGTCCCTACACACGTCTATACCTTCCCCTCAGTGCCCTCACCTGAACGCACGTGCCTGTATCCCTTCCACAGTCCTCCCTTCGAACACCAGCAGTCCCTACACACGTCTATACCTTCCCCTCAGTGCCCTCACCTGAATGCACGTGCCTGTGTCCCCTTCCACAGTCCTCCCTTCAAACACCAGCAGGTCCCCTTCTAACTTACCTATGCTTGTCTTTCTCAGGCTCATCAGCAGGTCCCTAAAAATGTCACCTGAAATGCTACTGTCCTGTCTTGGTTAACTGCTTTCTCTTGTGGTTATATGCTATTGAATGCTAAATGGATTATTTAACCCTGTAAAAAACATTCTGCTGTTCATGACATTACACAAAGAAGGCTGTACTGGTTCCTCTCATACTGTATTAACAAGGCCAGTGGTTACACCACATCCTTGGTTAAGCTGCAAGGAATGAGAACAAAGGTCTCTGTCTGAAACCCTGAGGTTGGCACTTTCCTAAAGCATTTGGTTCAGTGTTTAAACTGAGGTTTAAAACACAGCGCTCAAGAGCTCTTCCACAGAGAAGGATTTCTCATTGCTGACACTATTTTGGGAAGGTTTTAGATAGAGCACTTGACTTGGATTTGAGGCTGCTGTCACTCGTTATTTTTATAGGCTTTTGAGATCATTTTAGAAGTCTCAATGAAAGGACTAGGAGAACCGTTTTTAGAAAGAAGCCAGGTGTCTTTGCAAATACAAGCTCAGTAACAGCAGGAATGGGAAGCACGGTGCTTGGAATGTTAGACTCCCACACAATGTGGGTTAGAACAGTCACAAGAGTCTGATTCAGTCGCAGACTGGTGACCGTTAATAGAGGCAGTAGAAGAGGAACCAGTAACTGGGAGAGTATGACAACGGCCTCCTAATTATTTTGTTGCTGCTGTTGTGCTGTCTCTATTGGGCTTTTCCTTGAGAATATTATTATTACAAATATGCAGTGGGGATAACAAGTGCTCTAGGGATTTGGTAAGACCAAATTTTATTATATTATTCCAATAAATAAAGCAAATATTACTATTCCAATAAACAAGTGTTTATTAAGTATGATTCTAAATCGTATTCCAACAAATAAAGCAGGCCTTTTCAAAAAGTACCATTCCCTATATACACTACCAAATGTAAAATAGCTAGCTAGTGGGAAGCAGCCGTATAGCATAGGGAGATCAGCTCGGTGCTTTGTGACCACCTCGAGGGGTGGGATAGGGAGGGTGGGAGGGAGGCTCAAGAGGGAGGGGATATGGGGGTATATGTATCCATATAGCTGATTCACTTTGTTGTGAAGCAGAAACTAACACAACATTGTAAAGCAATTATACTCGAGTAAAGATGTTAAAAAAAAAAAAAAAGTACCATTCCCCACACCCATCTTAGTTTTCTTGCCCAGAGTGCTGTGCTCTTAGATGAGCATTCTGGCTATTTTAGAGCCCAGGAGGTGAGAGCCACAGGACAGGAGAAGGAGATTGTGCCACTCAACCTTACTGACACATTATTTTCCTTGAGAGAGTGTTTCAGTTTCAGGACCCAGTAACTTTGATCAGCTCTTCTCACTTCTAGCTAGCGTGCATACACTACTTATCTCTCTTCGCCCCTTTAAAACAACCCTTGTTTGCCGGAGTCCTGACTCACCTGTCCCCGCTCTCGTCCTGCACCGCAGTGAGATGGCGCTGGGCAGCCAGCAGCACCTTCACATCTCCTGTCACCGCGTAGTCAAACAGGGCATTGGCGTGCCGCTTGGCAAGCTGCATAGCCTTCTCCAGGAAGAGGTCATCTGCAAGGCAATGGATCCCAATCACAGTTGAGTTTCCTATACTTGCTCTGCAGGAATGCCATGCTTGAGGCCAAGACCCTCGGCATCAGTGTTCTGATACCCTGAGACACGTCGACCTAGTGGAAAATGCTCCTTTCGGTGCTTCTGGGTTGTGTTCACTAGAAAAAGCACAGCTGGACATTGGCTCACTGACAAACACAGAGGCTGATCTCCAAAAAATCTGTCTACAGTTTGTTCGGGGAAAAGAAATTCAGAAGTTTCTGTTATCTTAAGGGGAACAATCAATCTCCAAATAACGTTAACTGGGTTTTGCCATAATTGTAAATAACCTCTTGGTGAAATAATCCTTCATGGGAGTCTTGAACGACTCTCTTGTTAGGCAAAAAGTGTCAAAAATCAGTCTCTGCCAAAGAGATACAGACTCTCCAAGAGCCACTGGTGTTTTTGTAAACTTTGCTTCCTGAAGGTCAACGGGAGGAAAATTGTGGCTTGCAGGTCAAATCCTGTGTGTGGCCTGTTTTTATACGGCCCCCTAGCTAAGCATGGTTTGTACATTTTTGAAGGGGTGTTAAAAAAAGAATATGCAATAGAAACCATATGTAGCCCCCAACTCTACATATTTACCATCTTTCTCTTACAGAAAAAGTCTTCCAGGCATAATCTAGGATGACCTAGACTCATGACACATACTCTACTGGGTTCTGGTTCCAAATATGCACTGTCCCTCCTAATCCTAATTCTTCAAAGAAGGCATCAGGATAAAGGGAAAAGTCCTTATTTTCAGGCGAAATTCCACTTCAGTATGACAGTCGAGAGAAGGGAGACTGTCAAAGTTATGCAAACTGCTCTCTCCTATCTGTGGTGGAAGTGATTTAGATTATCTCTCGTGATACCCTAAAACTGCATGACGATGACTGGAGACGCATACGTAAATTTCTGTACTTTATATTCAAAGATAACCCTGGGAAAATGGGCATCCCGGTGTGAATAACATAACCTGGCACATGCTTTCCAAAAGGCACACAGGGCTCTGAAGAGCACGCGGAACCAGACGTCGAGGTACCGTCTTTAGATCAACAGAAAATAAGCCTGTCTTCCGGAAATAGGTTGTCCACCTAGAACCGACCCACCCCCTCACCAAGGAGTACACTGCAGGCCCCCGCGTGCTCACTCACCCTGGGAACTGCGATTCTCCTCCTTCACTCCTACCGAGTACGCCGGATCAGCCTCATCGCCCCGCTTGCAGGACTCTTTATCTTGCTCGGTGCTCTCTGCTGCCTGCCCACAGAGATTTATGGCCTCTCTGTCATCACTCTCGTCATAACCTTCAGGGTCATTTGTAGATGGGGTGTCTATGGTTCCTAAGATAAAAGCAAAAATTCAGCTTTTTTCCCTCAGTAAAATCTATTAATTAAGTTATAATTCACTGTTTCAGCAAAGGTCAGATAAAGGTAGGAGGCAGGTTTACTGCAAAGGGAAAAGAAAAACAACAATTTAAAATTCCTTTTAAAATGGTCATAAGTAACACGTTTTGGAGCTATTTTAAAGTCACTTTCAAAAAACGTTTTTTAAATTGAGGTATATAACATTTTAATAATTTCAGGTGTACCATATAATGACTCAGAACTTGTCCACACTGCAAAATGATCACCACAGTAAGTCTAGTTAACACCCATCAGCATATGTAGTTGCAAATTCTTTTTTCTTGTGATGAGAACTTATTTAAGACCTTAAAAAAAAATTTTTTTTTTACATTTCTAAAAATGTACACCTCATTCTGTTTATCTGTAAAGGAGAAAAATGAAATAAAGCTCTTCTAGGAATTGCGAGGAAGTGGAATTTTTAAAGTTCTTGAAAACAGAGCAGCTAATTTTTTCCCTAATGCTCAAGCAGGTTGTGAAGATGTGATCTCAATTCACATTCTTTGCTGTGGGAGCTATCCAGTGCACTGTTTCCGATCACACTCTTTCAGGTCCTGCTATGCTATCTGACAGCTACTATGAGAACACCGAGATTTTACAGGCAGACCTGGTTCAGATCCTGGTTCTGCCACTAACAGATATGTACCTTCAGTGAGTGAATGATCATTTCTGAACCTTGGTGCGCTCTGTCTGTAAAATGAAGATACTAATATTTTCCTTACAGAGGAATCATAAAGATTACAGTTAAAACATGTAAAAGCACCTGACGTAAAACAGTTGTTGAATACGTGAGAAGACCTTGTTGTATTATTTCTTCAATGAGTACACTAAAATGGACATGTAATAGAAGTATGAACACATGATGTGACAACTGCTAATTAGGGGATACATTTTTTTTTTGTAAATTTATTTATTTTATTTATTTATTTTTGGCTACGTTGGGTCTTTGTTGCTGTGCGCGGGCTTTCTCTAGTTGTGGCGAGCAGGGGCTACTCATTGCGGTGCGTGGGCTTCTCATTGTGGTGGCTTCTCTTGTTGCGGAGAACGGGCTCTAGGCACGTGGGCTTCAGTAGTCGTGGCATGTGGGCTCAGTAGTTGTGGCTCATGGGCTCTAGAGCGCAGGCTCAGTAGTTGTGGCGCACGGGCTTAGCTGCTCCGCGGCCTGTGGGATCTTCCCGGGCCAGGGCTTGAACCTGTGTCCCCTGCATTGGCACGCGATTCTTAACCACTGCGCCACCAGGGAAGCCCCCAGGAGATACATTTGATGAGAAAAGACCATCCCTATAAAACTCTAAGTGTCTTCAAAAGTGTAGTATTTGAGAAAAAAGAGAGAGAACAGCTAAGTTTGGTGACTTTTTTAAGTTTGCATAGTCAAGTCTCTCTATATCCCTATTTAATGTTCTTTTCTTTCTCTGTTCATGCCACGTACAAAGTAAATGTATAAATTTAAATATAGTATCAGGAACAGAATCTATACTCTCCACAGGAAATAATAATTTTTTGGAAAAGAAGTATCTTCTGAATTTATTGGCATTCATCAATTTTTTTCAAGATAATGTTGTGGTGAGTAATGATTTAAAAAAAAAACTTTTTGGCTTTAATTAATTTTTAAATCATTTTTTTGGTTCTTTTCTCAGTACTAAAAAAAAAAAAGAAAAGTGTTACTTACCATGCTTCATCCCAGCATTAGACTTAGCGGTTCCAGGGTGGAAGGTAATTCCACCATATGTAGGAAATCCATAGTGCGGGAAGCCATACCCTGAAATGGCAAGCAAAACAAATGAAACCTCCTGATGCTTTTTTAAATGAAAAGAAACTCAGCAAACGTTAGTGTTCTCCCTCTGGTGAGAACAGGCTTTGGTGTGCCCGACACGGTCCTTCTGTTGAGACTCAGTAACAAGGCACATTGCTGGGGGCCCTGGGACGATCAGAATTCGACTCTGGCAAGGTTACATTTTTGGCAACCCAGGCAGAGCCCAGGCTCTGGGCAGCACGGAGGAGCTCATGCTGGAGAAAGTCTCCCACTCCTGCACGGAGGGGAGAGGCTAACGGTGAGTGGCTGCCACCCAGACTCAGACTTGCTGACACAGAAGACAGTAAAGTGACCCCTGGAGGGAAAAACTGAACCAAACAAAATACAGAAACATATACTGGCTCCTCAAGAGAACCACGCCCCCACCGGTCACTCTCATGCGTTTCTGCTGGAAGCACAAGCTGGTAAAACTCTGGGAAGCAGCGAGTGTTAGTTGTCATGCTCTCTGACACAGTAATTTCACTTCAAAGAATCTAATTTACAAAAATTATCTGGAATAAAAGAAAAGCAATGTGGATAGAGGAGTTCACTGCAACATTTTAGATAAGAAACAGGAAACAATCTTCAAGTAAGTTATACTACGGTTTGTTGATGAATTACTACAAGCCATTAAAATGATGCTTAAAAATGATGCTTATGTAAAATTTCTATTACCATGGGGAAATGCTTATGTTAAACCATTAGGAAAAAGCAGCATACATGACTCTATACACAATCATGATAATAAATAGGTCATACGAGTAAATGGATTAAAACACTATGCAAAATGAGGATCACAGCTGTGCTTGGAGAAATGTATAAATATGTATTATAATGTATGTACCTGCCAAAAAACAATAGCTAATCTTTGATGGCAGGATTTTATGTATCTACAACATAGCGCAAATATAGTATGAAACCTTTCCAATGTTTCCAAAGAATACCAAGACAACCGTACCAAAAAAAAAAAAAAAAGGAGGGGGGAATATACCAAAATGTTAAGAGGTATCCTTTGGGTAACTGGCCTTCGTGACTTTTTTCCTTCTTACAGTTTTTGGTATTAATCTATCCACATGTTATAAGATGAACATGCATTTCTTTGGAAAAAAGTTTGCTGAGAAATTTTAAGTAATGTAATATATCATGTTCAATAATGTCACAACACTCAACCCATAGACAAGGAGAAGAAAATCTGCCCTTTCAGATGTGAAAGAACAGGCTTGGTTCGTACCTGGGCCGGTACTTCCAGCGCCGCCGCCTCCACCGCTGCTGCCGAACATGCCTCCACCTCCAGCTCCCGCCCCACTGCCGCCACCGAAACTATCCGAGAAATTGGGCATGAGCTTCTGCCGTTTCCTCTGCACTTCCTCTTTATCTGTATTTAAAGGAAGAGAAACCAGAGGAGAAAAGATTGATTCAGCTCCACTACTAGCCACAGAAAGAATACTGATTCTGATGGTATTTTTAAACATCTTAAAGGGAAATAGAAAGCACCCAAGGAGGAAGAGATGCCAAATGTCAAGAAGCATTATATTTATTCCAATGAGCACGAAGACCAAGAACCAGCCTCAGAGGGACCACAGAACAGTACACACCCAAATTCTCTCTGCAATTGTTTCTTAAGTCCCCCATGTCATTCAAGTTAGTGAGAGACTAGACTGCCCATCAAAGATGAAGAGACTGAAAATACTGAATGAGAACAACATTACTGAGCATTTTCACTTGGTCATACAAAACAACTGTTACTAATCAGCTAACATTTATTATGCGTCTACAACGACCTAAGTGCTGAGGATAAAGAGAAGTATGACATCATGTCTTTGCTGTCAAGAACCCTCCAATATAATTTTAAGGTTCTGGGGGAAAGACTTAAAGACAAAGCACTATAATGCTATATATGTTAAATTCACGGTGCCAGCTAGGGTTCCAGGAGTTCAAGGAAGGACTTCTGGGGAGTCTCTGTGGGCTGGAAAATTCAGGAAAAGGCTTCCCAGAATCAACTCTGTATCAGGAGAGGACAAAGGGAGGACGTTGTGGGAAGGGGATGTAGAGGGAAAGTAACAAAGGAACCAATGTGCACAGCATGCTTATGAGAACAGCAGTGGGTCAGCTTAGCTGAAGGGAAAGTTTAGTATGAGGAATTCTTGAGAAATGGGGCTGATTGGGACCACACTGCCAAGCACCTGGATTATGAACCTAAGGGATTTAATTTACAGGCAGGAGAGCCATGGAATGTTTTTGAACTGGGGAATGCCATGTACATGGTGGTATTTTAGAAAGATTCATCTGTCACTGGTGCACAGGATAAAATAAAGAGTCAAAGTGAGAGGCAGAGACAGTGCAGACATAAGGTGTTGGAGGCTGTTCCTTGGTGGTCACCACAATAATAAAAATGCATGCATCCCAGAAAGACAATAAAAGATGGATCTGCAGTCATTGGTAACTCATGAGATATGAGGCTACAAGTCTAAGACCACTACTTGACTAAAATACAGTAATGCCCTCTGAGATTTTCGATTGGCCAAGTCTAGATACTATTTAGACTTTCCCCCCTCATTCCCCATGTGGTTGCTCTGTTTTTCTTTTGCTTCTCACCAGCCCCACTGCCCCTCTGAGTTCTGCCAGTGACTTTGTGGTCTTTTGTTCCTTTCTTGTTTCTTCTTTCTGTTTCCCTTTCTCTCCCTTCTCTGATTTTCCCACCCTATATATTTTTTCTCCCTTCTCTCTTCTGAAATAAAGCACTGAAAGAAGTTTTTGGTTTTTGTTTAAATTAAATCAACAGTCAATATGGTGTTCTTTTTTTCAATCAGCAGCCCAATACTTGACAACTGGCCTATTTCTGATTCTTCACATCAGTTCTGGTCACTGTTTATGTTCAGAAAGATCTTCACTTATTTCTAATTCTGTCGTTGTTTCAGTCATCTCAGGGCTAGAAAGAATGCTGTTGTGTACTGATTATGTCGTGATCATCTAAGTGCAGTTTGAAGTAGGGTAGCAAAGTACCCTTAAAAAATAATCTTTTAAAAACGGATCCTGTCCAGACTCGCTAGGAAGAAAAAAGCCAGCATGGGTCAACTCTGAAGAAAACATGCTTCCACCAGAAAGGGGTGACCTCGAAGTGGAGAAACTTGAGCAATTTCCTTATCAAAGGTTTTGGACAGATTTATAAAGTTTCTCCATCAGTTGTATCATAACTAAGTCACAATTATTACTCACCCTATAAACTGTTGATCTCACATGGGATATTAGTTCATCAGAAATATGAAATACAAGAGCAAGGCAGACAACATGTTCATCTTCAGAAATAAATGTTATCTACTGACACGCTTTCTAGCAAAGAGATCATTTGGTATTTGCTATGTACTCCTTTTGACTTATAAAACAGAGACATCCACTGGTTATATTTCATTGTAAAATGGGAATTTTTAAGACTCAATTTAAAAAATATTAACTATCCTACAGCCATTAAGATGTTAATGACAAGAAACTGATATAGAAAATTCCATGTGACAAGCTTTTTTTTTTTTTTAAATAGAAGAACCTGCAGTCTGAATTTCCATGGAATTGAACATGGGGATTTTCACACTGGGTTTACTTACCCTTGTGGTCTGCTTTTGACAGTGGACCATGGGATGTACTATGAAACATCAGCCTATTCTAAAAGGGACCTAAGTGGCCACTCACTAAAACATCTCCTTTTACAGAAGAGGAAACCGAAGCTAGGATGTTGAGGGACTTGTACGAGGTCAGGGCTGAGTGAAGATCAGATACAAGGTCTGATGAGCATTCCATTAGATTAGGTCACCATTTTGGGGGAAACACTCCAACGTATCTTTGCTTCCTTTAATAGCTGATGATTTAAGATAACAGCTTAGTTCACAAATGTCGATAAAACTTTTAGCCTCTACCACCTTATGCTGTGCACGTGCCTTAAAAGTACCTCATTCTCACTTTCTGGGTTGTAGTTTGCCAGTAAAGACGCCTGCATTTATCCTGACCATACCTTTCATAATTTAAAGATTATGATTCGGTTTCTTCCTAATCTCCATCTTTTCAGACTGAAAAGTCATTATGGTCTTTCTTTGCTTTTGTATAACAGCTCCTCAACTATCTTCTTCCCTTGCCAACCATCCCTCTCCTGATTATTTTGATTGTCTCCCTGGACCCAACCATCTCCATGACGTTTTCATGAGACACAATGTCAATGACCATAAAGGATGCAGCGTTCAGGGCTGCATGATTCTGTACAACAAGAGGAATATGATGTATTTCTTTGTCTAATGTCTTAATTGGTGGCACCCAACAAGTTACTAGTCTTTCGGGTGAGGATGGCAACTTGGTCGGTCAAACAATAACTTAGCTCTCAGATATTTAACAAGCATCTACTGTGTGACATACATTGTTCCAGATGTAGCAATAAATATGAAAGACCAAATCTGTGACCTAAAGAACACAGGTAGGAAGAAGACAATAGACACATAAATTAATAGGTAAGATAATTTTACATATTGATAAAAATAAGTGAAGAATATAAAATGAGGCAGTGAGTTCGGGAGTGACTGCAGGGGCTGGGGGCAGTGGAAGGTATATTCAATGACTTCTGAGAAATGAGCACAATGATTCCTTGGGTTGTATAGTTTAGATTCATCTTCACATAGTTACTCTGATGCTAAATGGCCTGCTACTTTTCTGGCCAGTCACACATGCCTGGTGTGATCATTTTTCCTTGTGATTATTTCAACTTGGGATTTTATAATCCAGAAGGTTCTCTAGACTAAGGTGATCTGTTATCTTCAATAAAATTGTTCTAATCTCACAACAACTCAACCACAATACATGTTGGCCATTCTATCTGTGGAGCTCAAGTACAAACTCTTACTTTTCCAGATGGTTTTCTACATTGTTCTTATAGATGGAGCTTTTAGTCAATGATAACCTGGAAGGTAAGTGCCTGACACATAAAGGTGAGATTTTGAACTTTCAGGAGACCCCATTCTCTAACTCCAGCCCCGGATAGCTCCTACCATAAGAGGGTGGCAATGAAAGTAATAGTCTGAACGTGTCCCTGCTGTATCAGACTCTTTTCAGGCACAGATACCACTGGGAAAGGGACACCGGCAGCCTACAAACCAAGCTCAGCTTTGAGGATTTCTAGGCTTACACATGTGTAGGTAATCTGGGTTTCCTTTTTTTATCTGATTCTCTGTGTTAGAAAAATTGACATTATTTTGAACACACATTTTAGGAGAAAAAAATCTATTTTTTTTTTTCCCTCAGAAAGTCCAAAAGAATTTTGCTCTCTTTCTCTTCTGGGTCTACTTTTAAAGAAGGGTGCTTAATCCAAAGCAGTGATTTTCAAACTTCACGCCGAGGGCCCATTCGGAAGCCCTCAGGCAGTTCCTGGGCAGGGAGGGAAGTGAGGAGAGGTGAGGCTCCTTCCTGGAGGAGCCAAGAGGGCGGGGCTCGCCACCTCCACGTCGAGCCTCTCAGGTTTATATACTGGGATTTCGCACGAAATGCCATGTGGAGAGAAAAGAAAGCCTCCTCTGCTGACGGTGTTTCCAAACCACCAGTAACGGAATGCACTGTACATCTGACCCATCAGTGGAGGGGCCACAAGCTCAGAAAAGAAACAAGAACTCACGGAACCATTTTCTAAATGCTGCTGCCACAACGTGAATTCTAGGAAAAGAAAGCCCTCCTCAAAGATCCCCCATCGCATGTCGCTATCACAGGACTAGCAGCCGTGTGGACCGTTGCTGCGGCACCTTTGTGGGTTCCAGCCTCGGCCAGGACCTGGGTGCCCTGTCCCTCCCCAGTCTCACTTCCCTCTAGTCCAGGGGTTTCTAATTATGTTTGTGCCACGGACTCTTCTGCAGTCTAGTGAAGTCTGTGGATCTCTTCTTAGAATCACAGTTTTTAGTATGTAAAATGCAAAACAGGATTACAAAAAAACCTGATTGTTTCAAAGAACACTTCTAGCCACGGAGCCCCAGGGGTGAGTGGACTCCAGGTTAACAAATAACCTCTGAGGCCTGTCACCCTCATTCCGAGAGGATTCTCCGTGTGAACTTCCCACCCCGCCCTCACTTGAGTTCCAGTCCTGCCTTTGGAATGGCCTGTTAGGAACCTGCCAGAGGAACCTAAAATGCAGCATGTTTTAAACTGAACCCCGTCTTCGCCCACCCACATCTACTTCTGTTCCCTTGACTCTTCATGTTCCCTTGACTCTTCATCAGTTCAACCACATCACAGCCTGCCCAGGCTGGGAGTCCTAGAGCCGTCTAGGCCTCCTGATTCTCTCTTTTCACCTGCTACCCCAACCAGCACCTGGGTCCTCTTGACACCATCCCTGCACTGCCTCCTGAATCCACCTTCTCCTTTCACTCCACTGCACTAAGACCCTCACTAACTTCACCATTTCTCACTTGGATTCTTGCATTCTTCTTCTGACTCATTGTCTGCTGCCCAGATAGTCTCTTCAGTGTCTACAGAGAGAGGTCAGAGGCATCATTCCAAATCCAAACTGGCCTGGTCATTCCCCTTTCCAGAATCAATGCAAAATTCTCTAGGTGCCAATCACAGCACCACAGAGCCTGGCCCCGGCCTCCTCGCCTGCTGTGGCCTTTGGGAGTGCACCTCAGTGCCCACAATGCTCACTTTTCTCTGAGTAAACGCTAACTGTTTTAGCTCCTCACGTTTCCTAAGTCTAGGAAACGCTTTCCTTCTCTGTTGCACACTCAACTACTGAAATACATCCCCAATTTTCAGGACCTTGAAGAAGCCTTCTTCTTGGTGGCTTCTTCAGAATCTAGGGTTCGTTCTCCTTGCATTCTTCTACGTTTTTGTGGACGCCTCACTTTTGGAACTTACCAAAGTAATAATTCGCATTATAACAATTTAAGGAGACTTATGATCTCCCCTTCTCGGTGTGTCCTTTGTGAGGAAGAGAATGCTGCCTTATTCATTGTTATAGCTCTGCACTGCATGGTGGCTGAGTCTTCCGTTCAACTGCCTGAGGCCAGTTGACAGAGTGGCTGATTCTCCTACACAACAAGCCTTATCTTTTCATCTCAACTACCTGCACCCTGAGGTAGTCAATCAATGATAGAGTCTCAAATTCGAAGAGAAATTTTCAAATGTCTAAATCTCATATAAAACTCAATGGAAATAACATTATTTTAAAAGGCTACAGACTTAATTCTATGACCCCAAAATCATATATTACTTCTTTCTTCTCTAAAAAGAAGCACCATGGACCCAGAAACCAGTTACTAGGAAGCTGTTCAAAGGAGGAGACTACCTGATCTTTTCTAATCAGACCATCCTCTTGTTGGAACAAGCACAAGTGTTTAAACAACCAAGTTACCTTTAATTTCAGGATAGTAGAGAAAAGGTTTTGGTTCACTGGTTTCCAAATCAGATTTCCTCCGAAGCTGGACGAACACAGAGGCTGGTTTTGTAATGTTGATATCTTTATACTTTGGAGTTTTGAAGACGATGGCAAACTGCAGGATACAAAGATCCAAATGTTGGAGTAGGACTACATTTCTTTTCCAGCAACGCTACTCATTAAACACATTCTTTATGCCCAATGTTTAGACACAAGGTACTAAAAAATATACAACACCTTAGAGAAACTTACAACCTTAGAATTCTATACCCATACACTTTTATTAAATTGCCAATGTGAAAATGAAGTATAAGATTATGCCAATGTACTGCAAAACTTCATTAGTTCACTTTTCTAAAATTTCAAATGTCTTTCAGTATAAATAATCACGTGAATAAAATACGTTGCATACATCTTCTCCTTTTCCAAAGTAGCCTTAAAAGCCTCCAAGATTATTTACAGCAATATCAGACAGGCTAGTCGTGGAAAGAGAGAGTGAGGAAGGTGGTAATACTACCAGCCTGCCGGCCAGCCAATGAAGACAAAAAACTAAACCCTGTAAGAGAGACATCATGACAGGGCCAGTGTATTGTGAGGTGAGGATGGCCAAGGCTCTAGGCATACACAGGGCATTCTGTAACACCCATAAGGCAGCCTCCTCACTGATACCTGGCAGTGCCAGAAGAGTCAGGCATTTTCACATTTTTTAGCTGGATTTTTTTTTTACTGGATCCACAAAATTAGTAAGTTTAAGCTAACAGTTATATACAGAACCTTCCACCAAACAAACAAAAAAAGGATATAATTATTTTCAAGTACACATGGAACATTTTTAAAAAACTGATCATAGAGTCACAGAGAAAGACAAAAAAATTTCAAAGAACTCATATCTAAGACCACCTTCTATGACCACAATGTTGAAATCATCAACAAAACATCTTTTAAATGTTTGGAAACTTAAAAATGGACTCCTAGACAAAAAATTTAAACGAGAATCATGATAGAAATGATAAAATAAGAACCGAGCAATAATAAAAGCATTATGCTATGAAAATGTGATCTCAGCTTAGAGCTGTGATGCATTTGTAACAAAACTTATTTTTTTCATTAAACTACGCTTGGGGCAGAATCACCAGTGCTGAGGGGCCCACTGCTTTGAGCAGCCACACACTGTCAGCATTTAACACCCCACCTCAAAGATGTTTTAGCTGGATTTTTTGACTATGTAATATATTCCCATGGATCAAGCTTCGTAAAATATAAAAAGGTATACAGTGGTGCACACTGAGAATTCTCCTTGACATTCCTGTTCCTTATCCAGACAGTTCCTACTGCGTGCCTGCCCCCCGCCCCCAGAAGTAAACACAGAGGAGCTATTAGTTTCTGTTGTATTCTTCCAGAGTTTCTTTATGCGTATGTAAACATAAACATAGAATCTTTTTTATATACACTTTGCTTTATATCTATCTTTTAAAAAATTTTAATGTTGTATCTTTGAGACTTTTCCATATTAGTCCATAGAGTACTCATTCTTTTTAATAACTGCACAATATTCCATCACATAGATACACCATAATTTATTTAACTGGCCACTTACTGATAGACCTTTGGATTGTTTCCAATATTTTGTGAAAACTGTATTCCTCAATCGCTCAGTGTAATCATTAAGATGAGGATTCAGCATTTTCATCTCTTGGTCATATACTCAGTTGTCACCAGGAGCTCTTGATTTATCATAGTGACATCAGCCTCAACTAGAAGACTCCTCCTTTCAACACTTTTCATTAGAATACCCTTTTAACAGGTCTCCGCATATTACACTGGTAGAACATTGTTATGGACTAATTGTGTTCCCCAAAAATTCATATGTTGAAGCCCTAACAGTGTGGCTGTATTTGGAGATAGAGCTTTTATGGGAAGAATTAAGGTTAAATGAGGTCATAAGGGCAAGGCCCTGATTGGATAGGATTACTGTTTTTAAAAGAAGAGACAGCAGAGAGCTTACTCTCTCTCTGCCCTGTTAGGACACAACAAGAAGGTGCCTGTCTGCAAGCCAGGAAGAGAGCCCTCACAAGGAACTGACACTGTCAGACCTTGATCTGGGACTTCTAGTCTCCAGAACCATGAGCAACAAATTTCTTTTGTTTCATCCACCCAGTCTATGATATTTTGTTATGGAAGCCTGAACAGATGAATACAACACTTAAAACATTTCTACTAGAGGACCTAAGGGCCACTGCCTTGTGGCTAGGTGATCAGACACCCAAATGAAATGCCTTGCAAGGTCTAATACAGCCTTGCCCATAATTCTATGGTAGGTAACTTTTCTGGAACACCTGCAAGAAACAGTGCTCTTTTATGAAAGTTAAATAAATATTTATGGTTTTTCCTTGTTTTATACATGGAAACTAGTGAATTTCAACAAGGCAGAAAAATGTAGAATCATCTTCATCGCCACCGTCATCATCATCCACTTACTTGTCTATGAACATCTGTGGGGGAAAAATCTCCGAATCCTTCCCAGATTCCACCATTTTCCTCCTCCTCATAAAATCGAATCTGGATGTCATCTGCAAACAGTCACATCCAGATGTATAATTTCACATTAAGTATAATAATATTGAAAAACATGAAAAATAAAGCTGGTTCAAGATTCTACCTATAAATACTATGTACTTAACCTTTTTCAAAAGTAATTAATATAAAATACACTTTTGAATTATTTAAAATTTTTAGTGAAAATTTTCTATTAGTTACCATAGTAATGGGCCCCAAGATTCATTTACAATGACAGAATACTAGATTTACCTATTCAATCTGAGTTTTCTCTTAATCGGTCTTTCCCACTTCTTCATCCCTAAACCAATTCACTCCTGAGAAACACGAAGGATAGTGAGGAATATCAGAATCCCAAAAGGTGGTTCACTTGATACAGATTTACATAATAATATTAAACTAATATAAAGTTTACTATATGGCAGACACTGTTCTGAGTGATTTTATATGTATATATTAACTGATTTAATCCTCACAACAACTTTGTGATGCAGGTCTACTATTAATATCCTCGTTCTGCAGAAGAGAAACTGGAGGTCAGAGAGGTTAAGTAACTTATCTAAGGTTGA
Source organism: Balaenoptera acutorostrata (assembly GCF_949987535.1). Lineage (NCBI taxonomy): Eukaryota > Metazoa > Chordata > Mammalia > Artiodactyla > Balaenopteridae > Balaenoptera > Balaenoptera acutorostrata. The sequence goes on along the minus strand of NC_080068.1, from coordinate 22,606,387 downwards.
ACAGCTAGTAAATGGAGAGGCCAGGATTTGAACACAGTGAAGTTTCAGATTCCAGGCTCTTACACATTCTACTATGCTACCTCCCTATAATATTTTATTAGTCCATATTGAGAAACTGCTAAAAATATCATGTTGGTCTAGTCCCTTCGGGTTAAATTAGAACATCTAAATTTCACACTTCAGTCATGGGTTCTACTCCTGCAGAAATATGACAGTATAACTCAGGTTGGCATCTCCCTGGCTTCACTTCCTATTTCATAGGAAGGTGTACACTATTGACTTGCAAAAACTAAATTTATATTTCTATTTACATAGAATTTTAGGAATATTAGGGTTGGATAAGACATATTATATCCTGGTTAATACCTCTGCCTTCAGGTAGGACTACCCTGGACCTAGTTATTCAGATTCTTTAAGCTAGGTTCAAGACTTCTCTTAATAAGCCATTCCAATGTAATGATAATGATTAAGAGTCACATTTACAAATAAAGGTACTCAGATTGTGTTTACTCATAGTATGCACAACCAGAAATCTGGAAATGCATATTACTTGGATAGAATGGGTTGAAAGAATACTGATACCAAAACCTGCAGAGAAAGTGTAAACATTTTTGGGATACAGATATATATTGATACCTTTACCTTAAAATCTGATCTCATTTTTTCTGACTTTTTATCTCAGAGCATTTAGCCTCAAAGGAGAATTTTCTTTGTTTTAAGCCATAGTTTTTTTAATAGGGGCTACATTTCCAGCTATGCAGTTGCTTACTTTGAAACTGCTCATCCTTGTAGTGAGTATATCTTTCTTTCTTTTCTTTTTTCTTTTTAGTGAAGAAACTACAATTATTTTTATTGAAAAATGTGAAAGCGAAATATTATATTTTTTGCATTATTATTATTTTTTAACATCTTTATTGGAGTATAATTGCTTTACAATGGTGTGTTAGTTTCTGCTGTATAACAAAGTGAATCAGCTATACGTATACATATATCCCCATATCCCCTCCCTCTTTCATATCCCTCCCACCCTCCCTAACCCACCCCTCTAGGTGGACACAAAGCACCAAGGTGATCTCCCTGTGCTATGCGGCTGCTTCCCACTAGCTATCTATTTTACATTTGGTAGTGTATATATGTCCATGACACTCTCTCACTTTGTCACAGCTTACCCTTCCCCCTCCCCGTGGCCTCAAGTCCATTGTCTACATCTGCGTCTTTATTCCTGTCCTGCCCCTAGGTTCATGAGAACCATTTTTTTTTTTTAGATTCCATATATATGTGTTAGCATATGGTATTTGTTTTTCTCTTTCTGACTTACTTCACTCTGTATGGCAGACTCTAGGTCCAACCACCTCACTACAAATAGTTCAATTTCATTTCTTTTTATGGCTGAGTAATATTGCATTGTATATATCTGCCACATCTCCTTTATCCATTCATCTGTCGATGGACACTTAGGTTGCTTCCATGTCCTGCCTATTGTAAATAGTCCTACAATGAACACTGTGGTACATGTCTCTTTTTGAATTATGGTTTTCTCAGGGTATATGCCCAGTAGTGGGATTTCTGGGTCATATGGTAGTTCTATTTTTAGTTTTTAAGGAAGTTCCACACTGTTCTCCATAGTGGCTGTATCAGTTTACATTCCCACCACCAGTGTAAGAGGGTTCCCTTTTCTCCACACCCTCTCCAGCATTTATTGTTTGTAGATTTTTTGATGATGGCCATTCTGACCGGTGTGAGGTGATACCTCATTGTAGTTTTTATTTGCATTTTTCTGATGATAAGTGATGTTGAGCATCCTTTCATGTGTTTCTTGGCAATCTGTATATCTTCTTTGGAGAAATGTCTTTTTAGGTCTTCTGCCCATTTTTGGATTGGGTTGTTTATGTTTTTGATATTGAGCTGCATGAGCTGCTTGTAAATTTTGGAGATTAATCCTTTCCCAGTTGCTCCATTTGCAAATATTTTCTCCCATTCTGAGGGTTGTCTTTTCGTCTTGTTTATGGTTTCGTTTGCTGTGCAAAAGCTTGCAAGTTTCATTATGTCCCATTTGTTTATTTTTGTTTTCATTTCCATTTCTCTAGGACGTGGGTCAAAAAGGATCTTGTTGTGATTTATGTCAAAGAGTGTTCAGCCTATGTTTCCCTCTTTATAATGTCTGGCTTTACATTTAGGTCTTCAATCCATTTTGAGTTTGTTGTTGTATACGGTGTTAGGGAGTGTTCTAATTTCATTCTTTTACATGTAGCTGTCCAGTTTTCCCAGCACCACATTTTGAAGAGGCTGTCTTTTCTCCATTGTATATTCTTGCCTCCTTTATCAAAGATAAGGTGACCATATGTGTGTGGGTTTATCTCTGGGCTTTCTATCCTGTTCCACTGAACTATATTTCTATTTTTGTGCCACTACCATACTGTCTTGATTACTGTAGCTTTGTAGTATAGTCTGAAGTCAGGGAGCCTGATTCCTCCAGCTCCATTTTTCTTCCTCAAGATTGCTTTGGCTATTTGGGGTCTTCTGTCTTTCCATACAAATTGTGATTTTTTTTGTTCTAGTTCTGTGAAAAATGCCAGTGGTAGTTTGATAGGGATTGCATTGAATCTGTAGATTGCTTTGGGTAGTAGAGTCATTTTCACAATGTTGATTCTTCCAATCCAAGAACATGGTATATCTCTCCATCTGTTTGTCATCTTTAATTTCTTTCATTAGTGTCTTATAGTTTTCTGCATACAGGTCTTTTGTCTTCTTAGGTAGGTTTATTACTAGGTATTTTATTCTTTTTGTTGCAGTGGTAAATGGGAGTGTTTCCTTGATTTCTCTTTCAGATTTTTCATCATTAGTGTATAGGAATGCAAGAGATTTCTGTGCATTAATTTTGTATCCTGCTACTTTACCAAATTCATTCATTAGCTCTAGTAGTTTTCTGGTAGCATCTATAGAATTCTCTATGTATAGTATCATGTCATCTGCAAACAGTGACGGTTTTACTTCTTCTTTTCCAATTTGAATTCATTTCTTTTTCTTCTCTGACTGCTGTGGCTAAAACTCCCAAAATTGTGTTGAATAACAGAGGCGAGAGTGGGCAACCTTGCCTTGTTCCTGATCTTAGTGGAAATGGTTTCAGTTTTTTACCATAGAGAATGATGTTGGCTGTGGATTTGTCATATACGGGCTTCATTATGTTGAGGTAGCTTCCCTCTATGCCTACTTCTGGAGAGTTTTTATCATAAATAGGTGTTGAATTTTGTCAAAAGCTTTTTCTGAATCTATTGAGATGATCATGTAGTTTTTATCCTTCAATTTGTTAATATGGGGTATCACATTGATTGATTTACGTATATTGAAAAATCCTTGCATTCCTGGGATAAACCCCCCTTGATCATGGGGTATGATCCTTTTAATGTGCTGTTGGATTCTGTTTGCTAGTATTTTGTGGAGGATTTTTGCGTCTATGTTCATCAGTGATATTGGCCTGTAGTTTTCTTTTATTGCGACATCTTTGTCCAGTTTTGGTATCAGGGTGATGGTGGCCTCATAAAATGAGTTGGGGAGTATTCCTCCCTCTGCTATATTTTGGAAGAGTTTGAGAAGGATAGGTGTTAGCTCTTCTCTAAATGTTTGATAGAATTCGCCTGTGAAGCCATCTGGTCCTGGGCTTTTGTTTGTTGGAAGATTTTTAATCACAGTTTCAATTTCAGTGCTTGTGATCGGTCTGTTTATATTTTCTATTTCTTCCTGGTTCAGTCTCGGAAGGTTGTGCTTTTCTAAGAATCTGTCCATTTCTTCCAGGTTGTCCATTTTATTGGCATATAGTTGCTTGTAGTAATCTCTCATGATACTTTGTATTTCTGCAGTGTCCGTTGTTACTTCTCCTTTTTCATTTCTAATTTTATTGATTTGAGTCTTCTCCCTTTTTTTCTTGATGAGTCTGGCTAATGGCTTATCAATTTTGTTTATTGTCCCAAAGAACCAGCTTTTAGTTTTATAGATCTTTGCTATTGTTTCCTTCATTTCTTTTTCATTTATTTCTGATCTGATCTTTATGATTTCTTTTCCTCTGCTAACTTTGTGTTTTTTCTGTTCTTCTTTCTCTAATTACTTTACGTGTCAGGTTAGGTTGTTTATTTGAGATATTTCTTGTTTCTTGAGGTAGGATTGTATTGCTATAAACTTCCCTCTTAGAACTGCTTTTGCTGCATCCCATAGGTTTTGGGTCGTCGTGTTTTCATTGTCATTTGTTTCTAGGTATTTTCTGATTTCCTCTTTGGTTTCTTCAGTAATCTCTTGGTTATTTAGTAGAGTATTGTTTAGCCTCCATGTGTTTTAGAGATTTTCTCCCTGTAATTGATATCTAGTCTCATAGTGTTGTGGTTGGAAAAGATACTTGATACGATTTCAATTTTCTTAAATTTACCAAGGCTTGATTTGTGACCCAAGATATGATCTATCTTGGAGACTGTTCCATGAGCACTTGAGAAGAAAGTGTATTCTGTTGTTTTTGGATGGAATGTCCTATAAATATCAATTAAGTCCATCTTGTTTAATGTGTCATTTAAAGCTTGTGTTTGTTTATTTTCATTTTCGATGATCTGTCCATTGCTGAAAGTGGGGTGTTAAAGTCCCGGACCATTATTGTGTTACTGCCGATTTCCCCTTTTATGGGTGTCAGCATTTGCCTTATGTTATTGAGGTGCTCCTATGTTGGGTGCATAAATATTTACAACTGTTACATCTTCTTTTTGGATTGATCCCTTGATCATTATGTAGTTCCCTTCTTTGTCTCTTGTAATAGTCTTTATTTTAAAGTCTATTTTGTCTGATATGAGAACTGCTACTCCAGCTTTGTTTTGATTTCCATTTGCATATCTTTTTCCATCCCCTCACTTTCAGTCTGTATGTGTCCCTAGGTCTGAAGGAGGTCTCTTGTAGACAGCATATATATGGGTCTTGTTTTTGTATCCATTTAGCGAGCCTGTGTCTTTTGGTTGGAGCATTTAATCCATTCACATCTGAAGTAATTATCAATATGTATGTTCCTATTACCATTTTCTAAATTGTTTTTGTAGCTCTTTTCCTTTTCTTGTGTTTCCTGCCTAGAGAAGTTCCTTTAGCATTTGTTGTAAAGCTGGTTTGGTGGTGCTGAATTCTCTTAGCTTTTGCTTGTCTGTAAAGGTTTTAATGTCTCCACTGAATCTGAATGAGATCCTTGCTGGGTAGAGTAATCTTGGTTGTAAGTTTTTCCCTTTCATCACTTTAAGTATGTCCTGCCACCCCTTCTGGCTTGCAGAGTTTCTGCTGAAAGATCAGCTGTTAACCTTATGGGGATTCCCTTGTATGTTATTTGTTGCTTTTCCCTTGCTGCTTTTAATATTTTTTCTTTGTATTTAATTTTTGACAGTTTGTTTAATATGTGTCTTGGCATGTTTCTCCTTGGATTTATCCTGTATGGGACTCTCTGTGCTTCCAGGACTTGCGTGGCTATTTTCTTTCCCATGTTAGGGAAGTTTTCAACTATAATCTCTTCAAATATTTTCTCAGTCCCTTTCTTTTTCTCTTCTTCTTCTGCAACTCCTCTAATTCGAATGTTGGTGCGTTTAATGTTGTCCCAGAGGTCTCTGAGGCTGTCCTCAATTCTTTTCATTCTTTTTTCTTTATTCTGCTCTGCAGTAGTTATTTCCACTATTTTATCTTCCAGGTCACTCATCCGTTCTTCTGCCTCAGTTATTCTGTTACTGATTCCTTCTAGCGAATTTTAAATTTCATTTATTGTGTTGTTCATCATTGTTAGTTTGCTCTTTAGTTCTTCTAGGTCCTTGTTAAACGTTTCTTTTATTTTCTCTATTCTATTTCCAAGATTTTGGATCATTTTTACTATCATTACTCTGAATTCTTTTTCAGGTAGACTGCCTATTTCCTCTTCATTTGTTTGGTCTGGTGGGTTTTTACCTTGCTCCTTGATCTGCTGCATATTTCTCTGTCTTCTCATTTTGTTTAACTTACTGTGTTTGGGGTCTCCTTTTTGCAGGCTGCAGGTTCGTAGTTCCCGTTGTTTTTGCTGTCTGCCCCCAGTGGGTGAGGTTGGTTCAGTGGCTTGCGTAGGCTTCCTGGTGGAGGGGACTGGTGCCTGTGTTCTGGTGGATGGGGCTCGATCTTGTCTTTCTGGTGGGCAGGACCACGTCTAGTGGTGTGTTTTGGGGTATCTGTGAACTTAGTATGATTTCAGGCAGCCTCTCTGCTAAAGGGTGGTGTTGTGTTCCTTTCTTGCTAGTTGATTGGCACTGGGCATCCAGCACTGGAGCTTGCTGGTCGTTGAGTGGAGCTGGGTCTTAGGGTGAGACGGAGGTCTCTGGGAGAGCTCTTGCCGATTGATATTACATGGGGCTGGGAGGTCTCTGGTGGTCCAATGTGCTGGACTCAGCTCTCCCACCTCAGAGGCTCAGGCCTGACACCCGGCCAGAGCACCAAGACCCTGTCAGCCGCACAGCAGTGAATGTGGCGGTCTCCGTTATGAAGTCAGATTACGAGGGTCTACAGTAGTTGATCAGCTAGAACAGGCTGACTTGGGAGCACTCTGTCTACGAGGCTATCTCCAGCAGCCTGTGGCTGAAAGAGTAGGTCTTCCCATGCGCTGCCAGAATCTTGAACGTTTATATAGAGGTCTTCGCTGGGTTCAGTCACGGATCTGGTACAGGTGGTCTCAAGAACACCTTACTCTCTCAAGGCTGTGTGCTTGAAACAGCTCCTACGCCTGAGGGTCTACAAGCTGCAGAAAGACGAGACTGCCCGGGGCCGCGTGCAAGCCGTGATTCTTGCCACAAGCCCTGCTGCTGCCGTCGTGGAAGTGAGTGTATTTTTATTATACTATACCTTCTATCATTTTATTTAAAAAATGAGTGAAGCTTGAGAAAATAACACAATCTCCTTCAGCTTTTGCTGTCTTATCAATCTTGCGCTATATTTAATGAGAGATAAATGCCAAGAACCTTTCTGAAAGTGAAAATTATGAGAGAAATATGCTCTGAGAATTTCCCTATAGTCCTTATTCTCTTTCTTTTTCTTAAATGACATCATAGTGTCATGTGAAGACATCCAGAGAAGCTCTCTCAGTGTTGCAATGAAGCATGGTAAGATAAACAAAATAAACAATTTTACACTATGTAAAACATTTATTCTGTGTGTGTGTGTGAAGCATGGGCTATTACTCATTTATTTAAAGTTCAGATACCAAAATTTAAAGTATAAAAACCCTGAAACATCACTGATTCCAATGATCACTGTTTTCTTATTTATCTTTACTTCCGTTGAAAATTTTAAAATGAATTAGTTGGGTTAACAAAATAATATGGACAACTTAAATTTGGAAGAGATGAAATGTATAAATTTTTAAAAGGAGTTCTGTGGCAAGGAGGGATATTACTGCGCCCACTGACAAAAAGTGACTCACAAACACACTCAGAATTATACTTCACATCTGGAGATCAGAGCATATATTTACCTTTCTGAACCTTGTCACAGAGAAGATAAATCTCTTCCCCTCCAGTTACGCATCCAGCTGTCCTGTCCATCCTTACTATTTTCAAGTTGGAGGCATTGGGGGCTTCTGTCCACAGGAGAAAAACAACAAACTTCATGATTTATCCTCAGCTTCCCAGGCTAACCTCCTATGAGGGACCTTAACCAAAGCATACATTAACCAAAAGAAAGTTTAAATAGATGCTTTCACTCATCCTGCTTTAACAAGGATATAAATAAAACAAAATTGCCTTCTGAAACCCTCAGAGCACTTCTTGGGCATGGCTCATTCATTATCACCAAAACAGATGAGACACAAAGGAGCAGTATTTGTTTCTCCCACTAACACAGTAAGAGAGATTAATAGACAAAGAGAAAGAAATTTTCTGATGTTTCAGGAAGTTCCAAGCTAATGCATGTGTGGAATTTCAATAAGGTCAAGACTTTAACCCCAAACTTATGTCCATGATACTGATATACCATTTACAAGAGTCCTAGAAATTTAGGAAAAGCACAGTTTTCTAAAACTATTTATTAATTTTTATTCTACAGAAAAGAAAAATGAAGATGTTATATTTCTTTTCCCCAAACGAAATTAGAATTCTGTGTGGTTAAGGGGTAAAAGTTTTGTGTGGTAATAGTATAAGGCTTCCTTTTTTTTTTTTGGCTCCAACAGCTGCATTTTAAAGTGATCTTTGGTATACGAGTCTACATCAGTTTATAAAGCTTTCACTTCCCTTCAAACATGTTTAAATTAGAGAAATCAGTTAGTTGTTGTACTTGGGGCATGGCGTTTTCTACTTAGACCAAACTCTATAACCTTTCAAGGAGCCTAAATACTGCCCTTGTAGACTTTTTGGAAATATCTGTTTAATAAATCCCATGCATACCAAATAAGAAATTAGCATGGTAAATGCTGAAGACCACTGTAAAACTCTTTCAAAAACTCCAGGAACTATAGACTGAAATAGAATTTTGAAGCTACGAAACATCTGTACTGCTCACTTAGTTAACCTGAAGTTCCTAACTTGATAAAGGTATAACATGCAAGAATGAAAATGGATAAGAATAAGAGTTGTCTTTTATTAACCTCTCTTGAGAGCCCCAAGTTGAGATACTTTTCTCATCTAAGAGCACCAACAATATATCCTCATAGTAAGGAATTCATAAATAATAAGAGATCTGGCATTGCACGTAGAAGACTACAACGATGATCTGAGGAAGATTTATTGAGCACCTCACAATATTTCACTTTTAATCTCGACAGCAAATTTTAAGCTAAATTTCAGTGTCCTCATTTTGTAAGATGATAAATGTGAGGCTCCAAGTGATTAAGTTACTTGCCCCAGGAATTAGAGCTAGTCAGTAACTGCCGGGGCCGGGCTGGAAGTCTGTTCTTGACTTTACAGCAAGCTGCCTCCTGTCAGAAGTCAGGTACTCACTGCTATCGTAGATGGCGTCCGATACCACGGGTTCCAGGCGCCTCGTGAAGCTGCCGGTGCTGTCTGGAAGGAAAGCTGTAAACATAAGCCGCACCACGCTGAGGTCCATCTCCTTTGTCTGCTGAAGAGCTGCCTGGCGGATGATCTCCTTTTCCCGATCTAGGACCAGACAACATAGGGTATTCATGCCCAGGGAAAGAGTAAAGCGTGAACGTTTTAGATAGGATGCTTTTATAAAGCCCAAATAAAGAACATCAACTTAAAATAAAAGTCTATTTTTTTTTTCTTTTGAAATTCTTCATATTGCTAATACAATTTTAAGAATTATCTATGTATGTCATCCAAACGTAAAGGCATCAAAAAAAGGCCTGCATTTTCTCTGGATCACGGTAAAAACTGTCCTGCATGTGCCAAACTGCCTCTCTCCTATCTTCCCCTGCCCTGTCCCAAGACACAAAGGATGTGATGGAATGGAATGCAGTAGCCTGACTATGCCTCAGCTGTGTGGAGGAACGTGAAAATTAAGTATTCCAACAGCTCTCTGAGCGCAGGGACTGTATTCATCCCACAGTGCCCAGCACAGCGCCTGGCACTACGCAAGTACAACTCAAAAAGTGCTTTGAAGGAGCCGAATGACTCCACTGCACTTGGCTCCTTCCCTCCTGATGGAGCTTTCATACTGATGGGCATAATCGTACGTAACTTATATCATAAGAGGTGATAATTCAAGTGGTAAGTACTATAAAAGAGCTACAGTTGAAGTGATATGAAACTTCAAAGGAGGGGAGAATCCAGAGGCTTTGGAGCAGAAGAGGCATTGCTCTAAATCTCGAAAGGATGGTAGAACTTGAACTTAGGAGGAGAATGAAAAACGGCATCCCAGGAAGAGGAAAGAGCAGGAATGGAAAGACTGTGCCAAAGAGAGAAAGTGAGAAATTGTGGTGCTTCTATGGTGTAGTTCGGTTTAACAAAAAGGGGTGTAGTGGGAAACAAAGTTGGAAATGCAGATTGGGGCCAGCTCTTGGGAGGCCTAAAATGCCAGGGTATGGAATTTGGATTCTGGATGCAACAGGGAGACACTGAGTAGTGGTGACCTGTAGGCTTCAGTAAGATCCATCTGGCCATAGGGTGTAAACTAGATTAGAAGTGGGGAGGGACAGAGACAGAGCATCAAAAAATGGAGTGAGGAGGGGAACCCCAGAGAGCACAGAATCGCTGGACCATGAACTGGAGATGCAGCAGAGGCGAGAAGGAGGACTCAAAGATGATGTGAAGGTTTTGAGGATGAATATCAGAAGACAGAACATGTCTAATGGGAAAATGATTGTCTTTGGACTGCCTGAGTATGAGCTGGTGACAGGATGGCCAGACGAAAGGACAACACATAAAAGCAGAAATGGCATATGTGGTGGAACAAGGATTAGGGTTGAAAGAAAAAAATATAAGTGAAGGAAGGAAAACATAAAATCATAGCATTTTTATGATAAAGAGGATAGCTTACAATGTGCCTGAAGAGCCCAAAGAAAGAAAGATTCCTTATAATAAGGTGAGCTGGGGGAGGTATAACAGAGCAGGTGTTCTTTGAACCATGTCTTGAATTCTCAATTAGTTCTGACAGGTTGAGAAGGGAAGGGGGGGGGGTGTTTTTGGTACAGGAAGACACATACAAAGGTATGAGTATGCATCAGTGTTCAGGGGGCAGTGATGGGGAGAGGTGGGTACAGGTGGGACCTCAGATACAGCTGGAAAGGGGGCTGAGGCCCGGCTTTGTATGCCAGGCTATGGAGGTACAGATTTTATTCTAGAAGTAGCAGGATGCCATCAAAGGTTTCTGAGCAGGGAAAGGGTGAGAGCAGCTTGGGGTACAGACCAGGAGAAGGAGAAACCTGGGGCATAAGATGAGCACATGGTCTACACACAGGACAAGGAGAGCCAGAGCTCTCAAAGGAGCAAGGCTGGGAGAGCGATACTCACCTGTGAGCTGCCGGTCTCCTCCCCCTTCTGCTTGTAAATAGGCAAGATCAGGATGCACCAGAAGTCCGGGATTATAGCCCCTTATACATGCATCTGTCATTCGTGCTTCCAGTGTTTCAAATACTTTTTTCTTTGTCACATGAAGTATACCCAGGTTTGCAAAGCTGGAGAACAAACAGTAACAGCAACAACCAGAATTAGGCAGTCAGTGACTAGAGAGTCTGCTTTAACCTTAGCTAAGTGGATTGAGAAAAAATGCACAGGCCCTCAAACACATGACTATTTCTGCAGTGAAACATACAAAGCAGACTCACCAAATGGAATAATAAAGACCGTAACCAGCTGCACATCATGTCAGGCTGGGTTTTGCCACCAAATCAGTCTGTGGTAAACTCAGAAAAATCTTTTCGTTTTCAAAGCTTATTAGACTTGCAAATTATGAATAGGGAGTGGGGTATACATATCTTAATAAGAAAGTCTTACCTAGACTCATTTTAAAGTATTTTTCTAGGAGAGTTGTATAAAAAGAAATTTTAATTCCAAATATACTAACTTTTCTAACTTTTTAAAAAAGAATACGCAAAATACTATATTTAGGAGATTTTTTTTTCTTTTGGCTCATCCCTGGGTTTCTAGACGGGATTTAAAGTCTACCAGGAATCCCATCTCCTCCTGGGCTATCTCTAAGGTTGGAATTATTTATGACCACTCGAATGTCCAACTCTACATGTACTCAGTCTTGAGGTATACCTTCAATCAGGGATGGAGAACCTTTTATACTGTGAAGCCTACATATCCATAAAACAAAATATGTTAATATGCTAATTAAAGCAATTTTTAAATATATAAAATGCTCCAGCCATTCATTTTTTAAAATCAAGTACATGAAACAAAGACGTGTATTCAATAAATGTAATACAACAAAGAAACAAAAAAGCACTTTACCAAGGAGACTCATTCGTTCAACAAATATTTATTTTGCTCCTTAGTACCAGGCAGCGTCCTGGGTGCTTCTGTCAACAGTAAAGGAATCCCTACATTCATGGAGTTTATATGCTAGTGCAACAACAGAGAGGAAACAAACAAGTAAATTTTATAATTTAAAAGGTAAAAAGTGTTACCAAGAAAAATAAAGTAGGAATGGGGAAGAGAAAAGGCAGTAGTAGAAGGCACGACACTTAAAAATAGGAAGAGGCCAGACAGGGCCTCACTGAAAAGATGTCAACTGAACAAAGACTTGAAGGAAGTAGGGGTTGAGACATGGATATATGGAAAAAGAACATTTGAGGTGGAAGGAACAGCAAGTACAAAGACCCTGAGGTAGGATCATGCCTGGTGTCCACAAGACAACAATGGCAAACAGGCCAGTGTGGCTGGAGTGAGATGAACAAGGGGTCAGTAGTGAGTAAGGAGTTCAAAGAGGTAAGTGGGGCACAGTTCTTTTAAAGCCTTGTAAGCTTTTGTAAGGACTCTTCTTTTCCTCTGGCTTTTACTCAGAAAGAAAAAAAAATATTACCAGGAATATTAGAGGAAAGATAAAAATATTATAACTGGATCAAATGAAATAAAGAATAAGATAGGGCTTCCCTGGTGGCGCAGTGGTTGAGAATCTGCCTGCTAATGCGGGGGACACGGGTTCGAGCCCTGGTCTGGGAAGATCCCACATGCCACGGAGCAGCTGGGCCCGTGAGCCACAACTACTGAGCCTGCGCGTCTGGAGCCTGGGCCCCGCAACGGGAGGGGCCGCGATAGTGAGAGGCCCGCGCACCGCGATGAAGAGCGGTCCCTGCACCGCGATGAAGAGTGGCCCCCGCTTGCCGTAACTAGAGAAAGCCCTCGCACGAACTGAAGACCCAACACAGCCAAAAATAAAGAAATAAATAAATAAAGTAGCTATAAAAGACCTTTAAAAAAAAAAAAAAAAAAAAAAGAATAAGATAATGTTGGAAGACTAGATAAACTAGGAAAAAAAACATAGGCGGTGAAGGCAGAATGAGATGAGCACTCATACAGGGGCCCAGAGATGAAATGATACAGGTGTACAGACAGTGATGAAAAAAAGCAGGACAGCTGAGACAGACACCGAAAAGAAAATACAGAATATAAGCCCCTGGAGAGCAGACACATCCAGTGACTAGAGACCTGGGTGCTTCATAAATGTCTCCTGGCTAAATAAGTGCGTGAATTAATCCAGCACAGACAAGCGCGCAATATGACACATTGATAGGCATGGAGGCACACGGGGGGTTTCCGAAACAACACCTCCATATTTTGGCCTTTTAGGCTTTACTCCTATACAGACACCCATAACTACAGGAAAACGAGGCTGATCTTCTAGGTGACAGCAATGATAAACACGTGTGCAGCACTTTACCACCTAGAAAGTGCTTTTCATGTATATTATCTAATTTAATCTCTGTGAAAAGTCATCATCTGTATTTTTCATTATGTGAATAATGGATTTACTCTGGAAATAAATGAAACAATACAGAAGTCAGTCTTCCACCTTAGGTAATGATAGAGCAACACAGACCGATTGAACCTCGCATTTTAAACAACAAAAAACATATGAAAAAATAGTTTTCAGACACTGGACAATAGGTGGCATAGGACAGTGAGCCTTAAGGAAAGGAAAACAAATAAGGTGAATCCTAAAATTATGCTGCCTTAATATCTAGAGAGAGCTTCCAGGCTGCAGTAAGGAAGGGGGAGCCCAAACAGGGCCTGCTGATCTCCCTGAGTTTAGGAGACAAAGGAGGTCAACAAGGGTAGAATTCACAGGCCGATACCAGAGAAGAAAGAACCACATACCGAGAGACACTCAGAGCATGTGTGTGAGGAAATGACCCAAGGCTGGGAAAAGAACAATCAGAAGCACAGGCAAAACAGTCCCTGGAGCACACACACGGCTAGAATAGTTCAAGAAATCTTGTGATACACGAACTATTAGGGTGTACAGTCAGAAAGGTATTGCCTTTGTAATGGCATCAAGTTAACCCTAGACTAAAGGCTGCTCTGGTCTCCCTAAAAAGGCTTAAAAGTAAGTCTAGACACATGAAAGAATGCTCAACATCATTAATCATTAGAGAAATGCAAATCAAAACTACAATGAGATATTATTAGACAGTATAGATAAAAAGATTAGTGAACAAATGGCCAAATAGACATGAGGCTGATGTTTCAGAAGAGAAAAGAGAGGAGTGGATGGAAAAAATATTTAAAAAATAATGGCCGAAAAGTTTTAAAATTTAATAAAAACTATAAACCCAGAGATCCAAGAATCTTAATGAACCACAAAGCACAAGAAACATGAAGAATACAACACTAAAGCTTATCATAATCAAACTGCTGAAAACTAGTGATGAAGAGAAAATCTGAAAAGCTGATACAGAAAAAAACTGACACACTATGTACAGAGGAATAAAGATAAGAATGACAGGAGACTTCTTTTTGGAAACAAGGCAAGCCAGAAGACAGTGAAGCAGCATATTTTAAGGACATGAAAGAAAAACCCTTTCAACCTGTATTTCTATACTCCTCAAAAATGTCTTTGAAAAACAAAAACAAAATAAAGACTTTAAGATGTACAACAACTGAAAGAATTTATCAGCAGCACACCAGTGGTATAAGAAAAATTAAAGGAAGTCAACACATGGGTAAGTATAAAATACTTTTTTTCCCTTATTTAAAAGTTTCTTTAAAAGATAATTGACGATTTAAAGCAAAAATAAAAAACAATATATGGTGGGATTTACAATATATGCAGATGTAAAATATATGACATAATAGCATAAAGGTCAAGAGAGGGGAAATGAAAATATACTGTTAACATGCTATAAAGAGGTATAATGCTACTTGAAGGTAGACTATGATAAGTTAAAGATGTATAGTATAAACCTAAAACAATGGCTAAAAAATACAAAGAGGTATAAATCTAAAAGGAGATAAATGAAATAACAAATAATCAATTAATCTAAAAGAAGGCAGAAAAAGAGGAAAAGGGGGAACGAAGAATAGATAGGACAAGCAGAAAACAAACAGCAAGATGGCAGATTTAAACACAGCCATAACAGTAATCATATTAAATAAAAATCACCAAAACACCCCACTAAAAGACAGAGTATGTGAGACGGAATACAAAGTAAGACCCAACTATATGCAGTGCATATTTACTTTGAATGTAAACAGACAAAAAGGTTAAAACTAAGAGGATGGGGAAAAAAATGTTCCAAGCTAACATTATTTAAAAGAAAGATGAAGTAACTATATTAGTTTCAGTCAAGGTAAACTCCAGAGCAAAGAATATTACCAGGAATAAAAAAGAAGGTCATTTCATAATGATAAAGAGATCAATTAATTAAGAGGACATAAGAATCCTAAATTTTTATGCATCTAATAAAAAAGCTTCACAATACAAGAAGCAAAATCTTATAGAACTGAAAAGAGAAATAGATGTATTTATGAATATTGTCAGATTTCAATACTCTTCTCTCAATAATTAATAGAACAAGTAGAGAGAAAATTAGTAAGGAGACAAAAGCTTTGAACAAACAACCTGACCCAACTGACATTTACAGAACATGCGTTCAACCTGATCAGACTAAACATTCTTTTTTAAGTGCACCAGGAACATTTACCAAGACAGACCATATTCCCTCCATAAAACAAGCCTCAATACATTTAAAAGGAATCAAATGATACCAAATATTATCTTACCACAATGGAACTAAATCAGATATCAATAACAAAGTTACCTAGGTAGGAGTATATTTAAATCAAGACTGGCCACGTAATAATTAATTGTTGAAGGCGGGTGATGGGTACAATGAAGGCTCATTATGCTATTCTTTCTACTTTTGTATATGTTTGGAAATTTCTATAATAAAATGCAAAAGAAAAATGAGAGCAGACATTATTAGCATAAAAAACAGAAAAAAACAAGGATTATAAATGTTAACATATGAGAATGCAAAATGGTGCAGCCACTTTGGAAAACAACTTGGCAGTTTCTTTTTTTTTTTTTTGCCACACCACGCGGCATGTGGAACTTCCCTGACCAAGGATCGAACCCGTGGCCCCCTGCAGTGCAAGCCCGGAGTCTTAACCACTGGACCACCAGGGAAGTCCAACTATTTGGCAGTTTCTTATCAAGATAAACGTACTCTTAGCACACATCCCTACAATTCCACTCCTCAGTATTTACCCAAGCCAAGAAAAATGAAAACTTACATTCACACAAAAGGTGGCTTTGTTCTGAAAAACTGGAAACAAACCAAATGTCCTTCAACAGGTGGATAAACTGTGATATATCAACACAATGCAACAGTGCAACACTACTTATTAACTAAAAGGAATAAACTACTGACAGACTCAGCAATCTGGAGGAATCTGAAATACATTATGCTAAGTGAAACAAGCCAGACCCAAAAAGGCTACATATTGTACGATTGCATTTGCATATCATTCTGGAAAAGGCAAAACTATGGGGGTAGAACAGATCAGAGGTTGCCACGGCCTAGAGTTGGGGGGGAACCTGACTCCAAAGGGTCACACAGGGATTTTCAGGATGGGGGTGGGGGGAGGGAATGAAACTATTCTACACCTTAATTGTGGTGATTATATGAGTATTTATCAAAACTCATAGAACTGTATACTTTAAAGGGTGAATGTTACAGTATTTAAATTAATTTCAAAAATTTTTAGAAAGAAAGGTTATCACAGTTAATAACGGGTTAGTAGCGGGACTGGTACTACAATCCTGTTTCTTACTCTAAATGCCGTATTCTTACACGTCAGTGGTTTTCAAAGTACACTCTCCAGACCAGCAGCATCAGCATCACCCAAGAATTTATTAAAATGCAAATTCTTGGGCCTTATCCCAGACCTACTGAATCAGAAACTCTGAAGGTGGGGCTCAGCCATCCGTGTTTCAACAAGCCCTCCAGGTGATTCTGATGGCCCCTAAAGTTTGTGAACCACTGCTCTACACGATGAGACAGGCCAATGAGATCAGAATCTCTGGAAGTAGGGCCTGGCATCAGTATTTTTACAAAGTGACCAAAGGTGACTTTAATTAGCAGCCAGGTTTGAAATCCTATACACTGTGCCAGATGCTGCCATCATTATGATCGTCTGGGAACTGCCTCTGCCCTTTGGCTAGGTTCAAATCCCCAGGTCCTTGGGTTGGGATTCTAAAGTGCCTCCTCCATCTGGCCTTTCTTCCTCTCCAGACTCAAATATTGACTTCACGGCTGGCCTGAGATTTAAAAGCAGCCCTTGACTCACAATACACACCCTAGGTTTGCAAGTTGGATACTTCCAATCTCAGTCCAGACCTTGTCCATTTTCTCCAAACAGCTCCTTTTCTGGGCATTAAGGTTGAACCATATGAAACTGCCAGTAGCTGTTTATGGATTTACAAAAATAGCAGTTTAATAGTCTGCATTAGTTCATTGAGGGAAGACTTGTTTCTGTTTTGCATTTTTATATTTATATATCTACTTTGAGTGCTTACCATTGGTATATGCTGGAAATATTAGTTTAAAAAAAAGAAAAACTTCACATCTCTCTAAATCAGGGCTGCCAGGAAGCAAGCAGAGGGTGTGGTGATTATTGGTGAGGAAGGTGGCTTAAAGCAAAGTCAAGTAACAGTTTCCATTGAATGCAAATTTCAGAGAACTAAAACGCTGTTGAAACAAACTGCTGATATTCAGGATAGAAAATAAAACACCAGGGCTTCCCTGGTGGCGCAGTGGTTGAGAGTCTGCCTGCCAATGCAGGGGACACGGGTTCGAGCCCTGGTCTGGGAGGATCCCACATGCCGTGGAGCAACTGGGCCCGTGAGCCACAATTACTGAGCCTGCGCGTCTGGAGCCTGTGCTCCGCAACAAGAGAGGCCGCGATGGTGAGAGGCCCGCGCACCGTGATGAGGAGTGGCCCCCACTTGCCACAACTAGGGAAAGCCCTCGCACAGAAATGAAGACCCAACACAGCCATAAATAAATAAATTAAAAAAAAAAAAAAAGAAAGAAAATAAAACACCAAACAAAGATTATTTTTATGAGGACAGGCACTAAGGACTAACTAAATAAGTGAGTAGGAAATAAAAAGTCAAAACTAAAGCTAACTAAAAGAAGCTAAAAGGACAACCCCCCCAAATTAAACCAATCAAACTTACAATCATGACTTAGTTATCTAAAACATGAATAGTTTAATATAGATAACAAAATACCTTTGAAAATAGAAATTAAATTTTACTGAGAACTCATGCTGAGAGTAAAGTGAAGAGAAACACTCCAAAGAAAGGTCATTCTTTTGGTTTTGATAATTTAGAAGTTATTTATCTTCTCAGTGTCATTTTCCATATACCTTTTTTTTTTTTTTTTTTTTTTTTGGCCACGCCAAGTCTGGCATGCACCATCTTAGTTCCCCAACCAGGGATCGAACGCTTGGCCCCTGCATTGGGAGTGCAGCGTCTTAACCACTGGACCACCAGGGAAGTCCCTCCATATATCTTTTTTGATGTGTTGGATTGATGCCCTGATTATGAATCTATACTCTTAACCTAAACTGTATTGAAAACTGCTTATCATGGTTCAGTTTCTAGTATTGACAAGTCTAAGGAATAACTCTGGCTATCTTCCTAAATTTCTCTATATGCTATTCTTACCTACAAGTTAGAACTAAATAAGAATAATCATTGACATCCTGTAAATACACATGAGGCAAGTTGGCTCATGTTATTTCATAATATTAGCTAATGTTAGTTCAGTGTAGGATTTGGATGTAAAGGGCCTGGAGGTCGATTCTGTAGCCTAACATTCAGATTTTATAAGGGAAGAAATTAAAGTCCCCAAGAAGTCATGCAAATTGCCCCCAGTCCTACTGTTGTGAGTGACAGAACTGGAAATAGAATTCTGGTTTCCAGACCACCAGCATGAGACTCTTTCTACTAAAATGCAACAGGTTCTGGTATTAGAAACTTAAAAAAAAATAAGAGAGACAAATGAAATCATGAAGGAAATACTGCATTTTGGGAAACACTGTAGGCAAAAGTTTCTCAGTTAAAAATCAAATTATAAAAGGAGTACCAAGGTTTCATAGAGCACTCTGAATGGGAGAGGCTACTGAGTCTACTGTAACTCTTAGGTGGCATCCTCTTCATTACATTTCTTGGTGAAACTGCATAGTATTAGAAAATCCCACAGAGCTGTGACCAGACGTCTTGATGATCACATTTACAAGTTTAGATGCTCAAACTGTTGAATGAATGAATTCTTCCAACTACCGAACCCCTCACGCCAGCACTAAAAGAGAGTAACAGATTTCCTCACTTTCCTTGGAGACAGGGAATTTACTTTTACTCCTGCTGTAGGTCCCAAATTAAATAACCATTAGTTCCTCCCCAAATCCTCAAAGACTACTAAGGCAAACCACAGAAACACCAAATTACAGATAACATACTGGAATGTTTATAATAACAAATATTGTTAGTAGGGAACTTCACATATAATTTCCTCTGAAGGATATGATTATCACACACATTAAACAGGACCAAACAGAATATACACTTCGTACTGACAGTAGCCTACTCGAGTAAATCTGCAGAGACACTAAGTGATCAATTAGGCCGAAACTCTTTGACAATTACCCTGCATTTCAAAGCTCTCATAGGTCAGTCAGGAACTGTAAGGATATTCCAAAACAAACGATGAACCAACTGTGACACACAAGAGGAAAGAGGTCAGCCTTTCAAGAGGATGTTGAAACAAGTTCATTTAAAGCATAGTTGAATTTAGGCTTCTTCCTCCAATCTAGAGTTTTTTTTTTTTCTCTGACATCAAAAGAATCAGATTTTAGTGACTTAAAAGAAAGCTCTCTAGGTTTTTCACACTTGAAAATTTTAACAGTCAAACAAAGAAATACCAAGGAACGTGAAAGTTCAACCTCCCCAATAACAACCAACTTGAAACCTGATCGGAATTCAAAGCCTGAAATGTTACCATCAGCTTAATTATAGTTGATTTAAACAATTCCTTTCTTTTGAGTGAACAGTCTAGATTAACTGGGATTTTACCGTAAACTATTTAAACCAGTATTAGGAAGCCCTGAAAGATATTTCTGAAAATTAGACAAATTTAATTAAAAATTTCTTTTGAATTGAATTTATTTCTATAATACTTCATTCAGTAAAAATGGCTTGTTTTATCTCTCTGACCAACCCTTAAATGAATATGTCTCTTTGTATTTACATTTCCAGTCTAATGAATGCCTAAACAAATTTGTAATCCTTGGTTGTGCACACTTTAAAAAAAAATTGAAGTATGGCTGCTGTACAATATTATATGTTACAGGTGTACAATATAGTGATTCAAAATTTTTAAAGGTTATACTCTATTTTTAGTTATTATAAAATATTGGCTGTATTCCCCATGCTGTACAATATATCCTTGTAGCTTATTTTATACCTAGTAGTTTGTACGTCTTAATGCCCTACTCCTATATTGCCCCTCCCCCCTTCCCTCTCTCCCCACTCATTTGTTCTCTATATCTGTGAGTCTGTTTCCTTTTTGTTATACTTACTAGTTTATTTTTTAGATTCCATACATGAGTGATACCATACAGTATTTGTCTTTGTCTGACTTACTTCACTTAGCATAATACCTTCCAGGTCCATCCATGTTGCTGCAAAATTTCATTCTTTTTTATGGCTGAGTAGTATTCTATTGTGTATATGTATATACACACATCTTCATCATATATATATACATATACCACATCTACTTTATCCATTCATCTGTTGACAGACACTTAGGTTACTTCCATATTTTGGCAATTATAAATAATGCTGCTATGAACACTGGGGTGCATGTATCTTTTTGAATTAGTGTTTTGGGTTTTTTGGATATATACCCAAGAGTGGAATTGCTGGGTCATATGGTAGTTCTAGTTTTAGTTTTTTGAGAAACCTCCATACTGTTTTCCGCAGTGGCTGTACCAATTTACATCCCCACAAACAGTGTTTGAGAGGTCCCTTTTCTCCACATCCTCACCAACATTTGTTCTTTGTGTTCTTTTTGATGACAGCCATTCTGAGAGGTGTGAGGTGGTACCTCATTGTGGTTTTGATTTGCATTTCCCTGATAATTAGCGAGATCAAGAATCTTTTCACATGCCTGTTGGCCACCTGCAAGTCCTCTCTGGAGAAGTGTCTAATCAGGTCCTCTGCCCATTTTTTAATCCGGTTGTTTGTTATTTTGATGTTGAGTTGAATGAGCTGTTTGTATATTTTGGAAATTAAGCCCGTATCGGTCTTATCATTTCTGTGCACACTTTCTAAGCAGCACAGAACTGAAATAATATTTACCTATCCACTTCATGCTCAACATGTTCACACTGTAAATCGAGAATCAATAGTTCATTAAGGGAATCACCAAAGGTATGAAATCATCCATAAAGTGTTGATTTCTGCTATAGCCAGTTTTCTTCTAATTTGTCCTTATCCTTATTTCCAGAAGGAAAATATTGCTAAAAGTGGCACAAATGCCTCATAGGTCAAGTGACTGTATAATTTATCACCCAAACTGGGCCACTTTTGAGAGTGGAAGAGGGTGCTATAAATAATTAGGCCAGGACCAGAGGTACAAAGTGGGTTGTATCAGGGAAATCCAGACGAGTGGGTGCCTTACTCTTCGGCGTCCTCGGAGTCCAAGCGAGAGCTCAAATCTTCATTTTCTGAGGCTCTCGGAGGGTCTTGGAAAGACCCTGAATAAAAAGGGCCTGCTCCCTGGCTGCCCTGCTCGATCTGCACCTCCCTTCCGCAACATCACACACCCTCACTTACCCGACCACCATGTCCTTGGGTCCAGCAGTTACCGTGCAGATGCCGTCCTCACAGTGTTTTCCCACCAGGCTGTGCGCATGCAGGTGGATGTTTTTTCCATTTGTGACCAACTGAACAATAACCTTTGCAGGTCCCACATAGTTGCAGATCTATACAAGAAGCACATTTCAAAGTTAGCACATCTGACTACATTACAACATGGGAAAATGCTTAAGACAAGCCAGTTAAGTATAAAAAGTATGATATAAAATTTAAGCATATCTGTACATATACGACCACAGCTCGGTTTTGAAAAATATGTGATGAACAAATGATGAGATGGAAATAAATTAAAATGCTAATGGCGGTTGTTTTGGGCGTGAAAGATATTCCGTAGGAAGCAGACCATTTAAAATACAGCACGTATTGTTAAAATTGGAAGGAAGAGCACATCTTGGAGGATGCTGTATCCCCTTCCTACTAACCAAGAACACATTTTCAGCTGCACCTTCATTGCACTTTTGGTCATAAAAGGTGGGTAAAAGATCAGTGAGAAGGGTATGGGGGTTGACTGATTGATGGAAATCAAGAGAAGGAAAGAGGTGAGCAGAAAGTGTCCGTCCTAACTCTCTGCTGTGAGATGAGGCAGGAGAGAGAGTCTTGCCCAGGGACCCCGCTATGAAGGTTGGCCATGGACACCCAAGCCCATGGACTTGGCCTGCAGTGACCGGTTTCTTTAATTCAAATCAGTGTACTACCTAAGTGCAAACCCTTAGATCTGACACCTGTTTAGCTCTTGTTTTATAAGATTTTTCCATTTAGAGTAATTTATATTTTTTATTGTTATACCTTTAAAATGATGACAAGAGCAATAAAAAGAAAACTGCAAGGAGATAATGACATTTTAAGTAAAGAGAGCTTGGACACCCTTTCTCCTCTAGTTGGTTCTCCAGCCCTCTATAGGAGACCACAGATTCCTTCCTTGAGAAAGCCCCAACACTAAAATCATACTCACAGAAAAGACCAACTGCCTTATTTTTAAACTTCCTGAATATTACAAGTCAGAAACCTGTGATAAATTCAGCCAAACTGTTGGAAATGCACTGTATCTCCTCAAAGGGTGGCCGGCCATCCTCGTTTGCCCGGGAATGAGAGGGTTTCCTGGGATGCAGGACTTTCAGGGCTAACAACGAGAAGAGTTGGTCACCCTATCTCCTTAGCTCATATTGTCTCTTTTTGAGGAAGTATATGACCTAAATACAGGACCTCCCAACTATACAATCGTTAGAAATATTTTAATCTGCACAAGCAACCCTTACCTCAGAAGAAAAAGAAAGTAGATAGAAATCTCATGTAGCAATGGATCCTTGATGGATGTCTTTCTGATATATACTTGAGGAAGAACCTACGCTTGCCAGTAAAATTGCTTGGAAACAGACGGAATTCCTTTCCACCAATCTACTTCTACTATAAATACCATCAAATGAATTTATATTCCATTGAGGCATGGTTTTGTTAGGATGTTTTCGGTATGGATTTTTTTCCCAATCCAATCTCCCACCGCAAGAGTTGAGGAGAAGTTGATGAGAACTGGTATTATGCCCCAGAGGCTTTTGGGGGAGAGAAGTTTCCTCTCCTGAACAAAGGACAGACTCCCTCTGTCCACAGTGTAGCTCCACTGGAAACCTTAGGGCCTCTCTGCCTGAACCCAGGCTCAGAACCGCTGCAAAAGTTTGCTTCCAAGCCCGCTAACACCCCTTCCCAAGGAGCAGGGCCACCTGCGGGAATGTCCTCTGGTCCTTGCAGAGCAAGCTAATCACAAAGAATGCTTAGGATTAAATTAGGTTCTGACCACCTCAGAGCACAAATAAATAATTTCTTAAACAGGTTAAGCACTTAAAAAGCTCCCTGGGCATAAAACCAATCATGAACTTAGTGCTTTCCCTTTTATAACAGGTAGAAAGCCTTTGCCCTTCAGGGTAGGACAGGGAATGAAAAGTTCTGGGTTTGCTCCAAAGTTGGCTGTTGTCCCTACATACTCCCTGGATTGCTGATGTCAGTTCTGTGTCTTGGTGTCAACATCTGAGATCAGCCTTTGTTATGATGACATATTTCACAGGGATTTCTTCAACAGTAAATAAACAGTGAAAGAGCATGAAATAGACCATGTAATTTCACTTTTAAGTGCACTGAGCATGGGAATGCAACAGTGTAAGGCATGACCAAATGCTGCACTTGGGTGAAATCAGGTAGGCTTTCCACTTAAGCAGGACACCAGAAGGAATCCATCCATTAAAGCCCAATCCCTTTGGATATCTGGACCCTTCAACGTTACCACTATGAAGGAATCAGTCACAGGCACTGAAGGAAAGAGGTGGGAGGTCTCCTCAAAAAGTACTCACATCTTTTTCTTGCTATTACTTCACGATCGAAGGGTGGCAAGAATGAGGAACTGGGTAGTCTCTGAGGTAAAAGGGCCTGAGAAATGTGCCAGTGACTAATGTGCTGTTTGATCCATTTGAAAGAGTTCAAGTCAGCATGGCATCATCTGGTTTTTCACATAGGCCACAGGGCAACGACAGGGAGGCCCCTGGGTTTTGTGGACTTTCCAAAATACTGACTGAAGGAAGAAAGCTGAGGCATGGGGACACACAAAAAAATACTGTTTTCTATTTTCAGGCTCTATGGCTAAGGAAGACAGTGGAATTCTACCTTAGGGGAGGGAATACTTCATAAAATGCCACCAATGACTGAGAGCTATTTGCAACTGACTCAGAAATTCATTTGTTCTATGGAGAATCAGATTATTTTTATTCAGCCTCCCTTTTACTTCTTTGCATAGTGGTTCCCTTGAAAATTAAGTTTATAGAAAGCAACTGTATCTGCCAGAAAGGGTGGGTTATTTTTTAAAGAGTCTGAGCATAGCAAGCTTTTAATAAACACTAATGGCTTAAATACAAGTTAAGCTATCACTTAGAGCCAAGGAGATAAAGGTGACCATAAGCTACCAAGGGACACAGGAACAGCAGGTACTTGACAGACAGACTAGCTAGGTTTGAAGACAGTTCCACCATTTACTAGTTCTGTGACCTCGGGCAGCGTTCAGCTCCTCATCTGTAAGATGGGGATAATAACAGGACCTCACAGGTTTGTTATGAGGAGTAAATACATTAATGCATGTGAAGTCTTGAAGACCACTGCCCAGTAAATAACAGCAATACACAGTGTTAACCACTATCTTATTACTGTAATACATTCCTCTACCTAGAGACCTTTAAATAATACAACTGCCCTGAGGTGAATGTTTATAAATCCCGTTTAAAGGCAGGTGGCTGGAATAAATGACCAATTCAGGCCACTTCTATTCCTAGGGTAAGCCTTTTTTCTAGAGTGACATATTTTACTGGGCTTTGTTATTTATTTATTTATTTATTTTAGTAATAATTATGTTATTGTAGTAACAGCTATCATTCTTGGAGGTGCTCAGGATTCCTTGGCTTCCTTGACGAAATCAAGCCTTTCTTCCAGGAGCTTTATGACTCAATACCTACTGATGACCACAGGCTACATCTGCTTTTTGAGTAAGAAACAGAAACCAAGTATCTCAGATAATACCAAACTTAGTCAAATCACCTCCTTTTATTTAAAGCAACTAACTCTGTCATGCTCTGGAAAAGTGCATACTGGTTCTTTAAAGGTGATTAAGAGAAGTAATCTAGAATTTTCTAAGAATCAGATTTTGAAAGGTCCACTTTACTTGCTGAGTTAATTTGGACCTATCACTTTGGCAGAAGGTAGAGTCAACATGAATATGAGACGTGACACATGAAGTAGTTCTTTTCTGCTGAGTTTTTCCTCATGAAGTGATGATGATGATACTTGAAGAAGAGGAGGAGGAGGGAAAAATCCACACTTTTCAAACAGAAATCTACCCTAACTTCACTTGTGTATCTAACTTTGACCTCTACTGCTAAAGCAGCAGAGGAATGTGGTTAAATTCAAGAGCTCTGACGCCAGGCTGCTGCACTCAAATCCCTCTGTTGTCACTTAATAGCTGGGCCAGCAGGGAAGGATGGTTAACATCACTGGATATCAGCTTCTCCACCTTTAAAATGAAAGCAATAATACATTTGCTTTCATAGGATTGTTTTTAAGGATTAAATGAGTTAAGTGCTGGGCACCTAACAGGATTAGCAATCTCAAATATAAACCCTCTCTCTTATCCAGGCTATTACCTCACCGACAAACCAAAATGTATCCATTTATTCAGTGAGTACTTATTAAGCCCCTTCTATGTCCCATGCACTGCAGTAGGTCAGGGAGTGGAGGGATACACAGCTGAGTAGAAAACAGACATAACTCCTGTTCTTATGGGAATGAAGGAGTAGGACCGATACTAATCAAAAATATCACAAATAAACCTAAGTACATAACTATGAAGCACTTACACAGGACATACAGAACAGGGATTTGACCTGGTCAGGAAGTCAGAGAAAGCTCCTTGAGGGAGTAATGAGGGCTGAGCTCTCAAAGAAGAGTAAGAATGTTAACAAGGGACAAGGGGGTGGGTAGGGGTTGCGAAGAGTATTGCTGGCAGGGAGAGCAGCACAAACGAAAGCTCTGCGGTGACAGTCCGACTCATCGTCTCCTCAGTCGTACTTACTGCCACCTCTCAGGGTTTCCTTCCCGTGGTTCCTACCACCTGGGGGTGTCCCTTCCTTCTCTTCCCTGTGTAGAACCATCCATTCTTCAAGGGTACAACCTAAATCTGAATCTTCCATGACACTCCCTTCACCACTTTAGCCCACAAAACTCCACCACTGTCCCTTTTTTGGGGAATGTGATAGGAAGAGGGCAGGAAAATTATACAGAGTTTATTGCAACAGGAAGACGGTAAAACCAACTGGCAACTGAAGGGTTACTGTCTTACCTCTCTTGCTTATTAAAGTCCCAGAGCACATCTACCTATACTTCCTCACTTTCTGTTTTTATGGAAGGGAAGGGGACTTGTTAACTCAGCCCATCTTCACATCAGCCCTGCGGGGTCAGTAGTGCCACCCCATTCCACAGCCAAGGGAACTGAGGCACATTACAATGAATTAAACTGCCATCATTCCTGTAATTGGAGTGATTGGGCAGCCCTTTGAACTTGGGTCTGTCCACCTTCTCTTTTATAAAAAGGGGCTGTTTCCCTCCTGGATTTCCCAATGACCACCGTTAGTGGTTCACTAACCACTTCAAAGCCCGTTCACATTTTCCATTACACTGGCTACCACCTGGCTTAACCACTTTTTCTTCTGTGTATGTCCAGTGTGCGCAGTGTTTTATGGCTCTCCTCTGCCTAGCACAGTGTTCATGACAGTTATCCCTGAAAAACCTGTTTGTTTGGTTTTGTTGGTGTGTGTTGTGGGGAAGAAGGTCTCAGTGAGAGGTGTGAGATGGCAGAAGTGCACTTGTCCCTTTGTAAGGCTTCTTTCCAAACAAAATCGTGCCACAGACATTATTAAACTGTGCATTGATTCTCCTCTGTTACGGTGCAAGTCATATTACAAAATGAAGAAAAAGGAGGAGGAGGAGGACAAGGGAAGGGGGGGAGGGAGAGGAGGAGGAGAAGGAAAGAAAAGAACACTATTTTCATAATATACCTCCTCTCAGTGATGCAAAAGAGACTTTAGTGTTCTTTATTCTTTATGATTTGTTGAGTACACAGGAAGTACTGAATAACCTTCATCAAACAAGATAGTACAGAACCATATCTAATAGTTTCTGGCATAGGGTAGGAAGACGCTTGGTAAAGTTAGTTCCTTCTTTTTAAGCCAGCAGATTTCAAGCTGATCCGATCTGGGACCAAATCCCAGCTCTTTCTTCTTCCAGCTCTGTGGGCTTACACAAGTTAAATAACCTCTCTGAGCTGCACGCTCTATACCTACAAAATGGGACAATAATGGGACCTCAGAGGGCTGTTGTGAGAACCACACAGTGTCTGGCACACGGCATGTACTATGGAAGCACCAGTTTCTTTCCTTCTCTTTTATAAAAAGGGGCTGTTTCCCTCCTGGATTTCCCAATGACCCTGTGAAGCAGACAGACTTGGTACTATCATCCCCATTTTGCAGATTAGAAAACAGAAGTTTAGACAGATTAACAAATGACATAACCCAAGGTCAGACAGTCAAGATCCGGAGGATGTTGGAATTCATCCTGAGTCTTCTGAATGTAGGTGCGGTGTTCTTATAAGATGGGATGACATGAAAATATCCTCTCCGGCCCACTCACTGTTGACAACATGGTTGTTTTTCCAGTAATGCTCCTGGATTTGCGTTGATTCATTCACATTCTTTCGTCTTTTTTATAGCCCTACTTATTTGACCAATAGCACATATGGCTCAGATGTTTGCCTGGGATTGGAAGGGCAAACTGGGCCGTTAAACACAACAAAACAGACAAAGAGGGCTTCATCAACTATGTAGAGAAGTGGAATAAAATCACTATCTATGTAAAACTCCACTTTGCGAGTTTTGTGTTTTTTGTCATACTTTGACCCCTAGTTTTTGTTTTATTTGAATTTTCAGTTTCATTACATCAAATATAGCCACTTATAAATCATACTTCTTTCAGAAAATCAAGTAACACACTATTGCTAACTCTGGGGACTGCTGGGGACTTGCACCTCAATAGGTGTCATTATCTAATTAATAAATTAAAAATAAATGTTTACCCTTTGCATGGCCCAATTGTTCATGGTTACAAAATAATATGTAACTTATGGATGAACTGTGTTGCAAATGTTCATTTATAGGCCAGTTTTTTTTGGAACCTGGCTTATAAACCTGGTTTATTCTTTTATTTATTTACTTTTTAAAATAAATTTATTTATTTTTTAAAATAAATTTATTTATTTATTTTTTAAAATGAATTTATTTATTTATTTTTGGCTGCATTGGGTCTTCGTTGCTCTGCGCAGGCTTTCTCTAGTTGCAGTGAGCGGGGGCTACTCTTCGTTGCAGTACACGGGCTCTTTTTTTTTTTTTTTTTTAAAGGATTTTCTTATTTATTTATTTATTTATTTATTTATTTTTGGCTGTGTTGGGTCCTCGGTTCGTGCGAGGGCTTTCTCCAGTTGCGGCAAGCGGGGGCCACTCTTCATCGCGGTGCGGGGACCGCTCTTCATCGCGGTGCGCGGGCCTCTCTCTACCGCGGCCCCCCCCCCCGTCGCGGGGCACAGGCTCCAGACGCGCAGGCTCAGCAATTGTGGCTCACGGGCCCAGCTGCTCCGTGGCATGTGGGATCTTCCCAGACCAGGGCTCGAACCCGTGTCCCCTGCATTAGCAGGCAGATTCTCAACCACTGCGCCACCAGGGAAGCCCCCGGGCTCTTTTTTATTGCGGTGGCTTCTCTTGTTGCGGAGCACGGGCTCTAGGCACGCGGGCTTCAGCAGTTGTGGCGCGAGGGCTCAGTAGTTGTGGCACACGGGCTTTGTTGCTCTGCAGCATGTGGGATCTTCCTGGACCAGGGCTCGAACCCGTGTCCCCTGCGTTGGCAGGTGGATTCTTAACCACTGTGCCACCAGGGAAGCCCCTAAACCTGGTTTATTCTTAAATAGAAAATAAAACTTAAAACAGTAGTATTCTTTTCTACTGAATTTCTTTTCTACATCTCCTTACCCTCGTTGCTGCACTACGTGCATTCTCAAATTCTTTTTTTTGAACAAAGCATAAAATATATAGTATTTAGTCAGACCTTTAAAAGATATCCCCAGACTAACCACTTCTTACCGTCTCTACTGCTACTCCCTGGTTTCAGGCCGCCATGATTAGTTTCCTGAGTTTTTGCTCCTATGTTTCCTATGCCTCCCCCACTTCCCCATGGCCTGTTCTCCTAGGCGATCCTGTTCAAGTCAGGTCATGCCAAATGTGGACACTCCTCTGATCAAAGTCCTCCAAAAGTGAAAGCTGTTGAAGATGGATGACTCGTCGAGGGGACTCATTGTAGTGTTTTGGGTATATGTGATTACATTTTTCCATGGTAAGAAGTTAAAAAAACCCCTCAGACCCTCTAACGGCTTTCCACCTTAAAAGCCGAAGTCTTTACAACAGCACACAGGCCCTGGGCCCTCTGACCCCGCTTCCTCTCTGATCTTGTTTCTTACTCCTTCCAGAGCCACACCAGCCTCCTTGCCAGCTCAGCTCCTACCTGAGAGCTCCTGCCCAGAACACTCTTTCCCCGGACGCCTGCATGTTCTCTTACCTCCCTTCAGGATCTGCAGAAATGCCGTTTTCTCAGGGGAGCTCTCATGGGTTTCCCTACCGCCTACCTAAATTTTTAACACTCCCATCCCCTAATTCCTTGCTACTTTCCCCTGCTTTATTTTTCTCCCTGCATTAGTTACCATTTAATATACTACATATCTTACTTATTTTGATTATTGCCTAACTTCCCCATTAGAACAGAGGCTCTGTAAGAGTGGGGACAATGGTTTCTTCCCTGTCATATCCCAAATGCCTGCAATAATGTTTGTTATACTGTGCGCATTCAGTAATTAATCCTGTAGCAAATGCATGATTAAATAAGATGACTAAAATGTTATCTATGGAAGGCAATTTATTAAAATATAAAGAGCTGTGCTAGGTAGGGGATGGAAATTAGGAAATTATATTCTTTCTTTTGTTATTTTGTCTTTTCAAAAAAAAAAAAAGGCTAGATCCTAGTGCAGCCTCTCAACAGGCTATTTAAATTAGAAAGTGATTATTTACACCAGAGCAGAACATTAGCGTAAGTTGATTGAAGGGCGTCTGGGTGTGGGCTCTGTCTGGACCTGCAGTATGGTTAGAGGAATCTAACTGCTGAGGGTCAGGAACTCGGGCAGCTGTGGGAAAGTGAAGGGAAGGTGACTCTTGAATCATCATCTTGTTGGAAAATCAAGGTTACAGCGCTCCCGAAAGTCCAAGACACCCCCTTGAACTTCCCCCTTCCCACTCCAGCTGCTGTTACCCGTAAGGCATTCTCCTGCTGCACTGAAGAGGCTAGGGACTTGACTCAGAACATTTTCTCTATTCCTTGCCTTACTACTGCCCTCAGGGATCCAGAATTCACATTTCTGGTTCACCCCAGTTTCACAGTCATGTACTCCCCAGATGAGAGGGCCCTTCTTTGACACTCACCCTGGTGACTGACAGGAATAACCACTCCACAGGACCTTACCATAACGCAGTGCAGGCCTACACCTCCAAGATCTCCAACTACTGGGCTCCCTTTCAATAAAGAGCACAGGCTCTGGAGTCAGATGGACCCGGCTCTGAATCCTGGCTCCTCCCATTACTAGCTGTACCATCCTGGGCAAGTTACTCAGCCTTTCTGACGTGTCTTCTCATCTGTAAAATGTGAATACCAATACATAATGTCTGAATTTTCACCAGGATTAAAGGAGGCAATTTAAAGTGTCTAATACAGTGCTCGATTCATAGCAGGGGCAGAATAGATGACAGTGATTCTGTTTTGTCTCTTCATGTTTTAAGCAGATATCTGCAGTTGAGATTTCCTCTGACTGTAATGAGAAGGTGAAAATGCACTGCATGCCAGGCTCTTCAACCTCTCTTCTTACTGTCACCCAGGCTCAAAACATCCCCATTACTTTACATATCCGCTGCCAATTCAGAGAAATGTAGGTCTGTTCCCTCTTCTAGGTCCAACCACTCTGTTTTTGCACTTACTGCCAGACTTATTCCAGATCTCCTCAAATTACTCTCCTCCCTCCCTCTCCAAAGGACGCTTCCCCTTAATCCACAAATCACGTACACTCTTCTCCCTTATTCGGAACAACTCCTTCTCTGATAATGATAACAACGGTACAGGTTAGCATTTATTGAAACCTATGAGCCAGGCACTACAGTAAGAAATACAGAACCATTCTTTCATTTGATTTTCTCTATAATTCAGTAAGAAACATTCTTAAAAGGCACTTATACCTGCTTGAGTGCCATTCTCTTTTTTCCTTATCAAGTATGCAAGAAAAGCTCTAATCACCAATGCTGAAACCCCAACTTAATCTGTAGTACCTTTGCAGATTAACTAATCCCTCTATGTCCCAAAGAAATACGTGCTTCAAGGTCATGATTTACTCCATGTTTCCAAACTGACCAGCCATTTCTTATTCTTCATCCCACTTAACCTCTCTGTAGCCTAGGATGTGTTACATTCCCTCCTCAAAATGGTCCCCTCCCATTTCATTAGACAGTTCTGCTAAAGCACTCTTCCTCCTCAAACGAAGTCTTGCCGGAGATCGGTCCTTGGTCTATCTCTAACCATTACCGTAATCACTCTCTTGACACTTTTATGTAGTCTCCTGGATTTAATTATCTAGTCCATGCAGGATGACTCCTCAATTAAGTCTCATGTGCTTACCTTCCTCTTAAGAATCTGTAACCCTTCCAGCTTCTTGCAGGGCACTTCCTGTCCATAACTTATAACTCAATTTGCCCATGACTGAAGGCCCATGAATGGCCTTCCTCTGAAACCTACTCCACCTCCTAGTAAGTGAAACCTCCACCTTCTAAGCAACTGCACCAAAATTCTCCTATCATCTGGGATTCCTCTGTCGTCCTCTACAAGTAATCAATTGCTGAATTCACTGATTCAGCCAGGTGGCACTCCCCAACATCTCTGGCACCTGTCCCTTCCCTCTATTCTCACTCCCCTAGTTTATCTATCTCAGCCTGAACCAGAGTTTAACTCATGAGGAATCACTGCAATTCTTCCCACTTGGTGTCCCTGTGCTTTTCCCTTCTAATCCCTCAGCAGATGGCTACCAGATTTATATTCCTAAAGCACGATGCTCATTATAGCATATCATTCCTATATTAAAACTTATAGAATCTATCCACTTTCTACAAAATGTGGTCTAAATTCCCGAGGCTTGCACGATTTGGCCCTATCATACCTCTCTAGCCTCATTCCCACCTTTCTCTTTCATGTACTCTTCATTCCAGCAGAATTATTCACTTTTCCCATCCAACCTCAGAGATTTCTATTTTTGAGCCTTTGCTGCTGACTTTTCTGCTTGTGCTATTTTCTCTAGTTAGATTCATGCTTTCAAATTGCTACCTCTCCCTCAAGATCCAGCCCCAAATGCAATCTCTGCCTCGAAGTCTTCTCTGCCCACTCCAACTAGCTGGATCTTTTACCTTGGGGCCATTAGGTCATTCACCCTTTCATTTGAAAAATACTACTTTATTCTGCAATTCCTACCTGGCAGCTATAGGTGCTGGTTCTACAGTGGTGAATAAAACAAACAATATTATCATATTTCAGATATTTAAGGACGTATCTTAGTTCCTCTATTAAACTGACTGGTCTTTGAGGACCAAAGCATTATTTAATTCTTTCTATTTCCCCAACCCCCAGGATGGAACCAGTAGTATTTAATTAATAGCTGTTCAAAGAACTAATGACTGAATAAATCACTGGCTCCAGGGAGCAGCCAAGTAGGTAACAGCTCCCAGGCAGTGTTAGGAAAGAATGCTGACAGCAGGGCCCATCAGGCCATCTTGCCTTAAGATCTGTTGAAGGGTTATAGTCACGTGACGTGGTTCATCTCTCTACTATAACTATGAGGGATTACCCTGAGAAGTTTCTGAAAAGCCCTAGCAAAAGGTGAGTGCATGAAGACAATTAACTTGTGAAATGCTACTGACTCCTTGGCTTGAAATCACATTTAGGAAGACCTAACCCTGGCACCATTTTTATTTCTAAGAGGATTTTTTTGAAGTACTTGTACTCCCTTAGGCTTTTCCACTGAGAAAATAACTTCCATTTACAGACAGACTGGCTGTAGAGGTGCTAAAACATCTTTAATTTTTATAAATTCAATTCTCAGGGAGAATTTAACCCTGACATACAATTTCCCCATGGTGCTGGAGTTTGGCCAAGGTGGCAGGATGGGCGGAAGACACTCATCAAGGGCTGGTTCCAGATAAAACAGAAGTGAGACGGGGAGGACGAGAAGCACTGCCTTGGCCGCAAGCCCCGTGTAACCCGGAGAGGTGATCTCACATTCATCATCCCAGCTAGACTCTGCCGGGGCAGCTACACGAGGAGGGCTTTCCTCACCAGCATCCCAGAGGTGCGCGGGCACCCTCCCGCCTGAAAACAGGCCTAACTTCACAGAATCAGTTCACACTTCTAAATTACCGAAAAATACCCCAGGAGTGCGAGGTCAAGACACTTTAACCTACCCCAAGTTGTAATTTATTTTCAAGTGTGATTCCAAGTTTGGAGAAAACCACAGGGATGAGAGCACAGTTTATAGGATTTAAATAAATGGTGCTTAATATAAATGCCTCAACATTCTTAAATTTGTAGAGGAACGTTCTCCTGAAGTCTGCACATTTTCAGATAATTTGGGTTAATTTTTAGAGCAGATTTTTAGTGCTCCAGTAAGCGGCCAGAGTTCCAGTTGCCAGTTACTGCTATGATCTTGTGTTAGGCCCCTAATCTCTTTGGGCTTCCGAATTCTTCATGTGTAGAATCACTAGATAACAACTATATGTCTTCCAGCTCTGAAATTCTATGATTCCTAGTCATATATATATATATATATATATATATATATATATATATATATATATATATATATATATATATGACACACAGGACAACACCCCAAAGATCACATTTTCAAACTAAAAAAAAAAAACAGTTTAAAATCACAGAATTTCTGAGTTGGAAGGATCCTAACAGTAAACTTATTTTTAAAATTGTGAACATTTTAAATACATTTAACACAATTACAAACTGAGAAAACATACAATCAACACTCAAATTACCTGTTGCAATGGGGCTTCTGATAGCATGGAAAATCAAAATTTAGAGACAAAGAAAAACCTTTATGTTAGGCAAAGATTTCAACTTTTCTCATTCAAACTGAAATTGAGTAACCAAAGTGTTTATTTTCAGTAAATCCAAGAAGGGTCCTGCCCTGGGTAAGTTAAATCCTGATAATAAAGAACCAACTTTTCTGGGGATATGTCAAAAATGCTTCAATTATACAAGTAGCGGGGTGGGAGAGAAACATACAAGCAAACCAAAAACAGAATGAAAACTTTTAATCTACAAAGCTTTTTTTTTTTAAATCCTTACAAACTACATAAAAGTAACTAGGAGGATTAGATCACATGTAAGGTACGGACTGAAGCATGTGCAAAATAAAAACTTTAGGTTTTGGATTTATTTATTCTTTGAAAATAGAAATTATTAATATAAGTTTTAAACATTCTTTTAAAATAGTTTTTAAGTCTCTCAACACATTGTGTTTGATGAAAACCTAATTTGAGATAATTAAGAGTATCTTCTGACTCTGTGATATTCAAATTTACTTGGGATTAAATGTCATTGATTTCTTTCTGTTTAAAGGCATACTAATCATCCTCATGATATATTTTTCTTGCTTTGAAAACCCATCCTATCACCTTCACTGAAATCCACTGGTTAGAGAAGTAAGTAAATACTTTGGCTTTTAATGACTGAAAGTACTTACAGACATCACTTAATATAGAATTTAATTTGTACTATAGTAAACACAGCTGCCTGTACAAGAATTTCGACCACTCTGGGAAGAAGACAATTAACTGTTCCTTTCCTCAGAAGGAAAGTACATAAGATAAAGCATTTCAACTATTCTTCTGTGATTTCCTGTGGAAAACCCCTACAAAATTAGGAGAATTACAAGTGAGTAGAAATGGGAAATTTTCTCTGTCTGATTTCTTGTTGCCACTTTACTGGTTTATTTACATCCCAGACACTGATAGGGCAAAAGAGAAAACATGATCTAAGTGTCAGACTGAGGTTAACCAACATATTGTACCATCTACATACTATTATGTAAGCAAAAGGAGGAAGGGAGAAACACCAAAATTTCTAACATGGTCTAGGATAACATCAGCCAGTAATCTGGAAAAACAATAGTACTTTAAACCTGCAAAAAACCCTACAATGTGATAACTTTATATTGTTCAGCCTATACAGACTAAAACAAAGTATTAGAAATAAATCATACACTTTGATGCTTGGATAAAATGTTCTGCAAGCTATTAATTTCTATTAGTTTTAGGGATTTGCCAGAAAATTATAACTGCCCTATAACCAAATCTTGATTTTCCCTTATTATGAAGGTACAACTTACTAAGTAAAAAATCTTTTTAAAGGCATAAAAAAAAAAAAGAATTTACTTATCGCAAAGGATCTTAACACAAGTTAGCTTCCCTGCCCTGTAGTCTTCCAGTTTATTTTTTGAACCAGTCCAGTGACAATGAACTTCATCCTGGGGCTATACATTCCATCCTTAGGCAGCTCTGACTCTCAGTGACAAGTGAAACCTCTGCCTCCTGGGGCTTCCACTCAGTTCTTTTTATTTCATCTTCTTTTGACGGCAGGACACACCTCGTCCTTCTTTCCTATGACAGCCATCCAAATATTTGAAGACAACCAAATTCTCCAGGCTATAAATATTCTCATGTTCAATGACCCTTTGAGGAAGGTTCGAGTTCTGTCACTATTCTGGTTTGAACACACTCAAGTTTCTATTTCTCTACAAACAGGGTGCCCAGCACTGTACACAGTTTTCCTGGTGTGAGAGTGAGACCACCGTCTGCTCTTATATACTAGTTCTATTAAGGGAGCCCAATGTGGAATTACTTGTTTGGTTGTCACATCACATTGTTGGCTCATGTTGAGTCCATTATTAACTAAAACTTCTAGAGCTCTTTGCATGCATATTCCTCCTACCCTGTACTTTGTTTTCTGGATGCAGTCAACTCTTTTAAATATCATTGCTTAAGAATTTAGCCCTTGGTTCTGATGAAGATATGGTTGTTCAAGTCTATTTCTGAATTTTAAAATCCAAAAGTAATAAACAAATTTTACATTAAAAAAAGAATTTAGCCCTTTGCCCCAGCTTTTCAAAATTAACTTGAACTTAAATTATTTGTTATCTATCACTTTATGTCATTGCAAATGTGATACAGCCTCCATTGAAGACACTGATAAAATATATTGAAGTAGTTGGGGAAAGATCCCTGGGGCGGGAAATATCCCTCCAGGTTGACATCACCAGCATGAGAAATACTGTTAACCCCTGAAGTATAAAACCAGAGATCTCCAACATCTCAGTATTCCACAACCCTAGAAACCCTGCCAAAGAAGACAGTGAGGTATGTTTGGTGTGATTTGTTCTTACTAAGGTGCCTGAAATGGATACCCAGCTCTCTAGTCTCCGGTTTGAAAATGCACCTTTCAAATGCCATGAGCATTCTGTCAAAAATAGAGGGGGCTGGGACTACCTAGCCAAGAGGTGATCTCAGGGTAAGGGTGTATCCCCCAGCCCCCCGCCCAGTCCTACACACACTGCAGAGTATCCTTTGAAGAGGCGTTCCTCCAGGAAATCCTGGGTAATACCCAGATTATCATCCTGTTATGTACCTGTATACACTGTTTCCTGGCTGTTCCATATAACCCTGGGGGCGGAGATGATCACACTCACACGTGTGACCACAGAGCTCAGAACCGTGCCTGGCGTGTGGTGTGCGCTAGGTAGACATGCGCTACATAAACGTTGAGGAAAGGAGGAAGGCCATGAAGACTCTGACATCTACAAATGGAACGTTCTAGCCTTAGATGGATTCAGGTTTCTGAACTAACAATCCAGAACACAACTGAAATCAAGGCTCTGAATGATTCCTTTTCTGTTATTATTTTTAAAAGTAATAAAATAACTCGACTTTATAACAACTTTTAAAGGGTCTAGTTAATCTCATATAAATGAAATATTATGAGACTGATAAATATTGATATTCAAAAAATAAAATTAAATCAGTAAGGATGGGAAATCCCTGAAACTGAATACACATAAAAAATTTGACTATATTTCTAATGGAAGGAAAAAATTTATTCTAAGAATTTTTGAACACATTACTCTGACTGAATACCCTCTATTGAATATATCTGAAGGTCAGAAGAACTGCAAAGAAATTTGGAACTATATTTAGTAAATTCGTAGCTAGTATTGATATTAGTGAAACTATTCTGTATGTAGCAAAGGACTGAGAAAAATGAGTACGTATGCTGATATCATTGGCAACTAGGGTTTTCATTATCGGAGAAAGGCAATACAAATACGGAACAAGGGAAGGAACGAAGAAGTCTGTGACATTGGACTGGAATTAAAGGTATCAGTATGAATTCAAGATTAAAAAAAAAAAATCAATTTTCTAGCTCTGCCTAGTGAAAGAGACCAGAAGAAATTTCTCCAATAAAAGGAACCAGGGCTTCTTGGAGAGATGGATGATTACAGGACTGGGGTAGGGAAACTATAGGGTGAACCTAAGTATCATATTATTTCAGAAATAAGAAAGTATTTAAAATCTAGTGGGGACATGTCAAAAAGACATAGGAGCTAGCACGAAAGACTCCTACTGGCCAATACTTGGACAATTTTAGCATCAAAATAAATAATGACAGAAATGGCTTATAAGAAACTGAATAACAAAAAAATCCATGAGTTCCTAATGATATTAAAAAAAGTTTTTAAAGGAATGTAAAGAACAGAGAGTGTTTTTTTTAAACAGAGAATTTCAACTAACAAAAATAAAAGGAGTAATAGAAACAGAAAATCACAAATTTATAATCATCAACTACTGATAATAATTGATTCAGGACAGAATCATCCATGGAAGCTAAAACCACTGGAAAAATATGTTAAGGACGGTGGCATGTACCAGGGTGGCAGCAGTGGTGACAAGTGACTAGATTCTGGATAAGTTTTGAAGGCACAGCCAAGAGGATGACCCAATGGTTTAGATGTGGGGTATGAGAGAAAGAGAGGCGTTCAGGATAACGCCAAGGTTTCTGGCCTGAGCTGGAAGGATGAAGCTGCCATTTCCCGAGAAAGGGAAGATATTAGGAGGAGCAGATTGGTAGGGAAGATTCGGAATTCAGTTTGCTAAGTCTACCAGACAACCAAATGACGTCAATCAAGCGGCTAAGCCTGGAGCCTAGATTTCAGAGTAGAAGTCTAGGCTAGAGAGAAGAATTTGGAGCCATCAGGATATCTATGTTACATAAAACTCTAAGAGGGAGGAAATGGAGAAAGAGAAACTCTTCTGGGTCAAGTTTTAACTAAACCCTTTTTAACAAAACAAGCTAACGTTCTATTTAAGTTTCCATTTCTAGTTAAGCTTCTAATTGGTGAGCAACAATCAAGTGCCCAAAGAATGAAAAAGAATTCAGTTTAATTCAGCAAATCTTTTTTGTACATCTCCCAGCAGAAGAATATCATGAAGAGTAAGACATGGCGCCTGTCCTCAAGAAACAAAGTCTAGAGGTGGGGAGAGAGGCACATAAGCGAGTAACTGAAATAACATGAGGAACAGTAATAAACGCAGGCAAAGATATCATGGGCCTATTAAGGAGGGACACTCAGAGGTCAACCTAGTCAGTTGGAGAAATGAGGGCAAATCAGGGCAGACTTTCTTTCTTTTTTTTTTTTTTTTGCTGAGAGGAACATTTTATTCAGGGACCTTACTGAGGACTACAGACACGGCGACAGCCACTCACAAAGCGCTGTGGAAAGGTTCTGAAGAAGTAAGGGAGGAAGGAGCCAGGCTATTTAGGAGTTTTCGTTGAATAAAAGAGGAAAAAATAGAAATATGTTGGGGAATATCAAAAGATTGCTGATAATCACAAAGACAAAAAAACTAAACAATGAAATAAACAGAGCACCACCACCACCAGCACCGCCACCACCACCACCACCACCACCACCACCACCAACAGAACCTCACCCAGACATCTCAAGTCAGAGATTTGAGCGCTTTTCTAAGTATGGGAAGATGCAAGAGACTTGGTCCATTGAAATCATTCCTAGATGTGCATCTGAACTTTCCAGGGCTGGTATCCTGCTTTTCTCTATCCTGAATGGCCCTCGGGGGCCACCCTTGGGGGAAGCTGCAGTGTCTGAGGGCTGATGGCAGGGCGACAACCTTTGTTTACTGAAGAGGCTGGTGACATTTTGTGTCCGCAGATGCAAAGGAAAGCAGGCGGTCACCATGGCGTGAGTGTTTACGGATGAGGGCAGACTTTCTGAAGGAGTTATTACTCTGATAAATACGTCAGAAAACTACATAGGAAATAAATTCTGTGACAAGGAGCTGAAATGACATTCCAAAGAGCTAAAAATAAATTCAGGATAAAACATCCCCACAATTCATAAAGAACATTTATAGAAAAAAAACTTCATGGCTATTAAAAGGCAACTTAATGACAAAATATATTTTGTCATTAAGGATCAAGTAGGATTATCAGGGTAGGCTTTTTGAGCTTGTCTTTGACAAAACAAAGGAAAGTAGTTGGATTCAGAGGCTAGGAAAGATGGTATGTGTACAAAAGCAGCAGTGAGAAGCTGCATATGATTAACGAAATGCCTTACAAAGAATAAGGTAGATACCCAAAGCTGACATTCTCAGAGCACTTACCACGTGCTGGGCACTGCCCTTGACATATACTAACTCATTTGAATCTTCCCAACAACTCTGGGAGGTGGGGACTGTTTTCCTTCTCCTTTTACAGACGCAGAGAGGTTAACCAACTTCTTCAAGGTTAAACAACTAATAAGAAGCAGAGATGGATTTGAACCCAGGGTAATGTGCTCTAGAGTCTGCTACTAATTATTTTGCTATATCACTTCCCTAGAGGTCTATAAGCTGCTGAGGAATCTTCATTAAGTTCATTAAGTGAAAAAGGCAAGGGGCAGGGCTTCCCTGGTGGCGCAGTGGTTGAGAGTCTGCCTGCTGATGCAGGGGACATGGGTTCGAGCCCTGGTCTGGGAGGATCCCACATGCCGCGGAGCAACGAGGCCCGTGAGCCACAACTACTGAGCCTGCGCGTCTGGAGCCTGTGCTCCGCAACAAGAGAGGCCGCAACAGTGAGAGGCCCGCGCACTGCGATGAAGAGTGGCCCCCGCTTGCCACAACTAGAGAAAGCCCTCGCACAGAAACGAAGACCCAGCATAGCCAAAAAAAAAAAAATTTAATTAATTAATTAAAAAACAAACAAACAAACAAAAAAGGCAAGGGGCAGAGTGTCTTATAGATTAACAGAATATGTGTGTGTATATAAATGACTATGCTCTATAGTTTATATGTGTTTGGATACACATGTGCTTATACACATAAACATACACATTCATAACAGTGCTTCTCTCTGGGGAGGAGGGGGATCTTAGATAGAAGGGAAATTTACTTTTCAATGTCTTTGTATTATTTCCATTTCTATGAATTTCTTTGTCACGCTTTTAAATAAATAAAAACCTAGTTCTTACTTAAAAAATAAAACAATGGGAATGGCACACAGACTAATTCTCTAACGAGGGAGCACACAAGATCACACAATTTCAGTAATGAAGGGGGTTGAGAAGTCTTATTTGCTCATGGGTGGAGAAATTAACGGATATTTGTTATTTTCGCTCCCTCTCTGAATTTTACCAGTACTCATATTTTTCGCTTGGCGATCCACCTCCCTCATTCGGTCTACATGTTTGAGGTGCAGCTAACCCACTACCAGCTCCAGGACTGGAGCCTGGGAATGGCTGTTAACATTATCACTGTCTTCCATTCCCTGTCCCCAGTGTTACACCTCCAGGAATGCGCTGTGAAACAACGCAGACCACTGAGGGCCCAGAACCCTCAATCTGCAACCCCTTTAACCAGTTTCAGCTTCCGGGAAAGCAGACTTGCTGCTGCAGGACTTGGTGCCCTAATAGAGTGAGCCTGAGGCTGCTGCAGGGGCCACCTTCCAGAGCTGAAGACGGGAGCCTACATAAGAGAAGTCAGAGCTGAGAGGCAGAGAGAAGCCAAATGAGAGTGTCAGCTCTGAATCCAGTGGAGTTTGAAGCTAGCTAGCTTTTCCTTTGGACTTTTCAGCTTTTTAATCAAATAAGTTCCCATTTTTTGCTTAGTTTTAGTTGGTTTTTCTCTCACTTGACATGGAAAGATTCCAACAGATAGAGAAACTGAGGCAGAAAAAGCCTATTTCAACCTGGAAAAGTTTGGTGACATACCTAGGGTCTAAGTAATAGTGTCCCAACTCATTGACTAGGACTTGGGTCACCTGATTAGTAGTCAGGTGAGCAGGGGAGGAAAAGGAGAAGAACGCTGGTGAGATGGGAGGGACGAGACGAAGCAGCAGGTGGAGGGGAGCTGTGACGGCTTGTTCAAGACTCTCTGTTTCCAATAATAGCCTATTATTATTATGTCATGTTATCTGTCTCTTCTTTAGCTACATCATGATAGTACTAGTGCTCATTTGGGGAAGATAATTCTAGCAACACCTGCACGTTGACCACTGTACAAACAATTACTGGTTACCTACTATACCATGAACTTTCTGGCCAACCCAATACTACATATTATTCCAGGTGCTGAACATCTACTACCAATAAATTGCTTCATGTAAGGGACTTCGCAGGATCTGAGTAAACCCATTAAGTTGCTAAAGTGGAGACATCTGTTCTATAGAAGTTAAATAGGGCTGTGGTTTAGTGAGCAAAATACCACACTTGAAAGTAAATGCTAGATTTTACTCGAGATTGTGCAATTTACAGTGGCACACTACTGTATTTAAGGCCCACCATCTACTCAATGGAGAAATGTCACAGGAATTACTTTATGAAATAAATTATTCAAAATACTGGTAAACTTTCCAACCTGAAAGATTTTCTACTATTCCTTAAGTCTATAATAATGATATATAGGCGATACCATGGATACATGTAAATATCTTTCCCAGTGCATAATGGGGCTAAAATGGTCATTATCACAGACTTTCAGAACCACTGATTTATAAGCTTAATACCATAATACAATTGTAATGGGTTGAATATTGCCCCCCCAAAATTCATGTCTACCCAGAACCTCAGAATGTGGTCTTATTTGGAAATGGGGTCTTTGCAGATGTAATTAATTAAGATGAAGTCAGACTGGATTATGATGGGCCCTAAACCCAACGACTGGTGTCTTTATAAGAGAAAGGGAGATTTAGACATAGAAAGGCAGAGGGAAGACAGTCTTTGGA
Organism: Balaenoptera acutorostrata; assembly: GCF_949987535.1. Classification (NCBI taxonomy): domain Eukaryota; kingdom Metazoa; phylum Chordata; class Mammalia; order Artiodactyla; family Balaenopteridae; genus Balaenoptera; species Balaenoptera acutorostrata. The sequence continues at coordinate 22,563,517 of NC_080068.1, read as the reverse complement.
AGACAGAGGCAGAAATTGGAGTGACACAGCTACAAGCCAAAGAATGTCAAGGACTGCCAGCAACCGCCAGAAGCTAGAAAGAGGCAAGGAAGGATTCTTCCCTAGAGCCTTCAGAGGGACCATGGCCCTGCTGACAACTTGATTTTGGACTTTTAGCTTCCAGGACTGTGAGAGAATAAATTTCTGTTGCTTTAAACCACCTAATTTGTGGTAATTTGTTATGCAGCCCTAGGAAAGTAATACAATACTTGTGCAAATTATCATATGCATAACGCCTAAGGGAACACAGTTAAGGAGTTTAAAAAGAATTTAATAGATTCCTTTCTGGCCTCTTGCTACCTATAAGATTTTCATAAGAAATCAAGTGTTACATCTAAAAGTAAGCTTTTGACATGGCATCTGTTTTCCATCTCCTACCTTAATAACCCCAGATAGGAGGAAGGACATGGTGTAAATAGAGTGGAAGCAGTACTAATTAGTGAAGTTGTGCCGAAAATAAATTAGTAGACTGGTGAAGCTTTTGTGTAGCTCCATGATTCCATAAACCAATCAATAAAACTGCCATTCAGTACTCAAATTAGTGTATTTTGGAATATAAAAATAGAAGCAACTACCATTTTTAAGTGCTTACTATGTGCCATGCACTGAACAACTCAACTTATACCTATAGCCTATGAAGCAGGTATTATTTATCTCAACTTTACAAATGAAGAAACTGAGGCTTGGCCAAGTTAAATAACACTACCAGGAAGTGGCAAAGCTAGGCATCAACATCATTTCAGCCATCAACTAACTGCCTTCAGAGCCAATGTTTTTTTTTGTGTTTTTGTTTTTTTAATTAATTTATTTATTTAGGGGTGTGTTGGGTCCTCGTTTCTGTGCGAGGGCCTTCTCCAGTTGTGGCAAGAGGGGGCCACTCTTCATCGCGGTGCGCGGGCCTCTCACTGTCGCGGCCTCTCTTGTTGCGGAGCACAGGCTCCAGACGCGTAGGCTCAGTAGTTGTGGCTCACGGGCCCAGTTGCTCCGCGGCATGTGGGATCCTCCCAGACCAGGGCTCGAACCCGTGTCCCCTGCATTGGCAGGCAGATTCTCAACCACTGAGCCACCAGGGAAGCCCCAGAGCCAATGTTTTAAAATCTAAAAGTGTGGTCCACAAGCCACCTGGACCTCACCCTAGACTAGAACCTCTAAGAGTAGAACCAGAAATCTGTAGCTTTATTATCTCCTTCCAGGACTTCAATATAGACTCCTGTTACTCTTTCTCTTGTAACCTGTATCTCACCCTTTCTTTCAAGTTTTCCTTCTCTCTGTGCTACATTCCAGGAAATTACTTCAGATCTATTTTTAAATTTGGTAATTCTTCCGTCTCTAAGCTTGATTTTAACTCATTCACTGAGTTAAATCACTTCAGTGATTATATTTTAAATCTGAAATCCTGCTTTTTTTCTTAACATTTGGTCATAAGCATTTTCCATGCTGTACAGTCTTCATAATTAAACAGTAGCATAATGTTCTATTCCATGGTTACACCATGATTTACCTACTCATTCTCCTGTTATATCTTGCCATTATATGACACGAGTCCTTAGAAATTATCAAAGGATTATCATACTAAAAGACCCACTGTGATTTAGCATGTGTGGAGTGGGCCCCGGCACCTCTGCAGTTAAAATATTCTTGGGTGATTCTGATGCACATCCGTGGTAGAGAAGCATCAATTTAAAGAACCCCCAAAGTAGAGACAGACCCTTAACGTTACAATAATTAACAGTATCCCATGGTGGTTAAGAGTGTGCACTCTTAAATCACACTGCCTGAACTGAAATCTTGGGCTCCATCCCTGAAAGACTGCGAGACCCGGGGTAAGCTTCTTAACTTCTCTGGACTTCGGTTTCCTCATTTATCAAATGAGGACCACAGAACCTATTTCAGCGGGCTGCGATGACTAAGTGAGATGATATACATAAGCACAGCAAGCCGTCCTTATAACCGTTCTGCCGGGTGGATGGGGACCTAAAGGCGAGAGGCATCGTCTGGGGAAGTCTGCTTGCACCTCCCAGCCCACCCTCACGACAGTTCAGAGGGGTGAATGGAGACTAGAGGATTCTGGTCTCGAATCCACCTGGAGGGTGGGCGGAGGAGATTGAGACTGCAGGGTAGTTTACAGCCTTGGCTCTAGATCTGCTGACAAGTGGAAAAACAGCTTGTCTGTGGAGGAGGTGTTACACCTTTGGAGGCCGTACTACTGAGGCAGGAAAAAAGTGGGCTTCAGGCCAGACACTTACAACTAGCCTCCTGTTTGCATTTCCTGAGACAAGAGGTAGGTGGGCTCCAGGTTAGGCACTTACAGTCAGCCTCCTGTTTGGTCTCCGAAATGGAAGCAATGACAGAGACAGGGTAAATAGCCAGGCTTTGTCTTCTGTGGACACCTTAAGACAACAGTCATGGCAGGAACAGAGAGGGGCAAAACCTTGTTTGAGTAAAGGATCAGGGGATCTCTGCTTCCCCCCTCCTTGGGGCAAGGGAGACACTACACATGTGCAGAAAGGCTCCTTGGGGGGGCTTCCCTGGTGGCGCAGTGGTTGGGAGTCTGCCTGCTAATGCAGGGGGCACGGGTTCGAGCCCTGGTCTGGAAAGATCCCACATGCCGCGGAGCAACTAGGCCCGTGAGCCACAACTGCTGAGCCTGCGCGTCTGGAGCCTGTGCTCCGCAACAAGAGAGGCCACGATAGTGAGAGGCCCGCGCACCACAATGAAGAGTGACCCCCACTTGCCACAACTAGAGAAAGCCCTTGCACAGAAACGAAGACCCAACACAGCCAAAAATAAATAAATAAATAAAGTGTAAAAATTTAAAAAAAAAAGGCTCCTTGGGGGTCAAAAGTCAGGGGACAACTCCAGGCCATGGTGACTCTTGCTTCTCCCAGATGCCTTCACGTCGGGATCCATCTTGGCTGAGAGGTGCGTGGGCACCTAAGGGGAGGGTCCCGAGACAATTTAGCCAGGGGGGGACAAAACAAGATGATCGGCCAGAAGGAAGACAAAGACCCAGAAAACTGCCCCTTTATAAAGAATTTAAACTTCCCAAAGGCGTGACTCTCTCTCTGAGTTCGCCCGTGCGTCTTTCTGCATGTACTTTGTTTTCCCAACAAACTTTTTACTTTTCTCTTTACCTTCTGCCTCCTCGCCTGAATTCCTTCCTGACAAGGCAGGCAAGAAGTAGGGATCCAGGCCCTAGCCACCGGCCCCTGCGGTCTAGTGGTCAGGACTTCCGGTCCGGGAACTAAGATCTTGCTTCCAGCTACCGCTCGCTGCTGCATGCGTCTGAAATCAGTTCTCCTGTATATTCTTACCTGATCAAGAAGAATAACCAGTATGTGACTTTATGAGACCCAAATTCCTGAATGGAATGAGGAAAGGCTATATAATCTTCAAACTGAGACCACTGGGGTTAGAAGAAGCCATCAGAGATTTGCTTCTGATTAAATAATAGTACCAGGAACAATCATGTATTTAAGGAAAAACAGATGGAAGAAAAATGGGAATAGCCAACAGAGGAAGGTCGCCAAGCCAGGATGAACAAAAATGAAGCTTAAAATTCAGACAATCTGTAAATTCAAGAAGCCTATGGTTCTCCTCATAATTTCTAAGGGTTACATTTCACAGCTATGATCCATGCTAGACGTCTCCTCTAATGAGTAGCTTTCTCTAGTTCATAATGCAGACTATGAATACATACAGTAAATTTAGAGGGCTGCTTTTAAAAACATTCTACAAGGTAATATTTTGTTCGAGGGGCCAAATGGAAAACTTCTGAGCTACGTGAAAGAAAAATACCTAGAAGTCTAGATTGCGGTTACACATGGAAAGGAGTTTTGTCTGCTTGCCAAGAGAGCAGGACCTGACACATAGTACCCAATGAATATATGTTAAATACATTTTCTCTCTTTTGGCTTCAACTACTAATGGTTAACTTCATATTTAATCAGCATCCCTATGGAAGAGCAAGGAAGAAAATGCAGTGAAGCCTATTTGCCTTTTTGGGCTGTTGATACTAAGTCTCCCCACCTTTCCACCCTACAACCCAAGTGAAGGGAGGTTTTCCTGGGCCTTGTGTTGAGCAATCTTAATTATTTCAACTCACTGAAAATGGATTTTAAAAAAATGGAAAGGGGCTTCCCTGGTGGTGCAGTGGTTGAGAATCTGCCTGCCAATGCAGGGGACACGGGTTCGAGCCCTGGTTTGGGAAGATCCCACATGCCGCGGAGCGACTAGGCCCGTGAGCCACAAATGCTGAGCCTGCGCGTCTGGAGCCTGTGCTCCGCAACAAGAGAGGCCGCGATAGTGAGAAGCCCGCGCACCGCGATGAAGAGTGGCCCCCACTTGCCGCAGCTACAGAAAGCCCTCGCACAGAAACGAAGACCCAACACAGCCATAAATAAATTAATTAATTAAATAAATAAATATTTTAAAAAAAATGGAAAAATGGAAATATAAAATTAAAAATTACAAAAATAAAAAAAAAATTTTAAGACATTTTATATATCTTTTTTTATTAGCTGCTTTTTATTAGCAGTTTTTAAAATCAGCTGCTGTTAGAAAGCTAAAGTGACATGTACTCTGCAGCACTGGTTCTTAACCATGTTTGAGTCCTTCCCTTTGAAAATCCGATAAAAAGTTATACTTATCCCCCCAGAAATATGTATATACATACACATAAAATTCTGCATATAAATTTAGAAGTCCAAAATCCCTCTGAAACCGGTAAAAGGGATCCAGGTTACAAAGCCCTTCTCTTCAATATAGCGCAGAGCTCTGGATTTAGGGGATGTGGTTATTTTCCCTTTTTAACATACGCAAATTGTGAACAGCTTAGGGGTATTGATAAAAATTTTAAAAAATGCTATGAAGTAGGTTTCATGTGCATGCCTAATTGATTATTGGTGATCTTCTTCCCCGTTTTTAGTAATTGAGTCAGATTAAATTATTCAAAACTACTATTATAACTAGATCCTTAAAATGGCAAACCTCCCAAACCAGACAAGTCCATACAAAGGAAAGGGAGATTACACAAGGACATGTGATATCCCTAAATGCCACAGCAGATCAGCCAGTCTTTATTTGACCTTGACAGAAACTTAACATTTAGGATTTTTAAGTGAGAGGCACCTAGAGTGGAGACTTAAGAAAGAAAAAAAACAACCCAACTGTGGGGGGTAGGGACAATAAAAAAGCTGTTGTTGACCCAAACATTTCAACACATACCTTCTGTTCAATATAAAACACTAAGGAAAGAAAACATATGTGAGAATCAGCTTTCGGAAAACATCTGATTAAAAATAGTTACACTACCATCAGCTGTGTTTCAAGTTGTAGCCCATTGCATTTGGTATTTATAACTAAAGAGAAAATAAGAATACCAACTGGTCAGCTATTTGTACTTTAGAGTCAAGGTCACTGACAGCTTTCTGGTTGGCACGGAGCGGGCCATGCGGGAGGATGTCACAGCAGCTGAGGATACGTGCTTTCTGGCCGCTCTGGAAGAGAATCGGTGAGGGTTTCTGAAGCCGCATGGGGCTGTTCCTCTTGGGCACCTTTCCACCTCTGTGAAGAGGAAGGTAGTTTGACTAATATAAAAATCTCATGATTAACTTTCGGGAAAGAGGGAAATGAGCCTTCCCTGGCACTCCTTACTGAGTCAAAAACAGGCAGGGACAAGCTTCGCCTCGAGGAAGGTACTTGTGCTTTTCTGCCAGCCTCTCCCATTAGGAGATCCATGATGAAATTAGAACTGAGGAAACTTTCAAGGGAAACTTTGTAGGACAGTATAATAGATTCTTAAATGCTGAACAACAGGAAAGCTTTTCTTTAAAAAGGGCAAGATGTAAGAGTTAGGCTGCATATTTACTTTCCCTAGATTTTTGAATATTATTATTTTTTCCTGTAGGAGTCAGAATAAACTCCACATTAGGAATGAAGAAATTGTATCTAGATGATAAAGAGGAATCAATAGAATCAAAGTGAACACTCACCTTCAAGTGTTTTAGCCCAATTTTAACTCTTATTTGCCCTGAAAAAAAGCCATCATGTATAATAGAAAATCTGAGTTGAAACCAGTAAAAATTAATTTTCTTGAAAATGCCAGTATTCATGGAATCGTACTTGTATAGTAAAAATATTAAATATATCAGAGATTGAAAATTCAGAGCAGTGGTCTACCTATGAAGAAGAAGAAGAAAGTGAACAATGGGTGGGGCTTTAGTTGTATCTTTTATTTTAGAAAGAGATCAGAAGCAAATATGGTAAAATGCTGATACAGTTGGCCCTCTGTATCCTCAGGTTCCACATCTGTGATTCAACCAACCACAGAAGGAAAATATATTTTTTTAATTCCAGAAAGTTCCAGAAAGTAAAACTTAAATTTGCTGCGCACCAGCAACTATTTATATGGCATTTACATTGTACTAGGTGTTAAAAGTAATCTGGAGATGATTTAAAGTATACAGAAGGATTGTGCAAAGGTTATATGCAAAGACTGCCCCATTTTATACAAGGGACTTGAGCATCCATGAATTTTGGTATCTGCGGGGATCCCAGAAACAATCCCCCAGGATACCGAGGGGTGACTGTACCTGTCAAATCAGATGGTGGTATATGGTGTTCTTTACATCAATTTTTAAATGTCCCGTACACATGAAATATTTTATAATTAAAACAATTTTTTAAAAAGAATGTGAAGACTTCCACGGCAAGACCCGTGAAAGCTAATGGATTCTTTGACATGAAAGAAACATGCAGAACACCAGATGGTTCAATAGTCCTAATTCTAGAAATAATCTCAATATTGTAAGAGTGTGTCTAAGCCTAGCCTACATCCAGCTTATCAGAAATAGGGTATTAAGCACAGGACAAAATTCCAGTAGCAAAAGGAGAACTGGGGTAGGCTCTCAGAGTTGGTTTTAAAATGATTTAACTTGAGGTATCATATTTGGACAGTCAGCAAGAGAGAAACCCAAGCAGGGTTATATGTTTACAAGCTCTATAAAGCCCAGCTAGAGGTCTGCAGCCCCCAAATCACAGCCAGCGCCTACAGCTCTGGGGCTGGCCCTCAACACTTTGCTGCCGCCTGTGTGTGACCGAGCGCATGCTGAACCACTAGCCTTCCAGGGGCCGCTCCGGGGCGTGGTGCGCCCTCCCAGAGGCATGATGAGAAGAGAAAGAGTGAGGCCGGAGGAGGGAGAGGAGGGTAAGAGGCTGCAGGTGAGGAAAAGACGGAGCCTGGAACATTTTACTCTTAAGCCTGAACAAATGTACTTTAATAAATAGGGAGCACACGTAAATCTCAGAAATATCATTTCCTTCCAGTAGATGTAAATGCTCTCCCTCTGAAGTTCCCGTGGAGATGGCATTCGGCGAGGGCGTGGGGCACTGGCTGTTACACCTCTGTCTCCTGTAAGGGGGCACGACGACGACCACTCCATAGATGCCTCTGTTGCTCATGCCCAGGGGCTGTGCAGGTTTACAGCCTTGACTGAATCCATCTCCACTTTCACTTTCTCTTCTGTAACAGTTTATAACGGAGAACCAACAGAACTCCTATGTTAACTTTTAGGTATGCAGTTATCACAGAATATGGAATGTTTAGGATATCTTTTTTCTTCTCTTTTCTATCTTTCTCCTTAATATCCAGGTACAATAACTCAGAGATTCTATAAGAAGTTATAGAGTCGCCATGATCATCAACTCGAAAATAAGTATCTAATAATCAGGAAAAGTACACACGTTTGCAAAATAATATACTCAGGCAATTCTATATAACCTACGCACTACAGCTTTATATAGCAGAGAAGTACGCAAAAGAGAAAGGTTAAGGTTGATTAGACACTGCACCTAGATCAGTGGCTCTCGAGCAGGGTGCTTTTGCTCCCCCGCCCCAGGACATATGGGAATGTCTGGAGACACATTTTGGTTGTCACGACTGTAAGGATGTTACTGCATCTGTGGGTGTGAGTTAGGGATGCTGCTGAATATCCTACGATGAACTGGAAAACCCTGCAAAGCGTGAAGTTTTCTCACCCAAACCCCTGGCCAGTGGTGTCTGTCCCACCGCTTGTCTTGCAGCCTCACAAGTAGCGGGTGCTTACTGAACTACTGCCACAGACATGTACAGCTGTGAAGATCCTCCAGATAAAGATACACACTGAGAGCAATTCCTTCCTCAGCAAAATACTGGCAAACAGAATCCAACAACAAATAAAAAGGATCATACACCATGATTAAATGGGGTTTATCCCAGTAGTGCAAGGATTTTTCACCGGCAAGAGAGACTTAAAAATCCATTTGTAAACCAAAAGGTCACCCTCAACTATCCTTTGTGAAAAAGACTATATATTAAAAGTGATACTGGAAGAGCTCTGGAAAAACTACCTCCTGATTGACTCTTTCCCTCCTCCCCATCCCTCTGATTAAGAGCTTCAAAGATAAATAAAATTACTTCCTTTAACTATTACAAAGAGCAGAGTCACTTAATCTCTGAGTGAATGATGACAGGCTAAGAGAACAATGACAGTTTGTAATAGACTCTCTAAACTATTCTTCATTTTCTTACAACTGGATTAAATGCTTTATAAATATATGTTGAATTCGTGAATAAAAATATAATTGGGTGAAATAGTGAAGCTGTAGCTGAAGTTCAATAACAACTAATCTTACACATTTATATTCTGACTTCCTTTATTATTAGTTGTTTATATATCTAGATTTCCCACTAAGTATTAAACTCCTTGATACAGAAACTATGATTTGAGAAGAACATCTAATGTCCATTAGGTTGTTTTATTTCTAGACTGTTCTGTAAATGTGAGGCAGCAACCACTACGTGAGAAGGATGTATGAAGACTGAGCATAAATGGATATATAGTTTTTTTATTAGGTAACAAATTTATAACAAAGCTAATGGCATGTATTTTTTAGTATCAAGAACTGTCACTTAGCCACAAAAGACTGGAGCAATAGGAGTAAGCAGTTCTTGAAAATACTGTCATTTATATTTTTTTGTACAGAGACAGTCTAGAAAAAAACTCCCAGTTTTACTTTTAATGCTAATTCTTCAGTAATTATAATCAGTGTCAATGCAGATAACATGTGTCTTTCAATTATCCTTATTACAAGTACACACATATAGACACATACAATATTTATATATAGGACACACAGACACAGGTGTTAAGAAGATAAGTGCTGGATCTGACTCCCTAACATCTGAGTACCCTTTACCCCTGAGCTCCTCTCCCATGTTGTCCAGAGTTGTAATTCTCTGCGCCTTATCTCACCGTTGTCCTCCCGTGTCCTGTCCCCTGGGTCCCAGCTCCCAGCACCCCAAATGCACACGTTCAATGAGCAAGAGCCTGCTGTAGGATAATGAGCCACGGGTCCTTTGAGGACAGCAAGGCTCCTCTCTAAGAACCGCAGTTTCCTCACAGGTTTTACACTTTTTACCTACCAGGGTTGTTTTGAGGATAGAAGAGATAATGTATGTAAAGCACTTCGCAAATCTTTGGTGCTTAATAAATGCTAATTCCCTTGTTTTATTGCTGCTCCTCTTTCCTCATTCAGATTCTAAAGGACTTGAGACCATAAGACTGTGGCTAAACACATCATATTTACCCTGCCTAATGACCCTGAACAGGAAAAACATCTTTCATTCCACAGGAGAGCTCGACAGGAGACTTAAAATGCTAATACAATTGGCAGGACCAATACTACATAATATTCTCAAGAGGTAAAGAATCACAGGATTTTGTTTTAGATCAGGGATAAGAAAACAGAAAAGGGCTGGACCTAGCAGTGGGATATGAGGAGAGGGAGGGAATAAAATGCAAGGCTGAAAACCAAAGGCCAATTTCCTTGACATCACGATTTTACTGGAGGTCTGTCTTGTTGCCCTTCACCTATTCACAACAACAAACCAATAAGAAGACTGAGGCCAAAAGAACGTTATACCCTAAGGGGCACTCACACCTTAGTGGGAACTGAGTTGATAACCTTTGCCAAAGCCTTGAGTCACTTAACAAATGAAAATGTTTATAAATTATGAAATTGCAATTATGGACTGGTTTATCTGCAAAACTGTTAGCAATCAGTCTATGAAACAAGACATCACATTATGAAAATAAAAAACTCAAATTACCTCAGTGGAAGATATTCCCAATTAAATAAAAAGAGAGAAAAAAGAACCGGAAGGTATAGAAAAGGCTCGGCCAAGCCCACCACAGCATGTCATGAAGTACTACATTCCAAGGACCACCACACGCGGACGCGCAGTTGCTCAGGCCCTGTGGTACTGCCAGGCTCTCTGTGGACCACTTACATACATTTTCTCATTCAATCTCTAGGAGACTTTATGAAGTAGAGACCATTAACATGTCTGCATTTTGCACATTCAGGTACTGAGGTTTAGTAGTGTTGGATAACCCAGTCAAAGGCACACAGCTAGTAACAGAGTCTGGATCTGAATTCATGAGCTGCAGTTTTGTTTTTCAACTGCGTTTTGTTTTTCACTAGAACTCCAAAGAGCTGAAATCAAGCACTCTCTCAAAGACTTATCAAAGTTTTAGGAAGTATACAACTAAAAAACCCTTGAAGATTATCAAGAAATAATAAAAGTTCTGTTAGTTAATGTTGAGACAATTTGTACTAAATGGAAATATTAACAGAGTTTTAAAATCTGTCACCTCTATTGCTAAGAGACACATTTCTATTTAAATATTATAATAATCACGTGAACACTTCAGCTTAGGCACACAGGCAAATGGTAGTTATATTTAAAGGGTTCCTTTCCTTTGCTCCTAGGACATCAAATCTTCCAGAATTCACATGGAAAGATACCACGAACTTACTTTGACCTGAGGATAGGACTTCTTGTTCTTTTCGCTAGATGCACCAGGGAGTCCTCCATGGGAGGGGCCTTCACACACATAACGGAAACGAAATCCTCTCTGCAAAGGTAAACACAAGGTGAACAAGTTTGAGAGATACTTACTAAAAATTACAACAGGGACAAAGTGATACAAATTTTAAATGCTTGGTGTATTAAAGGAAAAACATAAACTGTGAAGGACTGTCGATGAGAACCACTTTTCCCATAACCTTATTAGCAACACTGATGGGAACTGGTATTTGTGCCCTGAGCTGCAGCTTAGAAGCCAGGCCCCTGGCCCTGCGGAGCCTCTCCTGCTGTGCTCTGCGGACGGTGACCTGCTGCAGAGTTTAAGCCCTGGACTCAACGCGCTACGGCTTGTTTGCATCAGAGCTTCCTCATCTCGAATTGCGGCTGCCAAGCTCTGAAACTGGCCATATGACTCAAAGTTAAGCTTCTCTGACTCTTACTTGAAGGAATTCCTTTATCGACTCCGATGACAGCTGGTCCAGGAGGGCACAGAGAAATGTCTTGTTAAATATATCGCATCAGCGTTGTAGAACACACCCTACGCTAGACCTCACATCTGGTCAGCAACTCTCAACAGCTCAGAAGAGAAGAGTTTTGATTTAAGATTATCGCTATTATCAGCTCCAGCTGGACATGTTAACTGACTTGAATAAATCCAAAACTAGACAGTCCCTTTATATATTAACTCAAGAATTTTACAGGCATAGTAAATCGATTAAGAATTAGCTAGAAGCCTTTACTATGTGGGCTGATAAACACCTAAGTTCTCTGTTTTTTTATCTATACAAATAAGGTTAGACTAGACCATACTCAAGGTCTATTCCAGTTCTAACATATTATGATTTACAAAGCTAACAATTATAACTGTGCATATTTGTACACAAAGAATAAAACAAGAGCACTTACGAGAATGGCTCTCATCATCATATTAAGGGAGCTTTCAACATTTTCCCTGAAAGACTCAACTTTATAATGATGTCAAACAATTTGTGGTAGTGTTAGTAGTTTATAATTACACAGTCACTTGACCGGATGTTTTTCCTGTTTTCAAATTCACCCTTTAGTGAAAAGAATATGTTAATACACTTTAAGGGACATCCTCACCTTTCATTTATGTTATTGTGGGGCTGACTTCATATAAACAGTACTGGATCCCTAGGCATCAGAAGCTCTGAACACCCACTACTTGGTGGTGAGGGCTTTCTCCCTTGCACACTGGACAGTGGAGCCCAGCAAACACGAAGGTTTTGACAGCTTTGAGCTCACGGACCAATGCAAAATTTCTGCCCTCCTTAGATTGCACTGCATTTCACTATGCCTCATAGGGTCTTGAAAAGCAGTCTGAGAGGTCCAGGAACCCTGAACTAATGAAAGCACCTGAAATTGTTTCTAAATTCTGTGAGAATTTTCTAATTTCCAAAGAGGATCACTCTAAAGCATATTGCATGGGACGAATAAGGCCTGAGGTAAATTCCTTAGTCGGGGAAACTGCTTCAAGTCACACATGAGTCTGGGGTGTATGATCAACTCATCAAAGTGGCACCTAAAACAGCTCTTGCAAATGGCTCCTCAGGAGATCCCAAACCTAAACACCTGGGAAGCTTTTTGAGGATAGTCATTTGGAGGCAATTATCCTCTGTTTTGCTTCTCACAAAATTCAAACTAAAAAAAAAGTTACAAATTCAGACCTATACCTTTTATAGACAAAGGCTGTTGACTTATTTTTAATAATTAAGTGAAATTTCTAAAAGCATGAAAAAGCAACAGCGTGTGTAACAGCCTCCAGAATTGGCTAGCCATAAAATAGGGATTTACCTGACGGGTAATCAATTTAAATACAAGTTCAGTTTTTAAATAATATTAGATAATTAGCACTTAATAATATGCAACAGAACTGGATACGCTAAAGATTAGTAGTCTGTGCTGTGACTCATCTCTGTCAGAGCTGGGGAAAACTGTGGCAGAGACCCCAAAGACAAAAGAACATTTTTCTAGATTTTATTTTTAAAACTTAATAAATTAATTCATTATCTTTAATCACAAAATTCCTTCAGGGACAGTTGGAAAAATAAGTACTTATACATATACTTTTATATCTTACTGGGAGTGGTTTCAAATAGAATATGAGTAAAAAGACATGTCTTAATAGCTTGCTTATCATTTAAAAAACAATAGACATTATTCATGGTTGGATAAAAGTATCTAAACTTCCATGCAAAGGAATTTCTAACCTGAGGATAGAAATTTATTACTTTTTTTTTTTTTTTTTTTAAGGAAGCTAGGATGTCTTCAAATGCATAGTCTGGATGCATTTCAGATTCTAAATTTTTGAGATTAAAGGTTTACCAGTCCACAGCCATTCATCTCAGTAACTCCACTTGCTTAAAATGAGTCATCAACCTCAAAGGCAAGGCTATAACCATCCGGTCAGAAAGTCTGACTTAAATACAATCTTCTTACTTTCACTGGAGTCAGACATCACAATATTATCAGTTTGGTAAGCAAACACACTGATTTACTCAGATAAGCTTTTACACATCCACAAACAGCGAATTAAATTTTGAATTTTGGACCTATGTAACCCACCCTTCAAATAAATCATAAGTATCAATTTTTCCTTATGACTACTGGACCCACAGTAAGAAACTGCATTTAAAAATTCTTACTGTAGTGCTATGCTTATGAAAATGGATATGTGAAAAACACATTATACCTAGCATGCAAATAAAGTTTAGTTGATTTCTCAGTTTCATAGACTACTCAGAAAATTTTCCAGGAGGCCAGACCACTGCCTAGAATGTTAAGGGACAACCTTCCACTGGGAGGGTCTTTGAGAGAGTCGGTGGCCTCCTGTGGGAACTCACCACTATGGAATTGGACACGGAGGTAAAACAAAGTCATGTCAGCAGCCTGCGGGGTCAGGGTGTGCTACCTGCAAGCGACTAAAACAACAGCCTCAAGTCTCACATGGCATTCCTGTCCCTGCACCAAAAATGTTAACCCAAGTTCAACCTCCTAAGGATAGTCTATTCGGTCATAGTTAAGATATTTACATCCTTTATATCTTGACCAAAATCCAAATACATATATAAGGCCACGATTAGAGTAACCACAACGGATGCTTTAAGTTCTTGACCTAGTTAGCATTTGTTAAGTGTTACACAATGCAAAAGTGTTACACTTGCTTGCCTGAGCTACTAAAAACATTTAGGAAAGGTACTGGATGATATAACTGCAAGACAGCCGGTACACTCATCCTCAGTCTCACACAGATGTGATAATAAGCACATCCATTTGGAGATTTACTGACTTGGTCCTCATTTTGCAGAAGACTATACCATTATTTCCATCCCTCAATGACTGAAATCTCATACAGGCAAATATTAGGGAGTCTCTTCCCTCCTCTTTGATAGCACTGGTCCCATACAATTTCTAATAAATATTTACCCATGGGGGCATGGTGAGGAGGCCACTTCAATTCCCAGGTATCCTCTATAGAATCTAGTAGTAAGAGGAAGAGCCTGATAAAATAAAATGCTCCTCTCCTGACTCCAAAGAGACTGAGTCCAAAGCTAACACCAGAGAGAAGAGAACTCAACTGTCCATTCTAATACTTTCTCTACACCCTACTGATATCTTTAGTATCTTAGGCTCCATGTTTCAAAGACAGAACAGAGAAGGCTGGAGCTCCGAAGGAAGGAGGAAGGCTAAGAAGTACTGCATGTGCAGGGACATGTTGATGGACGTAACTCAGCGTACGTGAACTGCATGCATGTGTATTCCCTTATAAATGAAAATGAGTGTAGATAACCTATGTCTCTCCTAGGAGTGGCTGGTAAGCAAAGTTAGTGGAGATCGTGGGATATCAAGGATCTCTAAGTTTTATAGAACTACATACTGAGGCTCAGGACAGTGTGAAGAATGACTAAGAGAAATGTAAAGTGGATGAATAAAGTTGTCACATAATTTGTCAGGTTGTTGATCTTCTAGATAAGGTACTTCCTTTGTAAAATTCGTTTATTATTTTATTTGGTGCTTGAGATATTAATATTAGACTTATGGATCTAACAATTAAAGAGAAAGTCCCACCCCTTTCATCTTCTTACCTGTTTAGGTTGCTCTAATATTTGAAGGTATGGGCCATCTGCTAAAAACAAAACAACAAACAGAAACCAAAAGAAACTGTGAGGCTTCTCAAATTTGGTAAAAAGAAAAATATATACATATAAAAGAAGTAAAAAAACTGAAATTATGTTTTTAAATATAGGCTTCAAATAAATGTTTTAGCTAAAATTCCACAAGGATATAATATATCTTCCTTGTTTGAATATTAAATTTATCCTTATTTTAACAACAGTTTTACACCGTTAGAGAGAACCACACTATATAAACGTCTTGTTGAATGGTGATGGCGCATTGCACAACCCAACAAAAGGCATGATGTCTGGCAAGGATTAAGGCGTCAATAGCCTTCACAATCATGTCCACTAACAAAGCATTTTTTAAATGACACAAATACCAATTAAAAGCAGCAACCACTTCCTGGGCACTATGAAATTTTCTTTTGCCGTCATATCATTAGACACTGATTTCCATTCTTCAAAGAGAATGTGCTTAATGTGAAATTACAGGAGACTGAGCTCGTGCCTACATGTGAAACACACAGATAATGATTTCAGGCTATCTGCTTTTCCTTACACTAAGTTTTTGGTTCCTTTCCAATACTCGAATCCATAAGTACTGCCCTCATTCCTTAACTGGCTAGCTTGTTCCTCCTCCCTCCCAAATTTAATTTGGTCTGTCAGACATGGTAGATTCTTCTTATTAACTCATAGCTTCTGATGTTTGTATACAACTTTTGAATACTGTGCTCTCATATAAACTCTGTTCTAAAACAAGCATTTTATAAAATTCTGAAAATAATTTAGATAGGTGCATACCAATTAATTGTTATAAAAACAAAGAATACTAGAAGCTTAATCCATAGCCTGACTATACCTGACTATGGAAACTCAAAGGAAAATCAGAACCTCTGACGGTATAAATACAAATTTGTTCAATATGAGAAAAGTCCCTAAGCTTCCCAGCTGGTTTTTATGTCAACAGTATAATAATCCGTAGCTCTGCAATACATAAAGCCTCATGGTGTTTCTCACTGTTTGAATGTAAATTAAAATGGTACTAAAAAAATTCTAGAATGCTTTGGTGTCCATTTCAACCTTCACTGTCTCTAGGCCAGAAGTTCAAGACTTATTTTAGATAAGTATATTTATTAAGAAAGCTAAACTTTCAGGTTGAAATTAAAAATAAACTTTAACTTGAGAGAGGATTTATTTTTACCTTTTCAGTATTATGATCAGTCAGGATAAGGCTAGAAAACTGTAGGAAACTAAGGTATAATTATTTCCTGCTATTATTCAAGAAATTTACAAGGAAGTCAGTTGAAAAATGACTGAATTTGAACTGAAACATACACAAGAAAAGAAAAAAGGGTAGGGACTGACCAATGTAGTATAATTAAGGTAAATTATCTTCTCTTGTCTGTATGAAATTAATTCCTGGATGTATTTAACTACTTTTAGAAAAGAAACTGTTAGAATTTTAAAATTCAAAAAAATGGCTAGAATTTCATTTCTGATAAGGAGATAAAACTGATTAGAAAAGGAAATATTTTCACACTGCTAATATAAAGCCTGTACAACAGTATAATAAATCTATTCATTAACATTTTCTCTAGAAAGCTAAATGAACTTATGAAGAAGAGAAGTCTTTAAGAAAGCAACATTTGACAGCAAGGTCCTACTGTATAGCACAGGGAACTATATTCAATATCCTGTGATAAACCATAATGGAAAAGAATATAAAAAAATGTATACATATGTGTAACTGAATCACTTTGCTGTACAGCAGAAATTAACACAACACTGTAAATCGACAATACTTCAGTTAAAAAAAAGAAGGCAACATTTGGATGTCATGGAAAATATACAGGAGTTGGAACACATTTACATCAAACTTCAAGTCTCTCACTTCTTATTAACTCTTCTAAAAATACTTGAAGTTTTGCTATTATTTTTGCTGTATGATTTAATTTCCTTTAAATATGTGAAATTTTAAGGTTTGGGAATTTTATTAGTGAAATGGGGCTTTTTCGGTTTCAGGGAACACACTCAAACATTAAATCAACTAGAAAATTAGATTTGATATGCATATATTTGTTTTAATGCCAATTTTCTTTGGCCGCATTTCTATGCCATGAACTGACATCCTACAGCATAATGTTACAGACCTAGCAGTCATGCCATATCCCATAGAGTTTTCAACAAGTAGCAAAACTACTAATGGTTTTAGATTTCAAGAAATATAAAAGATAAAACAGTCTACATGAATATTACAAATTAATTCTGGTTTATATTACCTCTCTATCCCTTTAAAATGTGAATAAAACATCCATACATCTTGGTTTATAAAAACTGAACTATGCCACCGTAATGCAGAGGGAAAGTATGTGACAATAAAAATGATCAGGTAATAACTGGAAAATATGATTTTGAGGTATAATTATGAAAGTTTTTCTAATGTTATGGGCTAAATAATTCCTACAACATGAAGCTCTGACTATAGAATATTTACTGAGATAGTTCTTTTGATAATCTTATTTCTATCTCCATAAACTTGATGAAATAAAAACATTAAGAAAGCATTTGCATCAGGATATTGTTTGGCATCTACAAGGCATTAATTAAATGGAAATGTATATGCTTCCTGAGGGCAGAACCTTTCATGTTTTCAATAAAGTATCAGTACCAAGAAAAAGACTTTGATCCTCAGAATAAGAAGTTCACAGGAAACACAGAAGCTACCAAGACATTTACTTGTTCACGAGAGGCTGACCTAGAGCTTATATTGGACAGCACTTGAGGAGATCTCAGGTACAGTAGCCTACAAAATATGTTTTGTGGGGTAAAGAGAGAAAGGGCTCAGCAGCACACTTAGTGAAGCTAATGAAGGTGAAGGTACAGCAGATTTATTTTTTTCCCTTCCCATGAACTTCTAGAAATAACAGATATAAAAATGCAGAAAAACATCTGATCTAAAAAATGAAAAGTGCCAGAGTAACAACACTAATTTTAAATGACGATGATACAAATTGGATAAAGTCTCCCACTGAGGACAAGCAAATCCATGGTAAACAGAATAGCTGACGCCCACTTCAGTGATTACAAAACTCTGTTACATACAACTTCCAAAATTGACTCACATAGCTTGTGAACATCTGTTGAGTCCCCTGGTGACGTGAGGAGCACATAAAAAGAGCTATCACAACAAGCTTACGTAAAAATCAATAAATAAAAACAGAGACTAAGTTGATTTTTTTTAATCGCCCATATGAGATTAAACAATTTGTTGATGGGGATAATTAAGAGTCATGTTAGGAGGAAGGATGATTCTCATGAGTTTATCCAACTGGTCAGAACATAAAGCAAAAAGCTTTTTAAAAAGGTGATTTTTCTACTGAGATGACTTTTATGATTTTTGTACAATTTATGTTCCCAGTGTCTGGTATACTGGCTGGCACACAATAGGTACTAAAAAGTGTTTTTGGAATAGATCTGAGGAGTTGAGACTGCCTCATGTGTGCCTGGGACAAAGGAAACAGAAGTTATAAAGACATCAGAGATAACAAGATTGGGTGAAAGGAAAAATCCTACATGGAGTAAAGAAATTCCTTTTGAGATGTGCTAGCAGATATCAGCAACAATTGTCAGTCATACAATGGGTAACTGGAGTCAAACATGCTTGTGCAAACATAGTCCAAAAAAGTATACTGAAAGATTGGGTTTTTTTTAATACATTTATTTTTTATTTATATTATTTTTATTTTTGGCTGCGTTGGGTCTTTGTTGCTACACGCAGGCTTTCTCTAGTTGCAGCAAGCGAGGGCTGCTCTTTGTTGTGGTGCAAGGGCTTCTCATTTTGGTGACTTCTCTTGTTGTGGAGCACGGGCTCTAGGCACGTGGGCTTCAGTAGTTGTGGCACACGGGCTCAGTAGTTGTGGCTCACGGGCTCCAGAACGCAGGCTCAGTAGTCGTGGCACAGGCTTAGGTGCTCCGCAGCATGTGGGATCTTCCCAGACCAGGGATCGAACCCGTGTCCCCTGCACTGGCAGGCAGATTCTTAACCACTGAGCCACCAGGGAAGTCCCAAAAGATAGGTTTTTAAAACATAAATCACCATTTCCTTTCCAGGTACCTCACTGACTTTCTAAAAGAATGTACAGAAAATCTTGAATTTAAAAAAAACCAAAGCAAAATGACAGGGCAACAGAGATGAGGAATTTTCTTACCTGTTGGCAGTGGCATCTCTGGTTGAAATAATTCTGGATTAAATATTGTATGATTCAAAGGATCCAAATGAAACATCTATAAAAAGGAAAATTTAAATATTTCAGTCATGATTTTTCCAACATTGTATTAAAAATTTGAACTTGAAACACCTAAAACTTAACTATAGGAACAAAAACTAAAGCCAAAACCAAAAACCTGAAAACACTTCAAATCAGAATTTAAGAAATACACTCAGGAGACCTAGCTAAGTTCTCATATGTATGGAACTTTACAGGGGGCTATGTGACAAAGGGATTTCAGAAGAATGACCCAGCTGTAAAGTCCACAGAGGTAAGGACATGGTGTAGCTTGCTTACTGGTATATCTGTAGGACCCAGTGTACATTTATCAGAGTGGATGCTTAAATATTTGTTGAATTTATGATTTAAAGCTTATACTCCCTTAGAAATATAAGCATGAGAAGATAATCTTAGAAATCTGTATTTCTTTTATGATGGTAAATAAATCCCTCCTCTACTCTAGCCATCCAGCTTCAAGGCCTGAAAGAATTAGGCAGCAGCCCTAGAACAACTTACAGAAAAACTGAAAATACAACTTAGTCCAAAGAGCAAATAACTGAGCACTGAGCTCCCTCGCTTTTTTTCTTCCACCTTTATTTACCTAGCACGACACAAAATACCTGGAATTTAGGGGGTGTGGCAGGCTGAATAATGGCTCCTCCACGGTCATCCACATCCCAATCCCCAGAATCTGTGAATGCTATCTCATATAGCAAAAGGGATTTCGCACATGTTATTAGGGTAAGAATATAGAGATGGGGAGATTATCCTGAATTATCCAGGTGGGCCCTATAGGAGGGATGCAGGAGATCAAAGTGAACTGTAGGAGAGGCAACAATGGAAGCAGAAAGCTGGAATGATGGAAGGGGTAGTAGCAAGCCAAGAAATGCAAACAGCCTCTAGAAGTTCAAAAAGGTAAGGAAAGCTTTCGGAAGGAATGCAGCCCTACCAACACCTTGATTATAGACTTCTGACCTCCAGACTGTAAGAGAATAAATTTGTATTTTTTAAGCTACTAAACTTGTGGTAATTTGTTACAGTAGCACGAGAAAACTAATACAGTGGGCAAACAATATATTTTGATTGAATTATAATCTAACAATAAGTTACTAATAATTACTTATCCCAAGAGAAACATTTTCTTCCCACTTAGTTCACTCAGGATTTAAAATTCATATTTCTGAGTTTGGTATTTATTTCAACCTAAATAAGTCATCTGTGAAATGTCTGTGGACAGCACAGAAACCAAACATGTTTCATTTTTTTATGATACGCTAGTTAGTAAATATGCTGGAGCTGACATTTTTTTAAAAAACACAAATATTTTACTTCTTTTCTTTACTAGCATATTATTGGACATTCTTGGGTACCTAAGAATCTGTATGCCTAGTTAAATCAAGACTAAGAAATGCAGTGTTTAAATAAAGAAGGCTTCAGATCCAGTTGTGAGGTATGCAAATTTTCAATTGAGGAACAATAAATGTACTCCACTTCAATGCTTCAGAGTGAAGTTCATCTACACTATTCACCATTTGCTAAAAAGGAAATAAAGGAATGAAAAAACATGTTATTATAAAAATGGGCCCCACCTTACAGAGAGAATTCATCAGTCTCAGAGCAGAAAAGATGACCTAGCAGAAAAAAATCTTTCCTATGGTCCTGCAGGCGGCTAAAACGAGTGGTTAGAGGGCCAAAACTCTGATCTTAGGAGAGACACGTGCCCCACTTCAGACAAGAAGAGGGAAGCTGTGTTGTGTGCTGCAGCTTGCACTGTGCATTAGGTCAGCAGTGGGGAGTAAATTCCAGAATACATTAGAACACTGAGGACATGCACATTTCAGGAAATATATACCATTAATCTTGAGACAAGGAAACAAATAAACTTCAAGGACCTCTCCCTTCAAAAATGGAAATATCAGAACATGCCCAACCTCTGTTGCTGATGATCACAAAAATGCCCACATAAGAAAAGCTTTCGAAATGAATGTTTTCAGCAGGTTTTACTCTTGTGTGGCATAAAGGACCATCTCTTGCTGATAGGATTTCCTGCGTATAGACAGGAAAACATGGTTTAAAACTAAGCTGACCAATCCTAATGCTGGTTAGAGTCTGCCTTTAATTGTTAGAGATAGCATATTAAAAGCGAAAGGTAAAACACAGGTTTTTTATAATATGAGTAGCCAAATGTTTTTCATGCTGTAATCAAAGAAAATGCTCTTAGGTTTATCCTATACCATCATTTGTACAATAAAATTCAAAAGAAGTATCTTAATGTGAAAAGCAATGCATACTCCTTCTTTCTAAACCAATCAGAACATTATCAAGAGTAATGAATGCTATGTAAGTCTATTTTATTTAAAGAAGTAATACTAAATCCCTTTAAAAGTATTGGGTTGGCCAAAAGGTTGGTTTGGGTTTTCCGTAAGATGGTACGAAAAACCCGAATGAACTTTTTGGCCAAACCAATATTTCACTTTTGGTTTCTGATTCTTTGCATGCATAAATTTGGGAAATACATTTTTTAGGCGGCTAAAGTTTAAGTGTGAAATGATTACAAAATGTGGACCAGGGTGTCCGGGGGTACCTAGTGTTCCCTCTCTTTGTCTGACCTAGCAAATTACATCTTTCAAATCTCAGCTTACATAGACTTCTTTTGGTAAGTCTGCATAACCCTACTCTTCTTCCCAGGCAGCACGGAGTGACCCTCCTCAACATTTCTGTCCCATAGTGTGCAGACTACTACTACAGCGTTTATCACCACATGGAAACTATTCATGTCTCTGTCCCTCCTATTAGAATGGCAGCTGCCTGAAATGTGTCACATTTTTGTACCCCTCCTTAGCCAATGTTCTGGTACATAGTAATGCCTCAATAAACAGCTCATGAATGAATAAATATCTATATTTTAAATACCAATATTTAATTACCCTAGCGTCTGAAAATTGCTTGCAAATGGTTCATTAAATATATATACATTATATAAATAAATCTATTTCTCTCTATATATATATAAATATACATATATATGTATAGGGCAAAATATTAACAACCAACAAAGATTTGTTGGACTAGCCATTATTTCTATAGGTTTGAAATTGAAAATTTTCAAGTACAAAGTTAGGAGAAAAAAAAAAGGACACTGGTATCCCTTTATAATTGCAAATATAATTATAATGAACAGTTTTATATTCCCAAAGCACATTCATTGCCCATTAAGTCTTTTAAAGATCCCTGTGAGTGAAGAGGGGAGGGGGGTGCTAAGTAATTCCTCAAGTTTTAAGGGCAGCCAGCACTTGGTTAAGATCTTTGAATTCTAAGTCCTTTTTACTACACCAATCTGCCTTATTAGATGGGTGTTCAATAAATACTTTGTCTTCTCCCCCAAAATGATATGTTCAAGTCCTAACTCCTAATACCTCTGAATGTGACTTTACTTAAAAATAGGGTCTTTGCAGATGTAATCAAGTTAAGATGAGGTCATACTGAAGAATGGGCCCTCAATCCAATGCCTGGTACTTTTACAAGAGAATACAGGAGGTTTGGATACAGAAACACAGAGGAGACAAAGGGAAGAAGGCCAACGTGCTGGAGTGACGCAGCTACAAGCCAAGCAGCTACAAGCCAAGGAATGCCAAGGAATGCCAAGGACTGCCAGTAACCACCAGAAGCCAGGGGAGAACCACAGAAGAGGTTCTCCTTCAGATCTTCCAGAAGTAACTAACCCTGTCATCACCTTGATTTTGGACTTCTAGGCTCCAGAACTGAGAGAGAACATATCTCTGTTGTTTTAAGCTACCCAGTTTGTTGTAATTTGTTACAGCAGCCCTAAGAAACTAATACAGTAGTTATCATTTGACCTGAAGCATATACAACTTTTACACAACAATATGTGTGACAGCAGGGTTTAAGTTACTCGTTTTACATGACATATCCTCTCAGACCTTACATAGGGGGACAGGAAAAACAATTTAAAAGAAATTTTTACCACTTTTAGAGTTTTCCTGATAGTTACTGTTGTTGCCTCTGTATATTTTAAAATATGAATACATTTACAAAAAATTATTAGTGAGATTATTAAAATACTTACTTGTTCATGCCCTCCCAAATATGGGTCGTCTTCTGCCATTCTGGAGCTGTACATCAAAAGAATACAAAACCGAACTGTAAAACTGGAAGGAACCTTAAAAATTCCGCTATGCAGGAGTAAACTGTATTATTCCAGTAAGACCAAATGTAACCGTTTTTTAAAGCCCTTAGGAGGAGGATATGGTGTAGTTCCTCTTTGGAATCTAAATCTAACAGTAGAAATATTGCATAATCAAGGAATTACCACTTACATATAACCCACAACACTTATGTCAACCTCACAGTAGTGTCCTGGAGTTTGGTACAACTAGTCTTCATCCTCTGTATAAAAATCATGCCACTAGATTCCTTAGAGGCCATTTCTTTTTGTCACCATCGAGACTTCAAAGATTCACTTAGCTCTTTGTGTAGGTTATTTTCCAACCCTTCATGAATTCTGTGGTAGTCCTAGAACTATCTCCCCACTTTCTACATGCCACTTGAGTTGAGAAGCTCAGAGGGGATCATTTTGCTGTGAGAGGGCCTGATCAGTGCTTTGCATAGCACACGGTAGGACGGCTGCAGTGTGCTGTGCTCTGTCCCCTAGAGCACTCCGCTGCTGCAGGCCACTTCCTCTGTCAGAGTGGTCCAGAAACACTGTAACATTAAACATGCAAGCAAACGGCACAAAAATAAGAGCCCTTACTATCAAGCCTACAGTCTCAGATTTACTCAACCCCAGCCAGATATTAAAACATCACAGGCCCTAGCAATCTTCTGTTACCCAGAGGCCTTGACAAAAATTAAGAGACACATGACCAGATAAAAATAGTATCTAAAATCCCATACCATTTTGGATTTACTTAAGAAATGTCCTTATCATTATTTTAAATATGTATAGGACAATTTTAGTTAAATTTACTTAGATCAAAGTTTAGACATATTGCCTGAAAAATTAGAAGATAAAGAAAAAAAACAGAGCTGAAAGATCTGAAGCCAATTTTTCTCTCTTTCTTTTTTTCTCATGAAGTCTATAAAGCATTCAACGGCACTTGAGACTGGGCCTGTCCCAAAGTGTTAGCTGCCCACCAAAATCGGTTCTCTCCTTTTCCACAGTAATAGAGTTGTAGCTGGAAACACACTCAGCCAGAGTATACCCCACCCACACTCCTGTGGAGTTAGGGATGGTCATTTGAAGAAATGCTTGCCAGTGCAATGTCAGAACTACTTATTGTGTGCCATTTCCAGGTCTGGGCTTAAGGCCCTTGACATCCTTCCTCCGTGTTTTTGTTTCTTCTCTGTCCCACTGGATTAAAACCTAGGCATGGAGAAGACCTGGCACTTACATGATGATGAATGGCAGCTAAGACGGATGGTGATGTGAGAAAGAAATCAACGACTGTGTTCTTTAACCGGGTGTATTGTTGGGTCTCTTTGTTAAAACAGTTTAGCCCTCACTCTAATGAATGTATCATTTAACATTCCAAAGTCCTCCAAAGAGGATTCCAGTTTCCAATGAAATCCTCTCCCGCTAGTGCCCTCTGTGACTGGGGAGGAGGGAAAGAGAGAGCATCGGAGGGTTCCTAGTGGAATGCAGAGTAGTGCTGAATTTCAACAAAAGGGAAAAGAGTGGCTCTGAGTTCTACAGAACAAGAACGCCATGCAGATTTGCAAGAAAATATTCGTCTAAGACAAGAAACTATTGATTGAAGATTTACAAACAGCTGTAGTTAAGACAAACAGCTAAAAAAAAAGGAAAACAGACCTTTTAGTGAAGAAGAATTAAATCATTAGAAATTCAAGAGTTCTTCCACTGCTGGGCGTGTGACTTTGGATATATAACTAACCCACTGTGGCCTCTGTTTCCTCATCTGCAAATCAGAGACCCTGATAGGGGCTGGACCTTTGAAAGGAATAGAATTTTGTTGTGCTCGGAATATGTTAGCTAATAAATACTTATTCAAAGAAAAAATCTCCTAAATCATAACTCTTTCTGTAAACTTGGATTTTTATACGGACTTAAGTATATATCCATATTAAAGAATCATTAGCATAATTTTCACTTATATGAAGGATACCAGTAAATAGTGTTACACTGAAATACAGTGTTAACACCAGTTACAACATTCCATGTGAAAAGTTCTTATTCTTAGAACAATACAGAAGCCCAAGCTTCCAAGAAAAATATTAAGACCATTTTTTTTTTTTTTTGCCTTTAATGTGGGTTGATCATTTGAATCCTCTCAATCTTAGCCCACAGTCTTTAAAGGCAAAGGGAGACTGCTGACTTGTTAAACTGACAGAACCTGTTCAGAACCTCTATTACACTGATTTTATGTATATATTTAAACCTGGGGATGGTTTCCTGACCTTTGATTTAATGTAAGGTGGCCCTGACCCTAATTTTAAAGACTAAACTAAATCTACTTTATTAGAACTGATGCAGGGTTATTATCATGATCACCACTGTGCAGCAAATCTCAATGAAGATCTCTAAATCATAAGCACAGGACAAAACACCAAATTAAATACAGTCCTCCCTCCAATATCCTCCCCATGACTTATGCACGAATGAGCGCCAAAAGATCATAGTTTTAAAAGCCTAACAGCAGCCCAAGAGATACTGGGTGACGGTTAAAATCTGAACTTCTACAGTTTTTGTAAGACAGTTCACTGTGAAGAGCTGAGGTAACAGTACGCTGAGAGTGATGTCAATGTTAATTCATGACTTAAAAATAAAACGTCAAACGAAACCAAGAATTACTTGGAAAGGATGAATCACAGTAATATTTGCATTAATTGTAAGAGCAGGTTTTATTTCAAAATTTTGAAATACCAACTAAGCCTTTGGAACTGAAGGATTAGGAAAGACCAGGGCAAGCCTCTACTGCCCCCTTGCTCCCCCAGCCCTTCCCCTCACTTTCCCTTTGCACACAGTTCTGTGCTTTTGAGGAAGGACCTTGAAACAGAAAGGGAGACACTGGGTTGACTGGTGAGAAGATGGGCCTAAGCTCTGCATCTCTCTCCCCCAACAGTGAGGCTTCCAGAAAAATTTTCACACCATGGAAAGGGAAACAGAAAATACAGCTAGCTAGCAATAACTAAACTATCTCCCTGAGTGAATTGTTTGTATTTCTCACATGAAAGGCATAATGTTGTAACTGGCTAAGTTCTGAATATATGATGAGTTCTGCATGAAACGCCTAATGGATTATTTTCCACACGTCTGTGACAATTCCACCACTGACATCAAAGGCCAGCATAAGTAGTTCTTAGTGAGGGCAGCAAAACCAAGGCCACAGGGTTGGATGATTAAGGGTAGAATTGGTGGCACTCCCCTCCTTGTAACTGGGGAAATTTTCTAGGATCAGAAATATTCACACTTTTTGACCAGGGCCCACTGTAAGAAAATATATTCTATTAGATTTCATTAAAAAAAACCACCACCATTAAAATCCATTAAAATGATTTCATGAGCCACTAATGGGTCACGATCTGCAGTTTGAAAAACAGAATTTTAGGTGCCATCTAGAGGATAGAGTTGGGAATCAGAGAGCTAAAGTGTCTCCATTTTCAAGTTTATTTTCAGCCACAACAGACATCACTTAGGTCTAATTTTAGTACCTCATCTTGGATGAAATTACAAGAAAAAGAGTGACTTTTTACCATCTCTCTGTTGGATAATAAATTAATAAAGAGAAAGAATATACTGGAGTTTCTTTCCATGGAGGAATTTTTTGGAGGAAACATCCTGTAAGGTTTATGCACTACATATGTGAAACATTATATGTATACTACATATAATATGAAACATTCAAATAAAGAGTGTCTATTGACTCTGCAATTCCACTTCCAGGAATTTGTACTAAAGAATTACATGAGCAAGTGTGCAAAAAAATAAGTACAAGAATATTCACTGCAGCAAAAAACTGGAAAGAGTCTAAAAGTCCTTTGATAGGAGACTGTTTAATTATAATTATGCTACATTCATACAGTTACATGTTATGTAACTGCTAAAAATAGTAATTCACATCCATATATAGTAACATGGGGACTTATACTCCCTAAGTTATAAATTTCTATGTTTTAATTTTCTAACTTAATTATGTAATTGGAAATATATTTTTAATAGAAAAAAAGAGAAAATCAAACCCTGTCCTGAATTTAAAGTTTAACTCTGACATCTTTAACGATTAATGATATACAGTGAAGAAAACATAAAGTATGAATGAATCAAAAACTTCTAAGCACTACTGGAATCCTCTTCGTAATAAATAGAAAAAAATTTAACTTTAAAGTGGCTATTTATTTACATCTTTCTGATGATATATTGACTTAGTGATGATGAAAGAAAAGTTAATGGTGAGTTTAGTTACTTTTCTCAGAATAGCTGATTTTTAAAAGTTTTTGAAAAAGAATGAATATTTGTGTCCTACCATGTTTAGATTTGTATAAACTCATTTTCTATGTTTTTCCACTCCTCCATCCATTTTCAGCTCCCTATTTTTTGAGTTGGGTACAATATGACCAATTAACATGTAGAATAGCTACCTAGTAAGTACAAATGCATTGTGCTTGGAGCTGGTATAAGATAAGGTCCCTGTTTACAATGGAATACCAATCTAACAACATTCAACTATTACGGCATGCAAAGCTTTCTAGCACAGTTAGTGATACATAGCAAATGTTAGCCATTTTATTAGGTAGCACAGTAAACATTATGTTTATAATAAATTACAGGAATAATGGGCAGTAAAAGTTTAGGCACTCTGAGAAGAATCAAGTATTTTTCTTTCTTTCCCATCCTACACATTTACTGATACACTGCCACATTCCCTCCCTATCCTAATCCTTATCACTGCTGAATAAAATGTTTGCATTTTGCCTCCAGGGACATTTGGCAATGTCTGGAGACATTTTCATCTGTCACAACTGGCAGGTGGTCCTACTGGCATCTAGTGTGTAGAGATCAGAAATGCTGCTAAACATCCTATAACGCACAGGATGGCCCCTCACAATAAAGAAATATCTGACCCCAAATGTCAATAGTGCCAAGGATGAGAAACCTAGATGCATGCCATCGCGTCATGATAGTATGCTGGTTCACTTGGATAAAGAACTAAACTTTACTGACTACCTCCCATGAGTAAGAATTAGAGATAGTGCTTCATATATTTCAGTTAATTCTCACAATAATCCTGAGAACACTGAGGCTTAGAGAGAAGAAGCCATTCGCTCAGGTTGACAGAGTAATGCTGGCTACTCTGACTCCACCGACTATGATTCGAATATCACTTGTCTAAGGGGCAGAATTGATTTTCCTTCTGGACCCACAACTTTATTTTAATACAGCATCTTTGCTCTAGGTCTCCTGAACGTTCAGGCTGGAGGTAGTCTACCCATAGCACAGCCTGAAAAGCAGAACATCACTGTGACAATACACAAAACTTAAGGGAGTTCTTCCTAAGACAATCAACTGTGAAGTTAAAAATACGAAACAACGTCAATGCAAATGGTAGTTGCTTTTTGTTTTGTTTTGTTTTAAATGTCTCCATTGATCAAGTTCAAAGGACAGAAAGAGAATAAAGAGATTCTCTCTGAAAGCTGCCCATAGAAAACACCACACTCACTAATGGTATGACAAAAGTACGTAGTACATATTTAAAATTAAGGTATATTGAAATGGTCCTTGAATGCTTTCATTAAAAAAATATTGTAACTACTATGTGTCAGTTACCAAAGATACCAAAGTACACAAGAGTGAAGCACTACCTGTACTCACAGAGCTAACAGTTGTGGTAGACTGAAAGCAATGGCCAAAAATTCTTCGCAACTCCACTGACAAGAGGAAAAATCTATTTCTCCATCCCTTGAATCTCGGCAGGGCTGTAACTTACTCTGACCAACAGAGTGAGACAGAAGGGTGAGTTTTAAATGCAGGCTTCAAGAGGCCTTGCAATGACCAAACATTCTGTTCTCTTGGAACACAGCTGCCATGTGAATAAGCCTGGGCCAGCCCACTGGAGGATGAGAGGCCACATGGAGCAGTGAGGGGAAGTCCTAGCTGAGGGTCCCCTGGACCACACAGCACCAGCTGAGCAGCCAAAAGACTTCAGAGATCCCCAGAGCCAGGTGAGACCAGATGACCTAGATAGCCTCCCGAACTGGGAGAAATAACAAATGTTTGTTTCTTAGTTAGCTCTGTGGTGATTTTTTATGTAGCAAAAGCTAACTAATGCAACAGTTTAGTAAGTAGGAAGACAGGCAAAAACAGTGCAACACCGTAAGTATCATGGGAAATGGCAGGTATGTGGGGCATGGGTTAGATATCTTGGTGATTCAAAAACTACATTTTGTTAGGGTCCTATTTAGAACACCCTTTGTACTCATTTTTACTTTATTGGCCTATTCAGTTTCCAACTGAACAAAAGAAACAAGGACAAGAGGCAAAACCACCATGGTATAAACAGAAATAAAATTAGTACTGTTAAAACCATCAAAATATAAATATTAATAAATTGCTGCTAGCTTTAAGCAGTGATACCATTATAAAGCAATAATGTTTTTAATCCTTTCAACTCCCTACTATCTAACACCAAATTCATCATTCCTATGGCAATGGGCCCCATTCCGACTTTCCAGGTTTTGCCAATATATCATTCTCTCATGTACTCAGAGCCAAAAATTCAGTCAACTTTTTCTCCTTTTCCCTCTGCTTATTTCACACCCATCCAGTCAACAATCAATTTCTGCTGATTTTTTCTTTGTATTATTTCTTGTATCTGCCCCTCCTTTGCACTTTCCTTTGACTGTTACACCCTAGTTAAACATTCATTGCCTTACCTCTGAATAACAATAATAGCCTCCATACTGTTCTCCTTTACTGTGGTATTTCTTCTTCCTTAAGCCTCTTTCACATTATTGCCACATTACTTACAAGACAAAGTCGAAAGCCCTCAACCATTCACCATATTATACTATAAGCATCACCTTAATAGGCTCTTAATGCTTAATAGGTGATGCTTATCATATAATATGCTGAGTGGTTGAGGGCTTTCCACTATGTCCTAATACTACGTCCTAACCAAAACCTTCTACAACAGGCAGACTGATCATTCAAAAATGCTTTGCTCATTTGCATCTTGTATATTTGTTCACAGGATGCCCTGCATCCTAAAATGCCATCTTTCCTACTTAAATATTACCCAGTCCTCAAGCCTCTACTGAAATCCAACATTTGCCAAGAAACCCTATATTTCCTCTGTAACCTACAGCTTTATAGTCCACGTAAGGGCTATAATACTTCTGTGTATTGATGACTGCACACTCAACAACATACTGTTCTACTGCTATTTAACTTTATATATTTATCATCTTTTTAACTGGATATAGATGCCTAAAAATAGAGTTTTACTTCTTTGAATCGCCAAATTAGTAAATAAGTACTTTCTAAAAATTACCTTTGCATTAATGGTAAGAAACAGTGCAATTCCAGATTTGTCCAAATGTGGACTTTTGGTTTCAGTCATGACAGTAACAATTATTGAACTTGCCCCATTGCCATACTCAAATGTAAAGCTATACAAAATACTTTAAGCAATAATTTAAGACCCTGGACAAGAGACAGTATAAAGCTGTATACCGTAAGAGAATGGAAATACTTGAGGTGTGTTCCAAATTCACTTTTTGACTGAGGGCACGTTCCAAACTATGACACAAGGGCGCAGAGCCCAAATAGAGAGCAGCAATCTCACAGGGGAGAGTATCAGAAAGGAGAGATACATAGAGAAAGAGGCTCATAAATCTCCATAGGGGTCACTTCTGGGCATTGGCCAAATATGAAACTATGCTAGTGCAGGACAAGATTCTGCAAAGCCTGCTAGAAAATAGCTGCTGGGGATCCAAATCCAGGGACAAGGGGGAACAATGATAAGCTGAATTGAGATTCCAGAAGTTCCTGGAACTTCTGAGAGACACTGAAGTTCTAATCATCTAGGGTGAAGAGACATCACTTAACAATCCTAACATTCAGTTGTGACCTCAGAAGACCATGCAATGGGAGTAAAGGATATACCCTAGAATAAGGGCTACTCTAAACTCTTCTTAATAAAACCAGGTGATCCACCAATAAATTTATTGCCCGTTACAACAAAACTCAACAGTCTTTAACAGAAAACAAAGGTCCATACTCTCTACAATGGGGTATTCACAATGTACAACAAAAAGTGACAAAACATGCAAAGAAGTAAGAAAATATGACTCAAAAGAAAAAATATGACACAAATGATGAAATTAGCAGCCAATGCCTTTAAAACTGCCAATAGTAATATGTTCAAGAATGTAAAAGGAATATGGATATAATGGATAAACAGATAGAAGATCTCAGCAGAGAAATGAAAACTATTAAAAAAGAAAAATAACCAATGGAAAATTCTAGACTAAAATGAAATTTCACTAGGTGTACTTATTAACATATTGAGCAATGTAGAAGAAAGGATCAATAAACTTGAATAATGGCCAATAAAAACTATTCAAGTGAAGCACAGAGAAAAAAGGCAGAAAGAAATTAAGACACCTTCAGTGACTTATGAGACAACATGAAGTGGTGTGACATATGTATAATTTAGAATCCCAGAAAGAGAGAGAAGAGAGAAAAAATATTTGAAGAAATAATGGTGGAGAATTTTCCAAACTTGATTAAAAAAAAAAAAAATCAGCCAATGACCCAAGAATCTCAAAGAACCCCATGTTGGATAAACACAAATAAAACCAGAGTTAGTCATATTACAGCCATACTGTGAAAAACTAATGATAAGAAAAAAAAAATCCTAAAAGCATCCAGGGACAAGGGGAAACAATGACAAGTATGATGGCTGACTTCTCATCAGAAACAATGATGAAAGTGCTGAAAGGAAAAAACCGAATCAGTGAACAATTCTATATTCAGCAAAAATATCCTTTAAAAATAAAAAGCGAAATTGACATTTTTCAAATAGACAAGAGCTGAGAGAATGTGTAGTCAGCAGGTCTGCTAAAAGATATGTTAAAGAAAGTTCTCCATGCTGAAGGGAAATGGTACTAGATAAACTTGGACCTACATGAAAGAATAAGAAACACCAGAGGTGATGAATATGTGGGTAACTATAAGACTTTTTTCTTGTTTGTTATTCAAGAGAAACATTACAATAAATTTTGGGGTTTATAACCTATGCAGAAGTAAACTGTATAACAATAACAACACAGAGGAAGGGAAGAGGACAAATGGAAGTAAAACACTATCAAATTCTTACATTATATATGACATGTTACGGTATTAATTCATGGTAGACTCAAGGACGCATATTATAATCCCTAAAGCAACCACTTAAAAAAATAGCTGATGAAGGACATAAAGTGGAATTTAAAAAGTAAACTTGGCTTATTCAAAAGATGGCAGGAAAGGAGGAAAAAATGAATAAAGAACAGAGGGCACAAATGGATAACAATTACCAAGATAGTAGGCTTAAACCCAACCATATCAATAATTACATTAAATAGACTAAAGTCACCCATAAAAAAGTAGAGATGGTCAGACTGGACACAAAAGCAAGACTCAGGTATATGCTTTTCATAAGAATTACACTTTAATATTAAAGACTGAGATAGTCTGAAAGTATAAAGATGGAAAGTTATACCAGTTACACCATGGAAATACTAAATATAAGAAAGCAGGCTATACTAAAATATCATATACAGTAGACTTCAAGAGAAGAACGATTACCAGGGACAAAGAGGAACATTTCATAAGAATGAAGGGTCAAATCATCATGGAGAAATAATGATCATAATGTGTAGGTACATATTAACAGAGCTTCAAGATGCATGAAGTAAAAAGTGGCAGAACTAAAGGAAGTAGAAATATCCACAATTATAGTTAAGATTTTTAACACTCTTCTCTCCATAACTGATAAAAGCAAATCAAGAGAACATCAGTAATTTTCATAGAAAATTATGAACAATACCATCAACCAAATTAACCTAAGTGCATATACAGAACATTCCACCAATGACTGCAGACTACTCATTCTTTTCAAATGCACATGGAACATTCACCAAGATAGACTATATGTTGGACCACAAAACAAGTCTCAATAAATTTCAAAGAAGTGAAAACATATAAAATGTATTATCCAAACACAATGAAATTAAAAACCAAGACTAGAAAGATACCTAGAAAATCCTCAAACATATATGATTAAGTCAGGTATTAAACTGGGTGTGTGCCTCTTAGAATCAATAAACGTAGTAAATATAACTTCATTACCCTGTATGAAAGAAGCATCTAAATTCTTGCTGTATCTTGTCCATTGTAACCATGGGGGACAAGGATTTTTTAAGAGAAGTGATTAGAATGCATTCTAATGCTTTCTATAAGAAACAAATCTTTGCCTATGGTGTCTTCTTAATCACAGATGACGGAAATTTATAGGATCAAAAAATGTTTTGGACATTTTCTAATCATATTATAATTGTCATGTACATCAAATGGCAGATTCCATTCTAAGTAACATTTCTTTTTTTTCTTTTTAATATTTCCCCATCTATTTGCTTTTTTTTAAAATTAATTAATTTATTTATTTTTATTTATTTTTGGCTGTGTTGGGTCTTCGTTTCTGTGCGAGGGCTTTCTCTAGTTGCGGCAAGCGGGGGCCACTCTTCATCGCGGTGCACGGGCCTCTCACTATCGTGGCCTCTCTTGTTGCGGAGCACAGGCTCCAGACGCGCAGGCTCAGTAGTTGTGGCTCACAGGCCTAGTTGCTCTGCGGCATGTGGGATCTTCCCAGACCAGGGCTCGAACCCGTGTTCCTTGCATTAGCAGGCAGATTCTCAACCACTGTGCCACCAGGGAGGCCCAGTAACATTTCTTTTTGTTTACACTATAGTAGGATAATATCTGGTGAATATAAATTTGTATAGCTAGAGAAGTTCTCTAAAGATTTATAGTAAATTAGCTAAACCCTTACATGTTAGAACTGATGTCACTTGTGGGAGATTGCTGCCTTCCATTTCCATATAAAAACCAATTCAATACACCTACTCAAAGTTTGAGGTCTTTCACTAAGGTGGCATTTAAAAGGGATTTGACTTACTGGACCTTGTTCTGAACTTTTTGCTTCCACATTTCTACTTCTACAGATTTCTTCCTCCCTAAAACTAGAGTACGATGGTGGGGGAGGATGTATGAATAGTCACAGCACAGAGGCTTTTTAGGGCAGTTAAATATACTCTTGTATGATAACCATAACGATGGATACATGTAATTATACATTTGTCTAAACCCACAGAATGCACACCACCAAGAATGAACTGCAGTGTAAACTCTGGATTTTGGGTGATTATGATGTGTCAATGTCGGTTCATCCACTGCAACAAACACACTGTTGTGGTTGGGGAACACTGATAACGGGGGAGACTATGCATGTGTGGGGCAGGGAGTATACGGTAAATCTCTGTACTTTCCCCTCAGTTTTGCTGTGAACCTTAAACTGCTCTAAAACAATAAAGTCATAATAAAAAAATAGAGTATGACCAAATTTTAATTTCATGTCTGACGTTTGTCTTGAGGACCAATTTGGAGTATCTGTATTTTCAGATTGAGGAGGAGGAGACCTTGTGGATTATGAATTAGAGATTAATATTCCTTTTTTTTTTTTTTTGGCCGTGCTGCGTGGCACGCAGGATCTTAGTTCCCCCACCAGGGATCGAACCCGTGCCCCTTGCAATGGAAGCACAGAGCCCTAACTACTGGACAGCCAGGGATTTCCCAAGAGATTAATATTCTTTTGATCAAACATAGAGAAACTGATCACATTCTCTTAAATTTGAATATGATGACTTTAGTATGGATTTTCATTTTTACTAATTCTACAATATCAATAAAAATATATCCTTTATGTCTTAAGAGAAAAAGATTCATCATGTGGACCAGCAATGCTTGGTTCTATGTATGTGGTGACATCTGGCCTGGAGGGAGAAAATGGTTTCCTTGAAGAAAGAATCACAACCACCTTCCGATTACACACACACATAAATAATAATCTGCAAGCATCAAAATTAGGCCTTATACAGAGGACCGTTCAGTCCTTAATCTAGATATGAAGGCCATTTCACAATGACCACGCCTATAGGTAAACCCTTCAATATACGCAGATGTCAATGTATTGGGTTGGCCAAAAAGTGCCTTCGGTTTTTAAGTAAAAACAAAAGACACATTTTTCATTTGCACCAAGAACTTTACCGAACAATGTATTCACCCTTTTGTTCCACTATCTTCTGCCATTTTTCAGGCAGCTTCTTAATTCCATCTTCCCAAAACTTTTTCTCTTTTTGAGCAAAGAACTGTTCCAGTGCCTTTTACAGTCTTCCAGGGAATTGAAATTTTTTCCATTAAGAGAATTTTGTAAAGACCGAAATGAATGGAAATCCGAAGGTGTAATGTCTGGTGAATACGACGGATGAATCAGAACTTCCCAGCCTAGCTGTAACAGTTTTTGCCTGGTCATCAAAGAAACATGCGGTCTTGCGTTATCCTGATGGAAGATTATGTGTTTTCTGTTGACTAATTCCAGATGCTTTTTGTCAAGTGCTGCTTTCAGTTGGTCTAATTGGGTGCAGTACTTGTTGGAATTAATCGTTTGGTTTTCCAGAAAGCTCATAATAGAGGACTCCCTTCCAATCCCACCATATACACAACATCACCTTCTCTGGATGAAGACCTGCCTTTGGTGTGGATGGTGGTAGTTCATTTCACTTGCCCCACGATCTCTTCTGTTCCACATTGTTGTACAGTATCCACTTTTCATCACCCGTCACAATTTGTTTTAAAAATGGAACGTTTTCATTACATTTAAGAAGAGAATCGCATGCGGAAATATGGTCAAGAAGGTTTTTTTCCTCTTAACTTACGTGGAACGCAAACATCAAAGCGATTAACATAACCAAGCTGGTGCAAATGATTTTCAACACTTGATTTGGATATTGTGAGTATGTCGGCTATCTTCCGCGTGGTATAACGTTGATTGTTCTCAATTAATGTCTCGATTTGATCGCTATCAACTTCAACTGGTCTACCCGACCACAGAGCATTGTCCAGCAAGAAATCTCCAGCACGAAACTTCGCAAACCACTTTTGACATGTTCGATCAGTCACAGCACCTTGTCCATATACTGCACAAATCTTTTTTTTGTTTCAATTGCCTTTTTACCTTTCTTGAAATAATAAAGCATAATAGGCCGAAAATGTTCCTTTTTTCTTTCCATCTTCAATATTAAAAGGGCTACACAAAAATTCACCAATTTTGGGCTTCCCTGGAGGCGCAGTGGTTAAGAATCCACCTGCCAATGCACGGGACACGGGTTCGATCCCTGGTCCAGGAAGGTCCCACATGCCACGGAGCAACAAAGCCTGTGCGCCACAACTGCTGAGCCTGTGTTCTAGAGCCTGTGCTCCACAACAAGGGAAGCCACCACAATGAGAAGACCGCGCACAGCAACGAAGACCAATGCAGCCAAAAATAAATAAATAAATTTATATAAAAAAAAAATTCACCAATTTTGATGTCTTTTTTTACATGCACGCTGATATGACAGCTGTCACATACAATCTAACAAAATTGTTTCAAATGAAGCTAAAGACAACTAAGTGCTACTAGAGCCATCTTACAGAAAAAAACGAATGAAACTTTTGGCCAACCCAAAATAAAGTGAGCAGGAAAAAAGGTGAACCACCCTCTCTTCTATGTCTGATAAGGTCTGATGCGAATACTTCTTTCTCCCATGTCTCTTTGTCACTGATCTTAACCGCTCGGCAATAAACAAAATATCTACTCAAACTCATAAATGACAAATTAATGTAAAAATTTGATTTTTAAAATATTTTCACTTACATATTTTGTTCCGTGAGGAAAATCTGAAATAAGCTGCCCTTAGGGCTTTTAACAATAGGAGAGTTAGTTCCTACTTGTGTAAAGCTCATTATTAGCACCTTGAAGTAATGAATTCATTCAGTCAACTCTTGATTGTTATGCGGACGAATATGAGTCACAGAATCAACATTTACGTAATCCAAAAGTCATTAGTGAAACCTTTTAAATGAGACTGAAGTGTAGGAATCTTGACTAAGAAGGGGCAGAAAGGGGGCTTTTGGTGTGCTGGTTACGTACTATTTAATGTTAAGTGTGTTCACTTTGAGATAATTCATTAAAGCCGTAATCTTAACGATTTGTGTCCTTTTTTGGTTATGTGATTCTTCAATTTTAAAAAGGCTAATATAAAAAGAAAAAATTTTAAACTGAAAACACTAAATGATCTAATAAGCTCCATGAAATTCTGGATTTCTGTCTTGTTCAGCACTGTATTCCCAGTGCCTAGAATCTGGCACATAGGAAGGACTCAACATATATTCAAATAAATTAACGGTTAAAAAAAAAAATCCTACTATGCAAAAGTAGAAGAGCTTATATAAAGAGCAAAGTTTCCCCACACCACCTCCCAACTCCAATCCTGCTTTTCCGAGTGATCAACTTTTTAACACTCTTAACTTTCTCTTTTTGGTTTTCCTGGGGGTTCTTTTCATATCCCTAAATACTATGTTTATATCTTTTTTTCTTAATTGATCAATTTTAGACATTGTGTTCTTGCTATGACAGATGAGGATTCAGGTCATACCACTACCACTTCCCTATCTTCTTCCTCCAAATATAGTTATAATTAGTGAGACCCTGAAGCAATTTACAATCAAAATACTGAATTTTATATTCAATTTCTATATCATGTGTGCCTTAAATTGCTTTGGAGATATGAACATGAGTTCATAGTAGAGAATAATTAATAATGAAAACATGCAACCCCAGAAACACCTGGATGTCAGAAAGAAGTTAGACTGGGACTATAAATGATATATAAATGATAACTCATAATTCAAAAATGGACAGTTCCTCATATTATCATATTGATAATCAAGAACTGTCTTTGTACTTTCTTACACGAATTTTCCTTAAGTTGACCTATCTGAATATGGCAAGACAATCTGAAGTCTTCCAAGTAACACTATTATATCAAAGAAACAAATAATTTTAGAGGGAGAAGCTCATTTAGTCTGTCTCATTTTTTTTTTTAAGAGACAAAATGAGACCCAGAGAAGTTAATTAACTTGCCCAGAGTCACACAACTTAATCAAGAGCAGTCTATCAATATTTTGTCGAGTTATTTACTTATTCATTTGGCAAACTTACTGGGTGCTGTGCTGATAAAAAGTAAGATAAAATCCCTTCCCTCAAGATATTTTCTGTCTAGAAAGCATAAGAAGTCAAGAGCCCATGAACTGGGAGCACATAAATCTTTATGGGGAGGTCAGGAGAATGGGTAGAGGAGGGACAGAGACATGGCGATGTGCACAC
This sequence comes from Balaenoptera acutorostrata, assembly GCF_949987535.1. NCBI lineage: Eukaryota > Metazoa > Chordata > Mammalia > Artiodactyla > Balaenopteridae > Balaenoptera > Balaenoptera acutorostrata. Next base: position 22,524,660 of record NC_080068.1, on the reverse strand, counting down.
CATGCCTGAAGGTTGAGTAGTCAGCACAACGGCTAGGAAGGAGAGCGCACTCCTCACACAGGGAATGCAGATGCAGAGGCATTCAAAGTGAGAAAAGATGGCAGATAGGAACTGAAAATTGATATGGATGACTTGAGAAATAGGGGATGGGTGAGGAGCAAGGGTGGGAGGTGAGGTGTGCAGGAATCAGCTTGCAAAGACAATGGAGACATTTCAGAAATATAAAGATCGTGATATGATCAGATCTGCACTTTAGAAAGCTGACTTTTATGCTGGAATGAAGGATGGAACAGAAGCAGGAGATTATGCATCAGGAGCGAATGAAAAAAATGAAAGCTAGAAATTCAATGAGGAAGGGATGAATTCTGGAGATGAGAGGAGGCTGAATTGATAGAATTTGGTGATGGATTGGAGGAGATAAGTGGGTATGCATGAAGAATGGGTTTCTAGATTTCTGGCATGGGAAACCTACTGAATGGACCACAGTGGGCTAACAACTGTATCCCCTAAATGTGCTGGGAGGAGCAATTTGGTGGGTGGGAATGATGATAAATTTGATATTGGCATACTGACGGGGATATCCATGTAATGATACTTAAGTGCCTCAGCAATAAAATTACTGTTTTCTGTGGCTTGCCTTGAATGAATGGACTCCTTCAGTTTAACACATATTTAGTACGTACAGCAAAACTGCCCCCCCTCCCCAGTCACCCATCTATTTTAACTTGGACTAATTCCTATTTGGCTATTATGTTAGACTTTTCAAGAGAAACAGGATACTTTCCCTGTCCATCATAAAAAAGCACTTCAAACTAAATGACTGATAAGGCAATGTTTTAAAATAGGAAGTATTAAAATCTTCCAAGGTGTGCTTGTTAAATTTAGTTAAATGTCTAAAACAGGAAACTGGGTAAACACATGGAGAAACCATAAAGACATTATATCCAATAAATGCTATGATATAGCAAGAGAGCAAGGAAGTGCATTTAACTGTTATCAGATACCATGCTTTTGATTTTATAATTTCCCAAGTGTATTGAGGTCTGCTTAACACAACTGACTTAAGAATGTGGGGGAAATGACTATTGATTTCAATTAATCAAAAGTAGGATAAGCCACAGTGAAATGTCTACAAAACAGTTCTATTCAAGGACAACCTCTCACTCCTTTCATTATGACCCTCCTCTTCTCATCCATGATATACAAAATTTATCCTTTTCTCTGGAATTCTGATTCACTTTCTAGATTACTTTTCTTTTCCACATTTAAGTCAAAAATAAAGTTCAAGATCTGATTTTATAGAGGACTCTCCCCTAAAACTTTATCTATGCTTTCATTATCCTTTGTTTTGGCCAAAGTTTTCAACATTAAATTTAACTTTTATTTTTTACCTTCATGTTTCTTCCTTTCTACTTTAAATGTCCTCTATATGAACAGAGGGAATTCATACTCCTTCCATCCTTCCACATTGTCTTTAACTTTATAAATCATACAGGTGCTTATATTATTTAGAGAGCATTATAGTAGATGCTGTAAATTTTTAGGGATTCTTTTCCTCTGACCTCACAACCACACCTAGGCCCCATTTAAAAGAAAAATACACTTTATAAATCAAGTCTTAATGATCAAACACCAATAAATGGTTATATCTTAGAAAACAAACCTATACCTAAGTTAAGAACTGGTAGATAAAGAAGTTCTTCAAACATCAATAAAACATAAGTCAGGGATTCATGTTAAAACACTAAAAAAAAAAATAGTCATTCTCTCCATTCCTAAAATTCTTGTCGTGGAAGGCATATTTTCTAAGACAATTAAGCAATTTACTTTCACTATTTAAATGAATTGTAGGCTTGAACCCAGAACCGATGAATAGGTAGATTGATTAGGGAATTTGTCATCACTTTTAATTTTTCTTTTTTCAAGCTTAATATTATTAGAATTGATTTCTGGAGATAAAAATGAAGGATACGTATGCCCTGACACTGAAATATACTGTGATATATTTAGTAAAACCACACAATAAATAATAATGAATAATAAAAATGATAAATAATTTTGTAAAATAACTGCTATTTTGACAAACAAAATTCATTATAGCAATCAAGTTATTTAATGTTAATTAAGCTCTCTCTATAGAGGTGTGCTTAACTTTATGTAGCTTTTGTATTTTTTTAGTTCAAGTTAGCAAAAAAAGAAAATCTCATGTACAAATGCTGGTGAGCCTCATATATCAAAAGGCTTAAATCTAAGAAAAATCCAAAGCTTTATTTTCCAGTATGAAATGTTTGAATGGTCCATACATTTTTTGACTCACACAGTGACGACTGGGGCAACGTTAGAGCTCTGTGTTTTTGTTTATGCCCAGAAGCTGTAGACGGAGCTGATTATGTAATGGAACACAGCAAAATTTATCGTTCTCTCCAAATCTTCTCACAGGGAAGCTATACGCAGAGTACTTGAATTATTTTATCATTCTAACTAACAAACACTGCTGCTATTCACTTTTCAGGGTACTTTTCAACAATGACAGCTTTACAATGTACCTGTTATATAAGTAAACATTTATTTTCTTCCTCAGTTTGTTGGCAACAACAAAAATGATTATACATATATGTATTTGTAAACAACTTTTAAAATTAATTTTTAAAACTTGAATGTGTGTTTGTTAAGTGATTTGAAGAGAGGTCAGGGTCAGAATCAGAATTAATTTAGTCCAAAGCTGAGTGGACTGAAGTTAGGAGTTTTCAGTAAAATGGTTCTGACCCTCCCTGAGGGTATGACACCAGGCCTGGGAGTGTTGGCATTGTACCCTTTTCTAGTGTGGATGGTATATTTCATTTCATAAATTGTGTCCACAGAGAATAAATGGTTAGATTCAGAGTTCCAAGGAAAATTTTCTGAAAAATGCTACAAGTAAGAAATAACGAACAAAACCCTCCTGTGATGAGGCCCCAGGTTTTATAGTGTTGCAAAATCATTAAAGTATGAAAGTGGAAAGTATAGTAAACCTTGTGGACTGCCTGCTGGTTCCTGAGGTTTTCCAGCTATAACCTTTTCCCCCCAGTTTTTTATAGGTCATAGGTATTTTATTCCGGATGTCGTAAAATATTTTGTTTTTACTTTTTGATTGATTAATTTAGATAGGCTTTAACAATCTTTGGATTACAAAGCAGTGCTTGCAGCATCAGTCAGCCTCCATCAGTCAGAATTTTTTTCACAGCTTAAAGAAATCATCTATGGATTAAATTCATTAATATCTGTCAAAAGTATGGGTCAGAATAAAAGCTGGTTATAAGATTTTTGGCCTAATGGTGAAATGTAAATGAACAGTAATAAGCTAATTTGTAATAGGGAATTAAGCCATCCGTTTCATTATTCTAATTTCAAAAACAGGCAACAAATTAAAGCAGATGAAACTTGTACTACTGATAATTAAATCTATTACTGCAAAAAATATAAAAGAATAACAATGAATTGATTTCTTTTTAAATTTTAAAATACGATAATAAAATTTTTAAATACAAAGATATTTTTAAGATTAATATTGTAAATTTAACAAATATTTTCATCCATGATCTACACTCTTGAAGAGTCTATACTCTTTAACAAATCACACTTTATATCACTTTTGTGTAAAACTGTTAGGGTTTAAATATTTTTATAGTGAAGCAATGAGATTTCACTTCACAACTTATTTTCTAAACTATTAGCTGATATTCAAGGGTAGGTCTACCAGCCTCACCTGAAAATATGAAAGCATATTAATTTGCACCCAGGAACCCTCTCTAAAACAACAGAGACCAAAGGTATGAAACGAAGTCATCATTGAGAAAAGAATGCTACTTTTCTTCATCTAACAGTGAAGCACTGGATACTCATTAATGAAATATTGCGAAGATAAGTGTCTTGGTAATATTACCCTAACTATTAACTCTACCAGATTATCTGGTTGCAAATATTAATCTTTTTTGATTAAAAAAAAAAATGTTCAAGGAGCCAAACTGACTTGCTAAACTATGTCACAAGTCCCAACTTTCCTCTCTGAAGATGAATGAATGCCTCCATCTTTAAAACCCTTAAGGTCTCCTAAGCAGTGACAGGGTCAACTCAAAGGGGGTATGTATGCTTCTGATGATTTACCTGCTCACCTCCAAGAACACTGTAGGAGAACTCAGTATTTATGGGAGATACAAGAGAGCAAATGAGAAGTCATTCTCAGAAAGCAGGGTCAATTGCTTCAGTATGGTTTGCTGGTCACCAAGAAGCAGTTGTCAATTAACTCTGATCAGACATAAATGTAGATGTAGGAGCAGCACATTTAAAAGTGTCCCCCAGCACAAAAATTCTGTTCCTTCTCCTCCTTCTCTTCTTAAAACATAAAACAATCATGCCACCTTGTATGATTCATATTATAAACAGAAAACCAATCAGCCAAACGAAACAACCTTCCTACTAAAAGTAAGGGAAATTAATGAGAAATTTTGCATAGCCATTGATTCTTATATATCCACTCCTGTTAATGTGATTGCTGTTCAATCTGTAGACTAGAAGAGCATAACCTGAATATCTATTCTTATTGCTTAAACTACTCTGCATTTCCAGATACATTTTCTGCTGCAGTCATTTCTATGCTCAGAACAGCACTTCTAATAGGTTCTGAAAAAGAAAAAGATATTTTGACTACTTTATCAAAAATCTATATAGAAACTCAGATATCATTTTTTAAATTTATTGTTTTAAAATGTCAACTACTGTTCTTACTTCTCCCAAGTTCAAACTAATTGAAGGTTATGAAGTAACCACTTCCCCCAGAAGCCAGAACTTTCACCTCTTCTGAACAGGGGAATACCTCTCATAAATTAGGTAAAAAATAAGGGCTTGCTGATTGAATGATAGTCCAAGATTCCTGTGGCTGCCAATTCCTTATGAAGACCTTCCATCTACCACAGTGAGCAATCCCTGAAAGTCCAGGTAGTAACTTCATTAGTTATCTGGAAGTCTGAAAGCAATGGTAAACACAGCCTGCATAAATATTAGTTTCTCAACTAGAGTCAATTTGTTCCAAGGAACATGACAAGAGAAATGTGAGGACGGTGATCACTAAATCTAAAATTCTGTCTATTTCAGACTAATTGAGCTTTTACCAAATGCAACTCAGTCATTACAGATGATCTTGTTTAAAAGGTAGAAGTAAGAAGGAAGTGCAAAGATCAAAGGAGTGCTTACAAAGGGGAACAACTATTTTTGTACCTATACTCCAGTATTTACTAACGGGGTTTGAAAAACGGGCGTTTATTCAGCCCACGTGAATGCCAACTGCAGAACACAAGATAAAATTGAAAGTTCAAAACAAACAGATTTTCAAATCACCACCAATCCCTAATTGGATTATATAGAACTTTCTTTAAAAAGTCTTTCAAACAAGGTTAGAAGTGGTTTTCTATCCACGGCAAGCAGTATTTCAGTCCAGTAGGCTGTGGCCCAGGAAGACATTTTATCTAAATAAGCTCCAGAGGACTTTGAGGAGTTGCAGGTTATCAGTGTGGATGAGTAAGTTCAGGAGATCTCATATTTCCATTTATCATATATGTTCTTCTCACTTTAGCAATTTAATTACATGATAAATCAATCTCTTTTTATTTCCTGTCTTCTCAAGTTCAGAAGCTCAAAAAAATACTCTGCTTTAAGTTATTTACATAACTTCTTTAGTGCATCAAACAGTAAAAGGATTCATCTCTAGAAAGCACAATATTAAAATCAGGAAAACAGCATGCTTCAGCTGAGGGCTTTATTTTAATCAAATTCCCACTTAAAGTTTTAGCAACAGGAATGCAATTTAAACTACTCAGGAATATTCAATTGAGGCATTCTGTTAGAAAAATAAGCACTGAACATCTTGATCCTAAGCTTTAGTGTTTACCAAAGATCACCAGTCTGCAGAAGAACATTTCTATGCCACAGCCATTAAATGTTTTAGTAATACCACAGTCATTTTCTCAGATTATGGGCTTTATAACAAAATCTTTAAGTTAAATATAGTTATTTAGTTACCTGCAATGCTGAAAAACCCTACTTAGCAAAGTCCATGAAAACCTCTTAAATCTTGATAATCAAAGCCAAGCAACCAACCAATCTTCGTACAAATTTCCTAATTTACTACGGTAAATTAATGAGAAATTTTATGTAGCCATTGATTCTTACATACCACTCCTGATAATGTGATTCCTGTTCAACCTACACACCAGAAGAGCATAATCTGAATATTTACTCTATTGGTTAAACTACCCTGCATTTCCAGATACACTTTCTACTGCAGTCATCTCTCTGCTCAGAACAGCACGTCTACCAACAAGTTCTGAAGAAGCAAAAGATGATATTTTGACTACTTTATCAAAAATGTATATGGAAGCTCAGATATTTTTAAAATTTATTATTTTAAAATGTCACGATAAGCTTTGTTTACATTTTTGTTTTAGAGGTCATGCACAACACATGGTACCATTGTCCAAGTGTTTTACATAATCAGGGTGTCTAAAAAGTGTTCTAAGTGGGTAATTTCGCTCTCAAATGCCCGGCCCTGTAGGATCAGTACCAGGCCCTCCTTATCTTTTGAAAACTAAGGTACAGGTCCTATGGTAGGTGAGCATATCCTGTCCTCGTTGGTTGGAGAGAGAGAGAGAGAGAGAGAGAGAGAGTGTGTGTGTGTGTGTTGGGGTGTGTGTGTGTGTGTGTGTGTGTGTGTGAAGTGGGGGGCTTCTTTTGGAGGTAGGAGACCAGGAATAAGGCTATCCGGTTCAATCTTGGGGAGCTGGGGAGGGCTTTCCCAGCCCAGAGGACTGACATGCACTTCTGCTTTCATTTCGTGGAACGCCCTTAGGTGAAATCTGCTTCTGCACTGCACCAACCACCTTCCCCTCACTCCTCCGCGCCCAAGCGCCCCTCAGCCCTCAAGCCCCGACCCCCCGGCAGGGGGAGGGGAGGTGGGGATAAAAAAAGTTTGCGCGAGTTGCCCTCCGCTCCGCGTTCCCGCCCGGCGGAGGGACTGGGGAGGAAGAACGGCCCGGGCGAGCAGCCGCGGCCCTCCGGCCGACCGGCCCGTGCTTAGTCCGGAGGTGCCTTTCCCCCCTCGCTCGGAGCCCATGCGTCCCTCCGCTACTGTCAACCTCCTCCTCCGGTCTAGCCGAGCGGTTAGCGCAGGAATGAGGAAGTCCGAGCGGGGCCGGACGGGGTGCGGGGCGGGTGGGTGGCGGGAGTCGGGCCGCACGTCGCCGGCGCGGCCCCCGCTTGCCCGAGTCTGGCTTACCCTGCTGGCGGGTCCGCGCTCGGCCTCCCTGCGCCTGTGGCTCCCGCTCCGGGGCGGCGCGGGCCTGGGGTCCGGGGAAGGAAGAGGCGGCGGCCGGCCGGAGCCGGAGCGGGTCGGCTCGGGTCCGGGCGGGCGCGCGGTCTCGCCGGGCCAGTCAGCGCCGCGCCATGGCCGCAGCGCGGGCGGAGGGAACGCCGGGCGCGCGGCTGCGGGACCGCGGCGTCGCCGCCTTCCCGGCCGCGGCGGCTCCGGCCTGGGCTGCCCCGGGCTCTCGAGTGAGGCTGGCGGCGGGACGCTGGCCAAGGGCAGCGGCGAGAGGCCCGACCGACGGGAAGGGCAGGGGAAGCTGTCGGCGCGTCGCCGGGCCGCTCCGGTGGCGAAACCTCCTCTTCCTGCCGCGGCTCGCTGGTGCACTTCTCTCTCTTTCTCTCTCGCTCACTCTCTCACTTCCTGGCTGGAAATTCCCACTGACGTCGAGAGAGAAGACAGACAGACGGACACACGCGCGCACGCAGCGGGGGCGGGAGGTGGGGTCGCCGCCGGGGGTGGGGGAAGCCCGCACTCCTGCGGGGGGGACCTTGCGCCCCCGGCCCGGCCTCGCCGGCCCGCTCCGCACACGCCCCTCGGAGCCGCTGCGGGGCGCAGGCGAGGGGCGCGCGTTCGGCGCCCTGGACGCCGGCGTCCCCCGCCGCCGCTCCGGGAGCCCCGAGGGCAGTGGCGGACGGGGACGCCCCCTGGAAGCGCCCGCGGGGCCGACTCTTGCTGGGAAGCGGGCGGCGCGGAGGCGTCGGCCGTGCGGCTGTGAGAGTCAGCCAGTCCAGAGCCCCGAAGGACAGGCCCAGGCATCCAGAGGGGATGATGGGTCGGCGTGGAGCCAGGCATGCTGTGTATAAAAATAAGTCTCATCTGTATATTCCATTTAAGTGCTCTCAGTTACTCTCAAATCTCTTTACAGATTAAACTGGAATGTCTATGGCATAACTGACTTCTGTCCAGGGAAGTCTGAACGTCTACCGGTTTGGGGTGAGGTCTCAAATCTCCTGGTTTTGACAGTTCTTCAGAATTTTCATTTACAGGGCATTGTCAGGCCTTTATGAGAATTACTGTGGGTGGAATTAGAGAGATGCTGGTAGCAATGGTTTTGGTTCACAGCTCATAAAGAAACACTGATCCAGCAGGTGGGAATTTGTTTTCTTCTGGAGAGACCGCTGCTAGAACCCGCAGACGGGCCTCCCGGTGATCACCATTCACTAGCATTTGAGCTTCTTTACATGCCAGGCACTGTGCTAGGCGGGGCAGGGAATACCTTAGGGTAGATTAGTTACCCAAACAAGAAACCAGAGCTGAAATAGATATTTTAGTGCTAATTATCTCACTACTGAATTCAGTGATAACTGTGTAAATTGAACTTTAAAACATCAGGAATCACCGATTCACCAGGCAGGGTTGCTATGGCATTAGACTGCCCATAGCAATATTCCCTTCGTGCCCACTCCTTGCCATACCCCCTCCCTCCTCGGGTTGTAAGAATCTTCTTGGTGGAGTGTTCAGCAGAGGAGTCGAGATCCATTTGTTTGGGTCTGGGGTGAATCTCTGCAGTGACCTTGGGACCAACGAACAATCTTCCTTCAAGCCATTTCATTTAGCTCCCAGGGGCCGGTTGAACAGCTGGAATTCAGGGGATTTACAAAGACTAAAGACAATGACTTTTTAGAAACCCTGTGTTATTATTTATGGGACATTATTAGAAATTGTGCCAATATTGTGTTTTTAGTAGATTAATATATAGTTTATAAAAAGTGATTTCTGCCTCTGTCATGAAACAACAAAGTGTTAGGGGAATAGTTTTCTTTTTCCTTATGGGGTAGGTGTGAATATTCACACAGTTCATTCTGCATGGGGTGGTAGCCCATTGCTGAAAGAATCAATAGACAGTATTGTTAGAAGAGAAGAGTCAGTGTGACATATTATGGGAACAAAAATTAAAGAGTGTTAATTACTTAAAAGGATTAAATTTCAAATTCAAAATTATCCCGTACATTGAACTTAAAATTGAGGTGGGCGGAGGGGGTGGTCTATTAAGCAGGTGTTTTAGTTTTCTAGGGCTGCTGCTAGAAATTACCACAAACTGGGTGGCTTAAAAGAACCGGAATTTATTCTCTTACAGTTCTGGAGGCCAGAAGTCAGAGATCAAGTTGTTGGCAGGGCCATGCTCCCTCTGAGGGTTCTAGGGAAGACTCCTTCCTTGCCTCTTCCTAGCTTCTGGTGACTCCTGGCAATCCTTGGTGTTCCTTTGCTTTTTAGCTGCATCACTCCAATTTCTGCCTGTGTCTTCATGTGGCCTTCCTTCCTGTGTCTCCTCTGTGTCTCTGTATCCAAATCCCCCTCTCCTTTCTCCATTTTAAAGACAGGAGTCTTTGGATTTAGAGCCCACCATAATCCAGTATGATCTCATCTTAGCTTGACTACATCTGTAAAGAACCTATTTCCAAATAAGGTCATGTTCATAGGTATCTGGGGTAAGGACTTGAACATATCATTTTGGGGGACACAATTCAATGCACTACAGTAGACAAAACTATAAAAGCCCTCCATCTACTCTTTTTGGCTCACCAGTTATCCTTCCTGTACTCCCGCTTTGTTTCCCAATACTACTTCTACACCCTATACATACCTGCTTTCAGGAATGTTTCTTACAAATTCACCTACCCTCAGGTGTCAGAGGGCATTTGCCACTATCAGAACACAACGGAAAAAATGCCTGTGGAATTTCAGTCATCAAGATTGTGGAAAGGGCAAGTTGTGTTGTATGTGTCACTAAATCTTTGAAATCACCTGAATTTCTCTTCTCATAAAGCTGCGTATTGGAAATGTTGGCGTCCAGAGAATTGCGAGGTTGAGATCTATATATTGTATACATCAACAATGAGAAGTTATATAGTGTGTAAAGAGTATTCACAAATACAGACTCATACATCTGAGCCTTACAAACTCTAAGGCCTATCTTGGGGATAGAACAGGAGTGAACTGTAGTTCTGTAAAGGGCACAACTTGCTTCAGTTCAGCATGCTTAGAAACACCCAGGTCACAGCTCTTGGCTCTGGGAGCCAAGATGAAATGGAAGGACTTCACTAGACTTGAAATCATACTTGACTTAGAGTCCTGGCTTTGCCTTGAATTATCTGTGTAACTTTTGCCAAGTTTATATGAATTTCAGTCTTGTCACCTATACAATAAGCATAACATTATAGTGTATACTATATAATAAGCTGTATAATAGCTTTATATAATGCTTTACATTATATATGTTGTGTTGCTATGGTCTGAATGTTTGCATCCCCCTCAAACTCATATTTTTAAATCCTAATCCCCAAAGTGATGGTGTTACGAGGGTGGTCCTTTAGGAGCTGAATAGGTCATGAGGGCAGAGCCCTCATAATTTGGATAAGTGTCTTTATAAAAGAGACTCCAGAGACCTAGCTCCTCCCTTCTGCCATGTGAGGATACAACAAAAAGTCTGCAGCTGGGAAGAGGGCCCTCACCAGACCATGCTGGCGCTCTGATCTCAGACTTTCAGCCTCCAGAACTGTGAGAAATAAATTTCTGTTGTTTATCCGCCACCCAGTCTGTGGTATTTTGTTATAGCAGCCCAAATTAACAAACTAAGACATGGCTATATAATATACATGTAACAACATATGTGTTGTATTATGTATATATACAATAATAACATGTATGTTACATTATGACAAGTCTACCTCACGAAGCCCTAGAGACAAAGGGGAGATAAAGAATGTAAAAGGCCTATGCAAATGTCAATAGTTATTCTAAGAAAAAGGACTTGAAATTAATTTCCTCATAGGCTTAAGTGACATAAATGCTCACACTATTGACCACTGGGGCAGACACTCATCCTCGTGGCATCTCTCCCTATTGATAGCGAAGTATTGCATTACACCTCTATTAAAGTACTTGTCATGTTCTATCTTGTGCTTGCACAGTTAGCAGGTCTTATTGGAAAAGCACTCCATTAGCCTATAAAAGTGGGTACAAAAGAAAAAGAAGATAAAGCTGGGAAGAATGACCTCTTATGTAATAGCCAGGACAAAAGTGATTTGTATAATGGATTATATCACCAAGAGTAAAACCAACAGGAGAGGGCAAAGAAATCATCTTCCTCTTAAGACTGTATAGAGAATCCAGAATTGTATTCCGTTGACAATGGAGACAAGAAATTTCAAAGAAGAATGTCACTGGTCTTAGAGATACTAGCATCTTTTCTATCAGTTCAAATGATATTTATGCACTACCATCACTGCCGTCAAAGAGTTCGCAAAACTCAAAGAAGTGCTTGTAATGATAGTGCTAGGCAGAGTACAGTAAATGCTTTCATGGAGGTATAGTCAAATACTTAGGCATAGGTAGGGAGAGATATAATGGTGCTTGCAGTATTGCCTGGTGGTTAAGCTCTCGAGCTATGGAATCAGGTGCTACCTTCAAATTTGAAGCCAGTATCTGATTGTGCCCTTTACAGAAAATAATTCACTCTTGTTCTTCCCTGAGTAGCTGTGTGACCCTAGATATAATTGTTTCAAGCCTCCTTTTTCTCACCTGTAAGATAGGATAATTACGCCCCACCTCATAGTGGTATTGTAAGGGTCAAATGAGATAAGGTGTGTGAAGCACTGACCGAGTTGCCAGATGCTCAGAAAACTCATATTTATGTCGGTTATTATTAGTAGTACTGCTGATTCTCAGAGGAACAACTTGATGAAGATGGCCCTTAGTGGATGCCATGCATGGTGGATAAGATATGATGGTGAATTGACCAGGTGAAAGAAAACGAATGAGGGAAAGTGAGACTTAAAGACATGAGGTCTGGGTTTAAAACACAGTTTGTAACAAAAGGACTTCGGAAGTGGAATTGTATGTTGTAATAATTAACGTAAAAAAATTAGATTTTTTCCCAGACACCCACTTGTCAACACTTTGTTTGGTCTAATATCACCTCTCTAAAGCACATTCACTGCACTTAAAATATGTGCAATACATAATAAAGAAATGTTTTAAAAGACTATTCTTTCACTTAAAATGTTATACACATTGTTTCACCAAAGAATTGGCCATAAAAATATATCCCATACACGAAGAGACTCAGGAAGAAGAAGGTGTGGGAGAGCCAGGATTTGGACCCAAGTCAACTTGACATCTGCTTTCAGGAGGCTAAGATTCAGGTAGTGGAAGGAAAGTTAAAGTTTGTGGAAGGTGAGGGTGTAGAAGTCCTGGCATCATTTATCCTTTTTTTGAGGCAGTAAAGAAAGGAATAGAGTATCTGTTTTCCTCTTTACGGGAATCACAAAGCAATAGTCTTTTGCTGCTTCTATACAATAATCATTTGGAATTTACCAACAATATAACTGGGCAAAACAAAACTTTTATGGTACAATGTACCTTAAATAAATGAACTACTCAGGCTAGAAAGAGTTGACATTTTATGTTATCTTCTCATAATCTAAGTGAAGGATGATTTGGACTCAATATAGTAGCAGTAGAATAATCATCTCTGTCATTTATCAAATACTTATTATTTGTGGCACAGTTTCCAGTGTATTTACATGATGTTTGGGATAAATAAGACTAGCAGCTATCTTCTAAAAACTTAAATCTCAGCGATTCAACACAATAAAAGTTTAAAAGTTTACTTCTCTCTCACCCAGAATTCACTGCAGAAGCTCCTGGGTGGTGGCACACAGGGGCAGCTCTCCTCCAGGTAGTAACTCAGCCATTCAGAATCCCTCCAGAATATAACTTCTCCATCATTATGTGTTGCTTCCAATGTTGCCTCAGCAAAGGAAGAGAGCATAGGAGGTGTACGTCTTCCTTCAACTCCCTTTGACTAAAAGTGACACAACATTCCAGGCCCCGCTCAGATGCAAGGGACCCAGGAAATACAGCTTTGCTGGGTGTTTAGGAAGAAGAAATAGGTTGGGTGAGCACAAAATTAATAACTGTTACACATGTATTAACTTATTCAACCCTCAGACAATCATATAAAATAGGTTGTCATTATCCCCATTTTTACAGATGGAAAGTCAAATAATTTTCCTAAGGTTTCATAACTAGTAAATAGCAGGGGAATCAGGATCTGAACCCAGTTGATTTGCCTCCGCTGTCCATGCTCTTAATCACTACACTAAACTATTTATCCAATGTAATGAAAAGGAGAAGGATGTAAGAGATTTTAGAAGATAGGGTCAATAGGACCTGCTTACCGATAACACATGCAGTTTGAGAGAGAGGAAGAGTGAGAGAGGGCTCTGAGTTTTCTAGTCTGCGTACTTAGAATGGTAACATCATAACCGAGAAAGAATCTGTGGAAATATGATGAATTCAGTTTTCATCGTGTTAATCATGATAGGCTCAAGGAGAGCACGTGGAAGTGACTAATGTTCAGCTGGAAATTCAAGCCTGATGCTCTGAGAGACATAGGATTGGTGATCTAAATCAAGAGGTAACTGCAAAGATGCGGTGGTTGTCATGAGAGTGTTTCTAAAACATTAGCGACCAAAGAGCTGGAAGAGAAGAGAAGCAAGAACAGAAATTTGATGAGTAACTATTTCTGGAATTGGTGTGTGTGTGTGTGTGTGTGTGTGTGTGTGTGTGTAGCAGGGGAGGGGAGAGAAAGAGAGAGATGCTTAAAGACTGCTCAGGTGCCATTGAAGGTAGGAAGAAACGTTGGAAAACCAGAGAAGAGGAAGTTTCAAGGGTCCGAGAGTGCTCAGCAGTGTCAAATACTGCAGACAGTTCCTAAAAGGTCAGAATGAGAAGAAACAGTTGAATTGGGGAATTATGAAATCCCAAGCATGGCTTCTGGGGGATGGGTGTGCAGCTAAGGAAAGAAACCACTTTGTACTCTGTTCACCCTGCTCACTCTGTTCAGAAGAAAAGGGGACTTTACTATAAATTCTCAAAATGCCACTGATACCAGTGGCTCTGGTTACTTCATAGAGCAGTTTCAATATAATGATGGGAGCCAGGAACCACATGACAAGGGGCTGACAAGTGAGTGGGAAACGGAGACAGGAAGGCAATAAATGTAAAAGAGTTTGGAGTGAGAAGAAGGAAGGAAGGAGAGAGAAATTAGTGTCATTCTTCATTTATCTAACATTTATGGAGTTCCAGGGTTAAAGGAAGTTTGGAAGGGTTGGGAAATAGTTTAATGAGTTATAGAGTTAATAAAAAAAAGAAAATTCATGAAGGAGCAAGGTGCCAGAAGAAAAGGTTAGTGGGATGTGTGGAGGTCACAGTCTAGGTGAAGGAATTGCAGGGGACAGGTCTTTCCGGGTGAGCAGTGAGGAGGAAGCGGAAAGAGAAGCTCGCAGAAAGAGGAGATTAGGCTCATTAGCTGAAATGCACACAATCAAAAATAACTATTAGAGAATGTATTTTTTTTTGTTAGCACTGCCATACCAAAAATACCACAGGCTGGGTTCCTTAAACAATAGAAATGAATTTTTCTCATGATTCTGGAGGCTACAAATCCAAGAATAAGGTGTCAGCTGCATTGGTTCTTTCTGAGGCCTCCCTCCTTGTTTTATAGATAACTGTCTTTTCCCTGTATCTTCACATGGGTCCCTCAGAATGTCTGTGTTCTTATCTCTCCTTTTTGTAAGGACACCAGTCATATTGGATCAGGGTCCACTCCAACGACCTCATTTTAACTTAGCTCTTGAAAGACTCTATCTCCAAACACAGTCACATTCTGAGCAACTGGAGGGGCAACTACACTTATCCAAATTATTTATATGTTAAGACTTAAACATATAAATTGTGTGTGGGGCGGGTCAGGGGACACAATTCAGGCCACAACAGAAATATCTTCTACTGATCTGCACGAGACATGGAGCTAGAGGAACAACTCACCCGTTTTCCCAGTACCATCTTGGTTTTAGCACAGAAAGCTCTTCGTCCAGGAAACCCTCAGTTCCCAGTTAACCAGGGTGATTGGTCAGGCTACTTGAAGCCAACAAAATTGGTTTGAGTGAAATCAGACTGGTTGATTTGAGACAGCTGCCAATTACTTGTTTTTATGGAGGGGGTTTCTGTCTTCTGAAAGGTTCTATATCTGGCTGTCAAAGTTATTCATAAGTGATGGTCTGATACTTATATATATATATCTTTAATAGGATAAATGTGCCTTTGCATACATATATCCTGACAAGCTTTTACAGAAACCTGAAAGCCATCATCATAATAATACCCATTATAATAGATCTCCATTCATCATATTGGCAGCAAGACTAAAAAAAAAAAAGTGTCAGGACTTACTGAATTGCAAATTCAAACAATGCTACTCCTCTGTTGACGATTTCACTGTTGCAACAATTTTTTAAAACTTCAGATTCAGGATGCTTTAGAATTACACTCATTTCATGTAAAGAAATTGTTTCAACAGCACTTACATAGTTTTAACAGATAACCTTTTCTGAGTGTGCGTGTGTAGGTGCCCACACCCCACATGGCTGCAGGCAGATGTCATTAGATCTGCTGAAGTAGGGGAGCCCTGAAGAGAGTTTGCAGTGAGACTGTGTGAGCAACTAATGCTGGTGGTCCTGAGGCTGTAGTGCAGTGAGACCCACAGTTCTTGAGGAGAAAGGGGCTGCCCTAGACTGTGAGGCACCAAGCCCTACTCACCTTCTCAGCGGAGTCTTTTCTGAACCCCAAAGTTGCCTAAGATCCTCCTCTTATTTGCTTCTCCAGTTCCTGGGCCATTGCAATTGATTTAGCTTATTGTATTGAATTGTATGATACGAGTAAATGGTTGTTGAGTCAGTGTTTGATTAATTTTAAATTAACAAATATGTGAAAATTTCAAAATAAATAAAAAAGTAAAGTACATAAAAAGAAAAGCAACGTTGACAAATATAAGTAGTTGAACTTACTCTGTAGAGCGATCTGTGTGGACAGAAAACAGATGGCATCATCAACAAGTCATTAACAAGACTTTGATGGAGGAATTATTTTCAGGGGTGGGAGCAGAGTTAAGGGAAACCAATGAGGGATGGCAGAGCACCCTAGAGATAAGAAGAACAGGGAACCTTTACCACTCCTAGGCCTGAAAGGGCAAGGAGGGAGAAGGGTGCCTGGAACCAAGGAAGAGCTTGTAGCTATAGGTGAAGTTTTAGAAAAGAGCGGGGCACTTCACTAGAGAAACGAGCCATAGACAAGTCACCACATGGCCAGAAGGGAGCCAATAGAATACATTACCGAACCTCTCCCTCCCCCATGCACGTCTCCAGTGTTTCCCATTAAGAGGACCCCATTGGAAGCCAGAGGCATAAAGCAGGATGGAGAGTGGATCTGGAGGAGCAAACACGGAGTATCCAGAACAAAATGCAAATCCGAAATAACCACTATTTTAAAAGAACTGAACTGGTCAATTTCTAGGGGTACATGCAGGCTCACTGCGTAGCTAATCCACGCTGACAGGGACAGAGGCTGTAGGGCCTAAGCATGGTATAATGCCTGGAAACATCTTCATAGGATGCAAGTGCTACAGAGAACACGTTGCTCTCCTTGTCTCAGAGTGTGGCCTTAAACACTCAGCCATCCAGGTCCTTTTAAAACCCTGTTAGAAGGAAGTCGTAAACAGGGAAGAGAGTCTACCGAACAGGACATGGGTGCTATTTACTCCATTTCAAATTCTATTGGCGGAGCCGGGGGCGCTCAGGCCGCAGCCAGGCGGGCCGGCTGGCCGCGAGCACCGCGGAGACCAGGCCGAGGGGGCGGGCCCGAAGCCTTGGCCTCGCCTCCGCCCGCAGCTTCCCGGCCGCCCGCGCCCGGCGGCCTCGCGGGGCCCGGAGCTCTGCCCGGGGAGCGCCGCCAGCGTGCTGCAGAAGCGGGAGACGGTGCTGCTCCTGAGACCCTTCCAGGGCCGGACGCTGCGGACCGTGCGGGAGCGTTACCTGCGGCCCCGCGTGCCCTGCAGCGGCCCGCTCCGCCCGCAGCCCGCCGTCCGCCCCCACGAGGGGAAACTCCTGTCTCGCGACGTGACTCATTACATGATCCCGGATTGGAAAGTCGTTCAAGATTACCTCGAGATCCTTGAGTTTCCTGAATTGAATTATTTTCATGCAAACGGCTTGTCAAGCTGTGCAGCATCAAAGAGGCCGGCGACAGTATAACAAATTGCGAAATCTCCTGAAGGATGCGCGTCATGACTGCGTTCTCTTCGCTAATGAATTCCAGCGGTCCTGCGCTCTCCCTCAGGAAAGCAGGGAGTCCATGGAGAAGTGGCAGAGCAGGAGCGTCTACAGTGCAGCCGCGTGGTGCTGTCACCACTGCCAGGACGGGATGCCAATCGTTATGGTGACAGAAGGTGAAGAGGCAACTCAGCAGTATGGAAGTGAAACAGGAGTGTTTGTGATTTCCTTCAAGGTATTTCCAGCTGAATTACCTGGACAATTTTTGGCCTGATTTAAAGTCCGCCCACGAACTTTGTGAGTCTGTCCTTCAGTCTCGACGAGAAAGAGAGAATGGGAGTCAGTAGAGCCACGGGAGAGAGTACCCAGAACATCTACCCCTGGAAGTGTTAGAAGCCGGCCTTAAGTCCAGGCGCTACATCCAGGTGAGGGTGATAATGGAGAATCGGCGCCAGGACCAGCCAGTGTGTTTCCTTCTCTTCTTTACTTGCCTCCTGTCACAGGCCTCTGATTTCAAAGGCTGGCAACAAGACGGGCCTGAGTAAGACAGGGCCGTCAATGTTCAAGGTGATGTGGGAGTCTGCTCTGTAGACATTGCCCTCCAGTTTGGAGGTACTCTCTAGTGTTCTTAATTAGGTTACATACCGATCATTACCCGAGTAGCCTTTAAATGACTCCTGTCCCTGGGAAAGAGAATATATTTTTGAATCAAGTTCTGGAGGTTTGGCAAAAGTTTAAAGTTCGGACTTCCCTGGTGGCACAGTGGTTAAGAAAATGCCTGCCAGTGCAGGGGACACGGGTTGGATCCCTGGTCTGGGAAGATCCCACATGCGGCAGAGCAACTAAGCCTGTGGGCCACAACTACTGAGCCCACGTGCTGCAACTACTGAAGCCCATGGACCTAGAGCCGGTGCTAGGCAACAAGAGAAGACACTGCAATGAAGACACCAAAATGAGAAGTTGGCACACCACCAGGAAGAGTAGCCCCCGCCCGCTGCAACTAGAGAAAGCTTGTGCACAGTAGCGAAGACCCAACACAGCCAAAAATAAATAAAATGAAAATAAAAATTAAAAAATGCTCATCCTAACAGAAAGACTCACAGACATAGAAAACAAACTTATAAAAAATTGTTTTAAAGTTGTTGAAATATGCCTTCTTCATGCCTTTGCCATTTTCCTGCCCTTTTCAAGGGCCCCTTTGTGATCCCTCAGAACCCAGGACCCAGCTGCTCTCAGGGTCTTGAGAAGGAATCAAATAAATTATTCAGATTTCACAAATAAATAAATAAACAAATAAATTCTATTCTTAGATCAAACTGATCAGCAGAAAGCCTTCTAAGTACTAGATTACATTTGTCCATGGAAGAACAATTTTTGGTGATTTGAACCTAAATTATTTCTAAAGCATTTTATTTACCTGCTTAGATGAAGTCACGTCTCAGTTGAAAATCTTCCAGTGTCTTTTTGGTCACTCAGCACAAATACCAAAGTCCTTACAGTGATCAAAAAAGGCCCTTCCTAGTTCGGCTGTCTGCTGACTCTGATTTCACCTCCTACCACTCTGCTGGTTACTCTCGCTGTTCCAGGAAAGGTGGCCTTCCTGCTCCTTTTACACCTCAAGCAGACTCACCCACTGCCCCGGAGCTTATGCACGTGCCGTTTTCCATGCTTGGAACACCCTTGGAATATCCACATGGTTCACTCCCTCACTTCTTTCAAGTCTCTGCTGAAATGTCACCTTATAAAATAGCAACACTAGCCCTTCAATCTCTGGAATAGAGGTACAATTATATCTACGTACTACTGTCAATTCGAGTCACTCTTTTTCTCATTGTACCATCTGGCTATATTCAAGTAGCAAATCTTATATAGTTGTTCAGAATTTCCTTTAGTATCATTTGATTGTAAGTATCTGTATTTTGTCAGTGTCTTAAGATGTTGTTTGGTTGAATATGTAACTTAGATTAGGAGTTACTTTCTCCTTGCACATTGAAGATTTTATTCCACTGTCTTTAATATTCAGTGTTGCTTTTTAAGAAGTCAGCCTGGATCTTTTCTGATTTCTTTCTTTCTTTTTTTCCCAATGTCCTTGTGGTGAATGTAGATGTGGTCTACTTTTTAAAATTATGTATTTATTTTTGGCTGTGTTGGGTCTTCGTTTCTGTGCGAGGGCTTTCTCTAGTTGGGGCAAGCGGGGGCCATTCTTCATCGCGGTGCGCTTGCCTCTCACTATCGTGGCCTCTCCTGTTGCGGAGCACAGGCTCCAGACGTGCAGGCTCAGTAGTTGTGGCTCACGGGCCCAGTTGCTCCGCGGCATGTAGGATCTTCCCAGACCAGGGCTCGAACCCGTGTCCCCTGCATTGGCAGGCAGATTCTCAACCACTGCGCCACCAGGGAAGCCCAGTGTGGTTTACTTTTATATGCCCCACTTGGATTTTGTTGTTTGTTTTTTAAATAGGGCTTCCTGGACCTCAGGATTTAATATCTTTCAGTAATTCTGGAAAATTCTGAGTCCATTATTTTTTGCAACATTGTCTCTCCCCCATTTTCTCTAGTCTCTTCTTCTGGAATTTTAATTAGGCATGTGTTAGATCTTATTACTCTAACTTCTATAGCTCTTAATATCTCTTTATCTCTTCGGATTGAATTCTGGATAATTTCTTTAAATTTTTCTTTGAGTTCACAAATTCTCTCTTCAATTACATCTCATATGCTGTTAAATACATCAACTGAGTTTTCAATAATAAATTGTATTTCTTGAAGCTTTATTTTTAGAAATTCTTTGAAGCTTGAGTTGAAGCTGAGTACTCCAAAGAATATTTGTTTCTTTTTGCCTGTACTCTGGGTGCATTATTAACTTGGTAACACTTTAAATTAAATTTCCTACTCAAGTGTTCTTGACCACCCACCACATATAGTGTGAGTGGTTATGAATTCTCAGGAGACAATTTATTCTCTTTTTACACAGTGACAAAGACTAGACAGGCTGTTCTCTCCTGCTTTCAGGTTTGGGAATTCCTGACTTTCATGCAACATCAGCAATGTGTTAATTTTGAAAATATGTTAGCCAGCATATCAATGTTATCTCCATCACTTATTTCACTTTAGTTACTTCAGTCCGGAACAGAACAATATGAGAAACACATGCAGTTATTACATATTTTTAAATGATTTTTTTCCCTCTCGTTATGGCATCTATCATATATTTAACTGTTAATCTTTTAACTTTCAATTATACCTTCTTGAATAATTTATTAGTTAAAAAAGTTTTCATCTGACTCTTCCAACAGTTCTATTTCAATGAAACACCTGTTTGAAGTGTTATCTTGGTTTTTCTTCTCTGGCATGCTGGTATTACTAGGGCAAGATCTTATTTTCCATTTCCTGCTCAGACCTCAGGCTCTGCGTGCACTAACCTATAATTACAGGTCAAGTGATTAGGGTCTCTTGTACAGTGGCAAATCTACTAGGCGGAAAGATTCCACTCTTGTGGGCTGGTGGTGACCAACTGGCAATCTGTCAACATCTAGCTGAAGCTTGGAAGTAAGTCTCTCTTCTCCCAGATCTCCCTGGGTAAAAGCCAGGACTCTTTCCTAGCCTCAGGGGCTAGGAGCAACTCATCTCATGGGTGAAAGTCTCCTCCACGTTATTTGTCATCAGCTGGATTAATTCAACCCTCGCAAAAGCAAGCAAACAAACACACACATAAACAAGTACATGTAGCTCTTTCCTAAAGGGATTCATAGGTTTCCCAGTACAGTCTTTCACTGGGAACCCTGAAACTGGGAACTTTGCTTTATGCATGCTCAAAACAGGAGAAAGAGAGTGCCTTTCCTGTCAGAGACCCTGGAGCCTGCAACCTCAAGGACCCTATGCAGGTGCTTCCACTTACCTGCTCCAACTTTTTTCTTGTTTGGAGAAGTAGTTGAGAGAGGGGGTTGAGAGGGGATGTTTGGGGACTTGGGCTCAGTTGCCCATCTTTCTCACAATGCCTTTTGAATCACATGTCTACTGTTAGCGACAAGGAGGATTTGTCTTATCTGAAAGACTTGAACTAAGAGTGCCAGAGAGGTGGTTTGCTAAGGGAAAATTAGAGTGCTGTTATCAAAAGGAGGAAACACATATGATGGGCGGGTATAAACATCTGATATCTCCTATATTGTAGGACCTATAAGCCTCACACACAGTAGATATACATAGATTGAGGATTATTAAAAAATATGTAATTTAATTAAATACCAAGAATAGAATTCCATCTGGTCAAATATTGTAAATTGTTAATATGGTTCTCAAATAAGAATATGCTTGTCTTAGGATGTTTTTCACTGCAAGGTATAGAATCCTAATGAAAAATGGTTTACCTACTATGGAATATTATTAGGTCATGTAGTTGAAAATCCTTAGATAAGGAGGACTTCAGATTTAACACAATCACGATTTTGGCTCTGTTCCTCTCAGAGGCATTTGTTTCCGCTTTTCTGTCTCTGTGTTAGCAATTTCCTCATGCTGACTTTCTTCTTGGTCAAAATATGGCTTCCAGCTATAACATGGACAACATACTTTCTTTTTCACATTGAGACATTGAGGTGGGGATGGGGAGGGGGAGAGGGAAAGAGAAAGATCTTATGGCTCTTTAAGATCAAAGAATTTTCTCAGAAGCTTTCAGCAACTTTTTCTTTAATTTTCATTGGCCAGAATTGGGTAATACAAAAATTTCTTTTTTAATAGCTTTATTGATTTATAATTGACGTACGATAAACCACATATATTTAAAGTATACAATTTGATAACTTTGACATATGTATACACTATGCAGTCATCACCACTACCAAGATAGGGACCATATGCATCACTCCCAAACGTTTCTTCAATGACCTTCTGTGGTCCTTCATTCCCAACTCCCGCCATCTCTAAGCAATCACTACTTTCTACCACTATAGATTTGTTTGCATTTCCTAGAGTTTTATATACATGGGATAATTCAGTATGTACACATTTTAAAATCTGGTTTCTTTCATTCAGCATGATTTTCTTGAGATTTATCCATGTTGTAGTGTGTATCAAAAGTTCATTTCTCTTTATAGTTGAGTAGGATTTTGTTGTATGGATATACCATGACTTACTTATTCACTCCTCTGCTGATGGACATTTGGGTTGTTTCCATTTTGGGGCTATACAAATAAAGTTGCTAAAACATTTGTGTATAACTGTGTGTATAGATATATACTTTCTTTACTCATGGGTAAGTACCAGGAGTGAAATGGCTGGAGCATATGTTTGGCATATGTATAACATTTTAAGAAACTGCCATCTGTTCTCCCAAACAGGTTACATTATTTTATCTTCCCATAAGCTTATGAGAATTCTAGTTCAATCATATTCTTTTTTAAATTAATTAATTAATTAATTAATTAAAAATTTTTTAGCTGTGTTGGGTCTTTGTTGCTGCGCGCGGGCTTTCTCTTGTTGCGGCTATCAGGGGCTACTCTTCTTTGCGGTGCGCGGGCTTCTCGTTGCAGTGGCTTCTCGTTGCAGTGGCTTCTCTTGTTGTGGAGCATGGGTTCTGAGTGTGCGGGCTTCAGTACTTGTGGCATGCAGGCTTCAGTAGTTGTGGCTCGTGGGCTCTAGGGTGCAGGCTCAGTAGTTGTGGTGCACGGGCTTAGTTGCTCCGTGGCATGTGGGATCTTCCCGGACCAGGGATTGAACCTGTGTCTCCTGCATTGTCAGGTGAATTGCTAACCACTGCGCCACCAGGGAAGTCCCTGGGAAGCTGATTCTTAACCATTGTGACACCAGGGAAGTCCCTCAATCATATTCTTGCAACACTTGGTATAAACAGTCTTTTTAATTTTAATCATTCTAAATGATATGTGTGGTGGTATCTCATTGTGATTTACTTCGCATTATCCTAATGTCTAATGATAATGTTAATCTTATCATATGCTTATTTTTCATTTGATGTAATGTATGCTCAAACATTTTGTCCATTTTCAGTGTGTTGCTTTTTATTATTGAATTTTGAATTTGTTGTAATTTCCTTCTAGTTTGTGAAGCTTATCTTTCATCCTCTTTTGAAGAACAGAAGTTTATAATTTTGGTGAAGTCTTATTTATTTATTTATTTACTGTATTGTGGTTTCAGTGTTATACCCAAGAACTCTCTGCTTAATTTAGACTTACAAAGATTTTCTCCTATGTTTTCTTCTAGAACTTTCGTAGTTTGAGGCTTTAAGTTTAGATCTATGATACGTTTTGATTTGAAAAAATATGTATATCCAATTTTTCCAGGATTATTTACTGAAAAGACTACTTTCTCCACTGAACTGCCTTTACAGCTTCTCAAAAAACAATTGTCTCTATGTGTGTGAGTCTACTTCTAGACTCTATTTTTTTCCCATCGATCTTTTTTCTAACTCTATGATAATAGCACACTTAAATTTTTTGAATTACTGTAGCTTTATAATAAATCGTGAACTTAGGTAGGGTTAGCTTTCTGATTTTCTTCTACTTTTTCAAAGTTGTTTTGGCTATTCTAGGTTCTTTGCATTTTGGTATGAATTTTAGAAGCAGCTTGTCAATTTCTAGAATAAGTACTCTAGGATTCTGGATTACATTAAATCTACAGGACAGTTTGGAAAGAATT
Organism: Balaenoptera acutorostrata; assembly: GCF_949987535.1. Lineage (NCBI taxonomy): Eukaryota > Metazoa > Chordata > Mammalia > Artiodactyla > Balaenopteridae > Balaenoptera > Balaenoptera acutorostrata. The sequence goes on along the minus strand of NC_080068.1, from coordinate 22,500,510 downwards.
GGCATCTTAATAATAACGAGTTTTTTGTCCCATAAATAAGGTATATATCTCCATTTATTTAGACAATCTTTAATATCTCTCACCAGTGTTTTATAGTTTTCAGTGTTTAGGACTTTAACATTTTTGGTCAGAGTTATCCCTAAGTATTTATATTTTTAATGCTAGTTAAATGGGACAGTATTTAATAAATTTTAATGTTTAATTTCAATTTTTCATTATTAGTATATAGAAATACAATTGAGTTTTTATTTATTGATCTTGTATTCTGCTACTTGTTAAACTTACTTTTTAGCTCTAGTAGTATTTTTTTAATAGATTCATTGTTTTTCTATATAGGTTGTCATGTCCTCTGTGAATAAAAATAGTTTTACTTTTTTCTTTAAACCTGCATACCTTTTATTTACTGTTCTTGCCTGATTGCACTGCCTAGAATCACCAGTAGAGTGTTGAATAGAAGTGGTGAGGGCAGACATCATTGTTTTGTTCCTGATTTTAAGGGAAAAACATCTGGATTTTCACTATTAACTATGACGTTTGCTGTGTGTTTTGTAGATGTCCTCTAATACACCTTAAGAAAGTTCTCTTCTATTCCAACTTTGTGGAGAATTTGTTTATTTATCATGAATAAGTATCTGATTTTATCAAATGCTTTCTCTGCATCAATTGAGATGGTCATATGGTTTTTGTTTTTTAGTTTATTAATATATTGAAATACATTGATTGATTTTTGAATGTTAAATGAGCCCTGCATTCCTGGGATAAATTTCACTTATTATATATCATCTTTTTTATATATTGTTGAATTCAATTTGCTAAAATTTTGTATAGAATGTTTGCATCTATGCTCATTAGAGATATTGGTCTGTAGTCTTCTTTTCTTATAGTGTCTTCTTGTCTGGTTTTGGCCTCAGGGTAATGATATCAGTTTAGAATGAGTTGAAAAACAACCCCTCCTCTTTTTTGTGTGTTTGTGTAGAATTGGTACTTTTAAAAAAATGGTTAATTGACTTTATCAGTCAAGCCTTCTGGATCTGGAGTTCTCTTTTAAGAAGATTTTAGAGATTGGTTCAAGATGGCGGAGTAGAAGGACGTGTGCTCCCTCCCTCTTGCAAGTGCACTGGAATCACAACTAACTGCTGAACAATCATCAACATTAAGGCACTGGAACTCAACAAAAAAGATACCCACATCCAAAGACAAAGGAGAAGCTGCAATGAGATGGTAGGAGGGGCGCATTCACCATAAAATCAAATCCCATAACTGCTGGGTGGGTGACGTACAAACTGGAGAAAAATTATACCACAGGATTCCACACACTGGAGTGAAGGGTCTGAGCCCCACGTCAGGCTTCCCAACCTGGGGGTCTGGCAATGGGAGGAGGAATTCCCAGAGAATCAGACTTTGAAGGCTAGCAGGATTTGACTGCAGGACTTCGACAGGACTGCGGGAAACAGAGGCTCCACTCTTGGAGGGCACACACAAAGTAGTGTGTGCATCAGGACCCAGGGGGAAGGAGCAGTGACCCTATAGGAGATTGAACCAGATCTACCGGCTAGTGTTGGAGGGTCTCCTGCAGAGGTGGGGGGCAGCTGTGGCTCACTGTGGGGACAGGACACTGGCAGCAGAAGTTCTGGGAGGTACTCCTTGGCATGAGCCCTCCTGGAGTCCACCATTAGCTCCACCAAAGAGCTGAGTAGGCTCCAGTGTTGGGTCACAAATCAAGCCTCAGTAAATTTAAGAAAATTGAAATCATATCAAGCATCTTTTCTGACCACAACACTATGAGATTAGAAATCAATTACAAGAAAAAAACCCCAAAAAACACAAAAACATGGAGACTAAACAATACGTTACTAAATAACCAAGAGATCACTGAAGAAATCAAAGAGGAAATCAAAAAATACCTAGAGACAAATGACAATGAAAACACGATGATCCAAAACCTATGGGAGGCAGCAAAAGCAGTTCTAAGAGGGAAGTTTATAGCAATACAATCCTACCTCAAGAACCAAGAAAAATCTCAAATGAACAATTTAACCTTACACCTAAAGGAACTAGAGAAGAAGACTCTCTAGTTCCTTTAGGTTCAAGATGGCGGAGTAGAAGGACGTGTGCTCCCTCCCTCTTGCAAGTGCACTGGAATCACAACTAACTGCTGAACAATCAGCAGGAGAGGACTCAAATCAAAAAAATTAGAAATGAAACAGGAGAAGTTACAACAGACACTGCAGAAATACAAAGCATCCTAAGAGAGTACTACAAGCAACTCTATGCCAATAAAATGGACAACCTGGAAGAAATGGACAAATTCTTAGAAAGGTATACCCTTCCAAGACTGAACCAGGAAGAAATAGAAAATATGAACAGACCAATCACATGTAATGAAATGGAAACTGTGATTAAAAATCTCCCAGCAAACAAAAGTCCAGGACCAGATGGCTTCACAGGGGAATTCTATCAAACATTTAGTGAAGAGCTAACACCCATCCTTCTCAAACTCTTCCAAAAAATTGCAGAGGAAGGAACACTCCCAACTCATTCTATGAGGCTACTATCACTCTGATACCAAAACCTGACAAAGACACTACAAAAAAAGAAAACAACAGACCAACATCACTGATGGATATAGATGCAGAAATCCTCAACAAAATACTAGCAGACAGAATCCAGCAACACATTAAAAGGATCATACACCATGATCAAGTGGGATTTATCCCAGGGATGCAACGATTCTTCAATATACGCAAATCAATCAATGTGATACACCATATTAACAAATTGAAGGATAAAAACCATATGATCATCTCAATAGATGCAGAAAAAGCTTTTGACAAAACTCAAGACCAATTTATGATAAAAACTCTCCAGAAAGTGGGCATAGAGGGAAGCTACCTCAACATAATAAAGGACATATACGACAAACCCATAGCAAACATCATTCTCAATGGTGAAAAACTGAAAGCATTACCTCTAAGATCAGGAACAAGACAAGGATGTCCACTCTCACCACTATTATTCAACATAGTTTTGGAAGTCCTAGCCACAGCAAACAGAGAAGAAAAAGGAATAAAAGGAATACAAATTGGAAAAGAAGAAGTAAAACTGTCACTGTTTGCCAATGACATGATACTATACATAGAGAATCCTAAAGATGCCACCAGAAAACTACTAGAGGTAATGAATGAATTTGGTAAAGTAGTGGGATACAAAATTAATGCACAGAAATCTCTTGCATTCCTATACACTAAATACCTAGGAATAAACCTACCTAGGGAGACTAAAGACCTGTATGCAGAAAACTATAAGACACTGATGAAAGAAATTAAAGATGATACCAACAGACGGAGAGATATACCATGTTCGTGGATTGGAAGAATCAATATTGTGAAAATGACTATACTACCCAAAGCAATCTACAGATTCAATGCAATCCCTATCAAATTACCAATGGCATTTTTTACAGAACTAGAACAAAAAATCTTAAACTTTGTATGGAGACACAAAAGACCCCGAATAGCCAAAGCAGTCGTGAGGGAAAAAAATGGAGCTGGAGGAATCACACTCGCTGACTTCAGACTATACTACAAAGCTACAGTAATCAAGACAATATGGTACTGCCACAAAAACAGAAACATAGGTCAATGGAACAAGACAGAAAGCCCAGAGATAAACCCACACACCTATGGTCAACTAATCTATGAGAAAGGAGGCAAGGATATACAATGGAGATGAGACAGTCTCTTCAATAAGTGGTGCTGGGAAAACTGGACAGCTACATGTAAAAGAATGAAATTAGAACACTCCCTAACACGAAACACAGAAATAAACTCAAAATGGATCAAAGACCTAAATATAAGACTGGACACTATGAAACTCTTAGAGGAAAACATAGGAAGAACACTCTTTGACATAAATCACAGCAAGATCTTTTTTGATCCACCTCCTAGAGTAATGGAAATAAAAACAAAAATAAACAAATGGGACCTAATGAAACTTAAAAGCTTTTGCACAGCAAAGGAAACCATAAACAAGATGAAAAGACAACTCTCAGCATGGGAAAAAGTATTTGCAAACGAATCAACGGGCAAAGGATTAATCTCCAAAATATATAAACAGCTCATGCAGCTCAATATTAAAGAAACAACCAACCCAATCCAAAAAATGGGCAAAAGACCTAAATAGACATTTTTCCATAGAAGACATACAGATGACTAAGAGGCACATGCAAAGCTGCTCAACATCCCTAATTATTAGAGAAATACAAATCAAAGCTACAATGAGGTATCACCTCACACCGGTTAGAATGGGCATCATCATCATCAGAAAATGTACAAACAACGAATGCTGGAGAGCGTGTGAAGAAAAGGGAACCTTCTTGCACTGTTGGTGGGAATGCAAATTGATACAGCCACTATGGAGAACAGTATGGAGGTTCCTTAAAAAACTAAAAATAGAACTACCATATGAACCAGAAATCCCCCTATGGGGCATATACCCATAGAAAACCATAATTCAAAAAGACACATGCACCCCAATGTTCATTGCAGCACTATTTACAATAGCGAGGTCATGGAAGCAGCCTAAATGCCCATCGACAGAAAAATGGATAAAGAAGATGTGGTACATATATACAATGGAATATAAGCCATAAAAAGGAACGAAACTGGGTCATTTGTTGATACGTGGATGGATCTAGAGACTGTCATACAGAGTGAAGTAAGTCAGAAACAGAAAAACAAATATCGTATATTAACACATGTATGTGGGACCTAGAAAAATGTTACAGATGAACTGGTTTGCAGGGCAGAAGTTGAGACACAGATGTACAGAACAAACGTATAGACACCAAGGGGGGAAAGCCGTGGGGGGTGGGGTGGGGATGGTGGTGTGATGAATTGGGCGCTTGGGATTGACATGTATACACTGATGTGTATAAAATTGATGACTAATAAGAACCTACTCTATAAAAAGTATATAAAGTAAAATTCAAATATTAAAAAAAAAATCTTCCAGCAAAGAAAAGTCCAGGGCCAGATGGCATCACAGGGGAATTCTATCAAACATTAGAGAAGAGCTAACACCCATCCGTCTCAAACTCTTCCAAAAAATTGCAGAGGAAGGAACACTCCCAAACTCATTCTATGAGGCTACTATCACTTTGATACCAAAACCTGAAAAAGATACTACAAAAAAAGAAAACGAGAGACCAATATCACTGATGAATATAGATGCAAAAATCCTCAACAAAATACTAGCAGACAGAATCCAACAACACATTAAAAGCATCATACACCATGATCAAGGGCAATTTATCCCAGGCATGCAAGGAGTCTTCAATATATGCAAATAAATCAATGTGATACACCATATTAACAAATTAAAGAATAAAAACCATATGATCATCTAAATAAATGCAGCAAAAGCTTTTGACAAAATTCAATACCCATTTATTATAAAAACTCTCCAGGACGTGGGGATAGAGGGAACCTACCTCAACATAATAAAGACCATATATGAAAAACCTACAGCAAACGTCATTCTCAATGGTGAAAAACTGAAAGCATTTCCTCTAAGATCAGGAACAAGACAAGGATGTCCACTCTCGCCACTATTATTCAACATAGTTTTGGAAGTCCTAGCCACGGCAATCAGAGAAGAAAAAGAAATAAAAGGAATCCAAATTGGAAAAGAAGAAGTAAAACTGTCACTGTTTGCCAATGACATGATACTATACATAGAGAATCCTAAAGATGCCACCAGAAAACTACTAAAGCTAATCAATGAATCTGGTAAAGTAGCAGGTTACAAAATTAATGCACAGAAATTTCTTGCATTCCTGTACACTAACAAAGAAAGAAAAGAAAGAGAAATTAAGGACACAATCCCATTCACCATTGCAAAAAAGGAATAAAATACCTAGGAATAAACCTACCAAAGGAGGTAAAAGACCTGTACTCAGAAAACTATAAGACACTGATGAGAGAAATCAAAGACTGCACAAACAGATCGAGAGATATACCATGTTTTTGGATTGGAAGAATCAATATTGTGAAAATGACTATACTACCCAAAGCAATCTACAGATTCAATGCAATCCCTATCAAATTATCAATGGCGTTTTTTTACAGAACTAGAACAAAATATCTTACAATTTGTATGGAGACACAAAAGACCCCAAATAGCCAAAGCACTCTTGAGGGAAAAAACGGAGCTGGAGGAATCAGGCTCCCTGACTTCAGACTATACTACAAAGCTACAGTAATCAAGACAATATGGTACTGGCACAAAAACAGAAATACAGATCAATGGAATGGGATAGAAAGCCCAGAGATAAATCCACACACCTATGGTCAACTAATCTATGACAAAGGAGGCAAGGATATACAATGGAGAAAAGACAGTCTCTTCAGTTAAGTGGTGCTGGAAAAACTGGACAGCTACATGTAAAAGAATGAAGTTAGAATGCTCTCTAACACCATACACAAAAATAAACTCAAAATGGATCAAAGACCTAAATGTAAGACCGGACACTATAAAACTCTTAGAGGAAAACATAGGAAGAACACTCTGACATAAATCACAGCAAGATCTTTTTTGATCCACCTTCTAGAGTAATGGAAATAAAAACAAAAATAAACAAATGGGACCTAATGAAACTTAAAAGCTTTTGCACAACGAAGGAAACTATAAACAAGACGAAAAGACAACTCTCAGCATGGGAGAAAATATTTGCAAACAAATCAATGGACAAAAGATTAATCTCCTAAATATATAAACAGCTCATGCAGCTCAATATTAAAAAAACAAACAACCCAATCAAAAAATGGACAGAAGACCTAAATAGACATTTCTCCAAAGAATACATACAGATGGCTAAGAGGCACATGAAAATCTGCTCAACATCCCTAATTATTAGAGAAATACAAATCAAAACTAGAATGAGGTATCACCTCACACCGGTTAGAATGGGCATCATCATCATCAGAAAATGTACAAACAACAAATGCTGGAGAGCGTGTGAAGAAAAGGGAACCCTCTTGCACTGTTGGTGGGAATGCAAATTGATACAGCCACTATGGAGAACAGTATGGAGGTTCCTTAAAAAACTAAAAATAGAACTACCATATGAACCAGAAATCCCCCTATGGGGCATATACCCATAGAAAACCATAATTCAAAAAGACACATGCACCCCAATGTTCATTCCAGCACTATTTACAATAGCCAGTTCATGGAAGCAACCTAAATGCCCATCGAGAGGCGAATGGATAAAGAAGATGTGGTACATATATACAATGGAATTTTACTCAGCCATAAAAAGGAACAAAATTGGGTCATTTGTAGAGATGTGGATGGATCTGGAGACTGTCATACAGGATGAAGTAAGTCAGAAAGAGAAAAACAAATTCATATATTAACGCATATATGTGGAATCTAGAAAAATGGTACAGATGAACTGGTTTGCAAGGCAGAAATAGAGACACAGATGTAGAGAACAAACGTATAGACACCAAGGGGGGAAAGCGGCAAGAGGGGGTGGTGGTGATGGGATGAAGTGGGAGATTGGGATTGACATATATACACTAATATGCATAAAATAGATAACTAATAAGAACCAGCTGTATAAAAAAATAAATTAAATAAAATTCAAAGAAGAAAAAAAAGGGTTTTAAGCAACATATTCAATTTCTTTAATTGATAGAGAATTCTTCAGGTTATTTATTACTCTTTGGTAGTTGGTGTCTTGCAAAGATTTTGCCATTTCACCTAAGTTGTTGAATTTATAATCATAAACTTATTCATAATATTTCCTTATTATCTTTCTTTTAAAAATTATAGTTTCTATTTTGAGGGAGCTAGATTCACAGAGTTGTGAAAAAGAATACATGGAGATCTTGTGTACTTTTTTTTTTTAGCTATGTGTTTGCACATAGCTCTTTTAAAAAATTAATTAATTAATTAATATATTTTTGGCTGTGTTGGGTCTTTGTTGCTGTGTGTGGGCTCTCTCTAGTTGCGGTGAGTGTGGGCTACTCTTTGTGCAGTGCACAGGCTTCTCATTACAGTGGCTTCTCTTGCTGTGGAGCACCAGCTCTAGGCGTGCAGACTCAGTGGCTGTGGCACGCGGGCTCAGTAGTTGTGGCGCACAGGATTAGTTGCTCCGTGGCATGTGCGATCTTCCCAGTCCAGAGCTCGAACCCATGTCCTCTGCATTGGCACGTGGATTCTTAACCACTGCGCCACCAGGGAAGTCCTCTTGTGTACTTTTTAAACTGGTTTCTCCCAATGGTAATATACTGCAGCTAGGATATTGACATTGATACAGTCAAGATATAGAACATTTCCATCACCACAGAATCCCTCATATCACTCTTTAAAAGCCACATCCACTTCTCTCCTTCCTCCATCTCTTCTTAACCCCTGGCAACTACTAATCTGTTCTCCATTTCTATAACTTGTTATATCAAGGATGTTATATAAATGAAATCACACAGTATGTAACCTTTTGGAATTATTTTTTTCTACTCAGCCTATTTCCTGGAGATTTATTCAGGTGGTTGTGTGTATCAGTAGTTCATTCCTTTATATTGCTGAGTAGTATTCCATAGCATGGATGTTCCAGTTTGTTTACCCATTGAAAGACACTGTTTCTACTTTTTGGTTGTTGCAGATAAAGCTTCTATAAACATTCTTGTTTGAGTATTTGTGTAAATATAAATTTTCATTTCTCTGGGATAAATGCCCATAAATGTAATTACTAGGTCATCTGGTAGTTGCATGTTTAATTTTTTAAGAAACTGCTCAACTGCTTTCCAGAGTGGCTGTACATTTTACATTCCAACCAGTAATACCTGAGTGATCCAATTTCTTCACACCCTCACCAACATTTGGTGTTGTCACTATTTTTAATTTTAGCCATTTTCATAGGTGTATTGTGTTATTTCATTGTGGTTTTAGTTTATACATTTTTAAGGGCTAATGAATTTGAACATATTTTCAACATATACTTACTTGCCATCTGTTTACCCTCTTCAATTGAGTTTCTGTTCATGTTTTTGTCCATTTTCTAATTTGTTTGTTTGTTTACTTAGAGTTTTGAGTGTTCTTTATATATTCTAGACACTCGTCCTTTGTTGCCTGTGTGGTTTGAAAATATATTCTTCCAGGCAGTAGCTTGATATTTTCATCCTCTTAACTGAGTCTTTTACAGAGTGAAAGTTTTTAATTCTGATGAAGTCCAATGTATTATTTTTTCCTTTCATAGACTATGCTTTTGGTGTCAAGTCTAAGACCTCTTTGCCTAGACTTAGATTGCAAAAGATTTTCTCCTATGTTTAAAAAAAGTTTATAGTTTACATTTTACATTTAAGTCCATGATCCATTTTGAGTTAATTTTAAACTTAAGACTAGGTTCATTTTTTTTGCTTATGGATGTCTAATTGTTCCAGCACCATTTATTGAAAAGGCTATCTTTCCTCTATTGAATTGCTTGTGCACCTTTGTCAAAAATCAGCTGGACATATTTCTGTGAGTTTATTTCTGGGTTCTCTACTCTGTTCCATGGATTAGTATGTTTATCCTACTGCCAACAACTCACAATCTAAATTGCTTTAGCTATAAAATGTCTTGAAATTGTGTAGACTGGTTCCCCCACTTTGTTGTTCTTTTTCAAAATTGCCTTAACTATTCTAATTCCTTTGCCTTCCCATATATATTTTTAGAATATTTTTGTCCTTTTATTTTTGCTATTTTAGTTCCTTGTCTTTCCATAATATTTTAGGATAATTTTGTTTTTATCTACTAAAAGTTTTGCTGACATTTTGATAGGAATTGCATTAAGCTTGTATATTAATTTTGGGAGAATTGACATATTTACTATGTCTTCCAATCCATGCGCATGACGTATCTCTCCATTTATTAGCTTTCCTTTGATTTCTTTCATCAGCATTTTGTAGTATTAGGCATATATGTCCTGTATGTGTTTTATTAGATTTACACCTAAGTATTTCATTTTTTTGAGTGATTGTAAAAGGTATTATATTTTTAAATTCAGTGTCCATGTGTTCGTTGCCAGTGTATATATATATGACTGTGACTTTGCTAAACCCATTTATTCGTGCTTGGAGTTCTTTGAAGATTCATTTGAATTCTCTATGTAAACAATCCTGCCACCTGCAAATAGGGACAGTTTTATTTCTTCCTTTTTGTCCTGCCTTTTATTTGTTTTCTAACTTTACTGCAGCACCTAGAACTTGAAGCACTATGTTGAATAATAGTGCTGAGAGTGGGATCTTTGCCTTGCTCCCAATATTAGGAGGAAAGAAGTCAGTCTTTCCTCAAGTATAATAGTAGTTGTAGGTTTCTTATTGATGCTCTTGATCAAGGTGAGGAAGTTCTCTCTATTCCTATTTTCCTGAGAGTTTTAAAAAAACCATTAATGGGTGTTGAATTTTGCCAAATGCTTTCGCTGCATCAATTGATAGTCATGTGATTTTTCTTATTTAGCCTTTTATATGGTGGATTACATTGATTGATTTTTAAATATTGAAGCAGATTTGGATCCCAGGAATAAAAACCACTTTTATTTGGTGATGGTATATAACGCTTTTTAGATATTGCTGAATCTTTTTGGTAAAATTTTCACGTCTATATTCATAAAAAGTAGTTTTCTCTTTTTGTACCGTCTTTGTCTGGTTTTGGTACCACGGTAATACTAGCTTCATAAAATGGATTACAAAGTATTCCTTTCTCGGGGAGTGGGGGGTAGAGTCAAAGTGGCAGAGTAAGAGGATGTGGTGTTCACATCTCCTTACAGGCCAGGGGTTGGGCCTGAGCTCCTGTGGTGGGAGTGGTGAGTCCAAGCTGCTGCACTAACAGAGAACTTCAGGTCCCAGGGAATATTAATTGGTGTGAGGTCTCCTGGAGGTCCTCATCTCACCACCAAGACCCGGCTCCACCCAACTGCCTGCAAACTCCAGTGCTGGACACCTCAGGCCAAACAACCAGGAAGACAGGAACACAGGCCCACCCACCAACAAAAATAAGATGACAGAGAAATATGTTACAGATGAAGGAGCAAGGTAACAACCTAAGAGACCAAATAAATGAAGAGGAAATATGCAATCTACCTGAAAAAGAATTCAGAGTAATGACAGTAAGGATGATCCAAAATCTTGGAAATAGAATGGAGACATGGATCAAAAAAATACAAGAAATGTTTAACAAGGACCTAGAATAACTAAAGAACAAACAAACAGTGAGGAAAAACACAATAAGTGAAATGAAAAATACACTAGAAGGACTCAATAACAGAATAACTGAGGCAGAAGAACGAATAAGTGAGTTGGAAAATAGAATGGTGGAAAAAACTGCTGAGGAGAAGAATAAAGAAAAAAGAATGAAAAGAAATGAGGACAGTCTCAGAGACCTCTGGAACAACATTAAATACACCAACATTCCCAGAAAAAGAAGAGAAAGAGAAAGGGTCTAAGAAAATATTTGAAGAGATTACAGTTGAAAACTTCCCTAACAAGGGAAAGGAAATAGCCACCCACTTGCAGGAAGCTTGGAGAGTCCCATACATGAAAAGCCCAAAGAGAAACACACCAAGACACATATTAATCAAACTAACAAAAATTAAATTCAAAGAAAAAATATTAAAATCAGCAAGAGAAAAGCAACACATAACATACAAGGGAATCCCCATAAGGTTATCAGCTGATTTTTCAGCAGAAGCTCTTCAGGCCACAAGGGAGTGGCAGGATACACTTAAAGTGATGAAAGGGAAAAACCTACAACCAAGATTACTCTACCCAGCAAGGATCTCATTCAGATTCGACAGAGAAATCAAAAGCTTTACAGACAAGCAAAAGCTAAGAGAATTCAGCACCACCAAACCAACTTTACAACAAATGCTAAAGGAACTTTTCTAGGCAGGAAACACAAGAGAAGAAAAAGACCTACAAAAACAAACCCAAGACAATAAAGAAAATGGTAATAGGAACATACATATCAATAACTACCTTAAATGTAAATGGATTAAGTGCTCCAACCAAAAGACACAGACTGGCTGAATGGATATGAAAACAAGACCTTTATGCTGTCTACAAGAGACCCACTTCACACCTAGGGATACATACAGACTGAAAGTTAAGGGTGGAAGAAGATATTCCATGTGAATAGAAATCAAAAGAAAGCTGGAGTAGCAATACTTATGTCAGATAAAATAGACTTTAAAATAAAGAATGTTATGAGAGACAAGGAAGTACACTACATAATGATAAAGGGAGCAATCCAAGAAGAAGATATAACATTTATAAACATTTATGCACCCAACATAGGAACACCTCAATATATAAGGCAAATGCTAACAGCCATAAAAGGGGAAACCGACAGTAACACAGTAATAGTGGGGGACTTTAACACCCCACTTACACCAATGGACAGATCATCCAGACAGAAAATTAATACGGAAACCCAGGTTTTAAATGACGTTAGACCAGATAGACTTAACTGATATTTATAGGACATTCCATCTGAAAGCAGCAGAATACACTTTCTTCTCAAGTGCACATGGAACATTCTCTGGGATAGATCACATCTTGGGACACAAATCAAGCCTTGGTAAAGTTAAGAAAATTGAAATTGTATCAAGCATGTTTTCCGACCACAACACTATGAGATTAGAAATCAATTACAGGAAAAAAAACTAAAAAAACTCAAAGACATGGAGGCTAAACAATATGCTACTAAATAACCAAGAGATCACTGAAGAAATCAAAGAGGAAATCAAATAGAAACAAATGATAACAAAAACACGACAACCCAAAATCTATGGGATGCAGAGAAGGCAGTTCTGAGAGGAAAGTTTATAGCAATACAATCTCACCTCGGGAAACAAGAAAAATCTCAAATAAACAGCCTAACCTTACACTTAAAGCAACTAGAGAAAGAAAACAAGCAAAACCCAAAGTTAGTAGAAGGAAAGAAATCATAAAGATCAGAGCAGAAATAAATGAAATAGAAACAAAGAAAACAATAGAAAAGATCAATGAAACTAAAAGCTGGTTCTTTGAGAAGATAAACAAAATTGATAAGCCATTAGCCAGACTCATCAAGAAAAAGAGGGAGAGGGCTCAAATCAATAAAATTCAAAAAGAAAAACGAGGAATTACAACTGACACTTCAGAAATACAAAGGATCATAAGAGACTATAAGCAACTCTATGCCAATAAAATGAACAACCTGGAAGAAATGGACAAATTCTTAGAAAGATACAACCTTCCAAGACTGAACTGGGAAGAAATAGAAAATATGAACAGACCAATCACAAGCAATGAAGTTAAAACTGTGATTTAAAATCTTCCAATAGGGACTTCCCTTGTGGCGCAGTGGTTGGGAATCCACCTGTCAATGCAGGGGACATGGGTTTGATCCCTGGTCTGGGAAGATCCCACATGCCACGGAGCAACTAAGCTTGTGCGCCACAACTACTGAGCCTGCACTCTAGAGCCCACATGCCACAACTACAGAAGCCCATGCACCTAGAGCCCCATGCTCCGTAACAAGAGAAGTCACTGCGATAAGAAGCCCACACACCGCAACAAAGAGTAGCTCCTGCTCGCCGCAACTAGAGAAAGCCCATGTGCAGCAACAAAGACCCAACGCAGCCAAAAAAACCAAAACAACAAAAAATCAAAAAACAAAAAAACCCCTGGTGGTTGTAAGTTATAAAAAAAAAAAATCTTCCAACAAACAAAAGTCCAGGACCAGATGGCTTCACAGGCAAATTCTTTTTTTTTTTTTAATATAAATGACGGTTTATTATTACTAAGGATACAGAAGAATTTTCTGTTTGAAAAGCAATGAGAGGCAGGAGAAATATGACCAACTGATAGATTTGACCACTCACAATTTATAAACTCTCATACAATCCAACAAATACATTATACATGCATACAAGAATTAAATGGCAAATAGCAAACTTCTTTTAAAAAATATAGTTCTTTGTTTGAAAGAATGCAAAAACACCAGGAATAAAGAGAGACAAGGATAGGGAATCTGGGTAGGGGAAGTGGTTGCCGCTTAGAGCAGTTTTGGGTGAAATGGTGCCACAGAAATGGTGCCTGACACACCTGTGTGGGGGAGGAGAAGAGTGGGGAGAGTGAAGCTGCATGGATCTCTATTTTCAGCATAGAGGAGTTATTTAAAATATAGCTCATTCTCCCCTTCTTCTACATGTTGGAGAGCCGTTCCTGGCCTTTTCTGAGCTGGATGTGAACTCTGAGAGGAAAGTCTCTGTGTGGAAGTCCAGATTCCTCCCTGGAACAGGTGAATACTATCAAACATTTAGAGAAGAGCTAACACCTGTCCTTCTCAAGCTCTTCCAAAAAATTGCAGAGGAATGAACACTCCCAAACTCATTCTACAAGTCCACCATCACCCTGATACCAGAATCAGACAAAGATATCACAAAAAACAGAAAATTACAGGCCAATATCACTGATAAACACAGATGCAAAAATCCTCAACAAAATACTAGCAAACAGAATCCAACAACACATTAAAATGTTCATACACTATGATCAAGGGGGATTTATCCCAGGGATGCACGGATTCTTCAATATCCACAGATAAATCAGTGTGATACACAATATTAACAAATTAAAGAATAAAAACCATATGATCATCTCAATAGATACAGAAAAAGCTTTTGACAAATTTCAACACCCACTTATGATAAAAACTCTACAGAAAGTAGTCATAGAGGGAACTTACCTCAACATAGTAAAGGCCATATATGACAAACCCACAGCAAACATCATTCTCAATGGTGAAAAACTGAAAGCATTTCCTCTAAGATCAGGAACAAGACAAGGATGTCTACTCTCACCACTCTTATTCAACATAGTTTTGGAAGTCCTAGCCATGGCAATCAGAGAAGAAAAAGAAATAAAAGAAATCCAAATTGGAAAAGAAGAAGTAAAACTGTCACTGTTTGCAGATGACATGATACTATACATAGAGAATCCTAAAGATGCTACCAGAAAACTACTAGAGCTAATCAATGAATTTGGTAAAGTTGCAGGATACAAAACTAATGCACAGAAATCTCTTGCATTAGTACACACTAACAATGAAAGATCAGAAAGAGAAATTAAGGAAACACTCCCATTCACCATTGCAAAAAAAGAATAAAATACCTAGGAATAAACCTACCGAAGGAAGCAAAAAGACCTGTACTCAGAAAACTATAAGACACTGATGAAAGAAATCAAAGATGGCACAAACAGATCGAGAGATATACCATGTTCTTGGACTGGAAGAATCAATATTGTGAAAATGACTATACTACGCAAAGCAATCTATAGATTCAGTACAATCCCTATCAAACAACAAATGGCATTTTTCACAGAACTAGAACAAAAAATTTTACAATTTGTATGAAAACACAAAAGACCCAAATAGCCAAAGCAATCTTGAGAAAGAAAAATGGAGCTGGAGGAATCAGGCTCCCTGACTTCAGACTATACTACAAAGCTACAGTAATCAAGACAGTATGGTACTGGTACAAAAACAGAAATACAGATCAATGGAACAGGAGAGAAAGCCCAGAGATAAACCCATGCACCTACGGTCACCTAATCTATGACAAAGGAGGCAAGAATATACAATGGAGAAAAGACAGTCTCTTCAATAAGCAGTGCTGGGAAAACTGGACAGCTACATGTAAAAGAATGAAACTAGAATGCTCTCTAACACCATACACAAAAATAAACTCAAAATGGATCAAAGACCTAAATATAAGACCAGACACTATAAAACTCTTAGAGGAAAACATAGGAAGAACACTCTTTGATATAAATCACAGCAAGATCTTTTTTGACTCACCTCCTAGAGTAATAGAAATAAAAACAAAAATAAACAAATGGGACCTAATGAAACTTAAAAGCTTTTGCATAGCAAAGGAAACTATAAACAAGATGAAAAGTCAACCCTCAGCATGGGAGAAAATTTTTGCAAACAAATCAATGGACAAAGGATTAATCTCCTAAATATATAAACAGCTCATGCAGCTCGATATTAAAAAAGCAAATAACCCAATCAAAAAATGGGCAGAAGACCTAAATAGACATTTCTCCAAAGAAGACATACAGATGGCCAAGAGGCGCATGAAAAGCTGTTCAACATCCCTAATTATTAGAGAAATACAAATCAAAACTAGAATGAGGTACCACCTCACACCAGTTAGAATGGGCATCATCAGAAAATGTACAAACAACAAATGCTGGGGAGGGTGTGGAGAAAAGGGAACCCTCTTGCACTGTTGGTGGGAATGCAAATTGATACAGCCACTATGGAGAACAGTATGGAGTTTCCTTAAAAAACTACAAATAGAACTACCATACGACCCAGCAATCCCACACTGGGCATATACCCTGAGAAAACCATTATTCAAAAAGACACATGCACCCCAATGTTCATTGCAGCACTATTTACAATAGCCAGGACATGGAAGCAACCTAAATGTCCATCAGCAGAGGAATGGATAAAGAAGATGTAGTACATATATACAATGGAATATTACTCAGCCATGCAAAGGAATGAAATTGTGCCATTCGCAGAGACTTGGATGGACCTAGAGATTGTCATACAGAGTGAAGTAAGTCAGGAAGAGAAAAACAATTATCGTATATTAATGCATATATGTGGAATTTAGAAAAAATGCTACAGATGAACCTATTTGCAAAGCAGAAGTAGAGACACAGACGTAGAGAACAAATGTATGGACACCAAGGGTGGAGGGGGGTGGGATGGATCGGGAGATTGGGATTGATGTATGTACACTACTATGTATAAAGTAGATGGCTAGTGAGTGCCTTCTGTAGAGCACAGGGGGAAAAAAAAGAGGTACAATCTGTTTGCAGGACATATATTAAGTTAACCTTAAAAATGCATTCCAGTATACAGTAGGTGCAGACAAATACTGTTGGATTCCACTTATATGAGGTACCTAGAATAGTCAAATTCATAGAGTCAGAAAGTACATTGGTAGTTGCCAGGGGCCGGGAGGTGGGGAGGGGGGAGGGGGGAATGGGGAGTTAGTATATAAAGGGACAGAGTTTCAGTTTAGGAAGGTGAAAAATTCGAGAAATGGTTGATGGTGAGAGTTGCACAAAAATGTGAATGTACTTAGTGCCTCTGAACTGTACAGTTAAATATAGTTAAAACAGTATGTTTTATATTATGTGACTTTTACCACAATAAAAAAAATTTTTTTAAAAGTTGAATTACATGACTGTAAAAAGAAAAAGTATTCCTTTCTCTTCTATTTTCTGGAAAAAAAATGTGTAGAATTGATATTAATTGTTCTTTCACCTTTGGTAGAATTCTCCAGAGAAATTCTCTGGGCTTGGCGATTTCTTTTTTGGAAGTTTTAAAATTATTAATTCAATGTCATTAATAATGATATGGCTATTCAAACTATTTCATAGTAGGTGAACTGTGGTAATTTGCATTTTTCGAGGAGTTAATCTATTCCATCTAAGTTGTCAAATTTATGTATGTAGAGTTGTTTCCTTATTACCTTTCTATGTCTTCAGGGTCTGTAATGATATCTCTATTTTATTCCTGATGTATCTATTTGACTCCTTTGGATTACAGTTTTGCCATGGGTAAAATGAGAGGCTTTAACAAGTTCAGATCCCTTTATCTCTAAAGACCTACCATATTGTAAGCAACTGTGACTCAGAACAACATATGCTTATACTCATTTTAAGTGGAATATTTGTTTCTAGCCTCCCTCTTACAGAGCACAAATGACGTATTTGAAGTTGGAATTCAAAGTTTTACAACAAAACTTTAGAGGTCCTTTAGAGTTTAGATTTTAATAAAGAAGCGCTAAAGAGTTTAAAGGCTTCTTTTTTTTATGGATAATGAAGGGGGATTTTTTTTTTAATTTATTTATTTTTAATTTATTTTATTTTTGGCTGCGTTGGGTCTTCGTTGCTGCGTGCGGGCTTTCTCTAGTTGCGGCGAGTGGGGGCTGCTCTTCATCGTGGTGTGTGGGCTTCTCATTGCGGTGGCTTCTCTTGTTGCCGAGCACGGGCTCTAGGCACACAGGCTTCAGTAGTTGTAGCACATGGGTTCTAGAGCACAGGATCAGTAGTTGTGGCGCACGGGCTTAGTTGCTCCACGGCATGTGGGATCTTCCTGGACCAGGGCTCGAACCCGTGTCCCCTGCATTGGCAGGCGGATTCTTAACCACTGCGCCACCAGGGAAAGGCTTCTTTTAAAAACAGTTATTTTACAGAATAATCTATTTTACAGTTTTATTGAGATGACTCAATAATTTATTCCCAGTAACTCTAAATCCAGGCTTTAACCGTAAGGACGTGAATAGTAAGCTGCACTCCCTCAAACAATTAGCATCTTTTTCTGAACAAGCTTAAATCCTGCCGAAGGAAGGAAGTTGAATACAGGAAATAACTCATTTAAGGACGTGATGCATTGAAAAATACTATCTCTACCATCAGACCCAGCATCACAGACTTTGATCAAGCATTTCTCTGTGCAGCCACTAATGCCAGATCAAAAACTTTGTGTTGATTTACCTGAATTGGTTATACTATCAATTGCTTTCTCTTTTTCTCCCATACATATTACTAGTGAGATTCGTTGGCAATTTGTGTGGGCCAACTGTAAAAATGCTTGTTATACTAAAATTTACCTGCAGGAAAAGTCCAGTTGTCGTGGTGGCCGTGTTCATATAACCGTAGGATCCTTTGCTAGATGAGGCATCATGATGAAAGAAAGAGGATCGAGCCTGGAGTCAAAGCCATCTGATTATGAAACTTTGTGCTACAAGTTGTTAACAGTATGATTTGGGCAACTTACTTAAACTCAATGAATTTCAATTTCTTTACCAAAAGTGAGATTAGTAGTAATTATCTTATGGTGTCATGAGACCTAGGAAGTGCTTATATAAAGCGCCCACCACAGTGTCTGCCTGATAATAACATTCAATAAGCAGTAGCTATTAAAATTGCTCCTCAACAAAAACAACAATAATAATGATAAGAAGAAGAAAAAGAAATACAGTAAATTAATTTTTCAATAGTGCTTTAAATTTTGAACTAGGGTTTTAAATTTAAATGACATCTGGCTAGCAGGTACTGTTTCAGTAATTCTCTCAATTCCTGACAAAAATATTTAAGAAGATCCAGAAAAAGGACGAAAACTCGTAACAATGAAAATTAAAACTGACAGCTTTTTTTAGGTTATTCAAAGAACAATCACAACTTAGTCATGCTCAGAATTCATGGCCAAGTGAGTGGTTTTGTTTTGTTTGTTTTTTATTCTTTTTCTCCTTGAAATGGAATAAACCTAGTGTCTTGAAAGTAGTTGGAGAAACCTACCATTTGCTCCACTCTCAAAAAAAATTATGTTCTGTATCAATAGATAAAAGGTGGGGAGGAGTGTTTCTCCATGACCCAGGCATTGTTTTTGAGGCATTCAGAGCCTTGATCCTACCCTGATCCCAGCCTCCTTCCTGTTTCATTGGTACCTGTCTTTATATAACCAATTTGAAACTGCAACCTTTACATATCCATTTAGAAACAACAAGACAGGATATATGGAGTTCTGGTGATTGTTATAGGCCGAGGAGTTGTGAGAAAAATAGTGGCTCATTGTATACAGAGAAATGTAATCCTGAAAGGAAATGACTGTAGTTAGGGTAGATATTGGGAGAGCAGTGGCCTGTGGATTATGTATATTCTATGGGATTAGAGGGTCAATGAAATTGGTAGTCTGATGGTAGTCCCACTCAAACTCATAAAATAAGAAAATAAAAATAGTACATTTGCATATCAAGTAGCTTCCCAGAAATAGCACAAGAGGGGAATTCTCTTAACCGCAAAGAAGAGACTGAGGTAGAGCTATGAACAAGTAGGACTCTGACAGTTGGCATTTATAATGACCAGGGAAGAAAATTTCCTTGTTCAATGGAATTAGAGAGCGAAAATAAAAAAGAATTAATATGTGCTTTTAAGAAGAAAATAAAGACAATAAGAAGCCATTTTTTCCCCTGGATTCAGAAATATTGCATATTTTCAAAATGATTTACTACTAGAACCCAGAGAATGTTTTGGAAAATTTTCTGATAGAGTCATTAAAATGCCAGGAAAGATAGTTTTTATGAAACAGCAACATAAAACTGAAGAAGAGAATGCAAATTAGCCTAAGAGATAGCAGCATGATATCTGCTAGAGAAACATGCTGGAGATAAAATCAGCTGCCTATGATAGGAAATTGTCAAGAAAATGAAAAAATCCAATGGAATTAAAAGCAACAATGCAGTTAGAAAAGGCAGACTTGATTTAACAGAAAATTTAATCAGTGATTTGGCAGAATTGCTTGAAAAAATTTTTCCAGAATGTAAGAGAAGAATAGAAAATATAGAGGAGAAGATGGTAGGTAAAAAGGATAGAGAACAATGATCCACATTTTAAATTATAGGTTTTCAGAGTAAGAAATCAGAAGCAAAAATCAAAGGCTAAAAATGAGAAAAAACCAAGCAACCAACACTTTTCTGAGCAGAAAAAAGAAACCCTAATGCTGTGCTACGTTGGTTTAAAATACCTACCATGTTGCAAAGAACATTAGCAGAGAGAGAAGCATGGTAAAAATTTCAATGTTAAGGATAAAGAAAAATAATCTTTAAATCTTTACTATAATCATTTTGAAATAAAGCATGTTACCAATAAAACAAAACTTGGCAGACTTGAGAATTTTCTTTCATAGTAGTAAATATCAGTTTACAATGTAATCTTTTCTACAGAAATTTAAAGGGATAAAACTGTGCCCCAAGAATTCTCATCCACTTAAGTTTTTAATCTGCAGAGCCAATATGAGGACACTTAAAAATATATAATGGCTAAGAAAACACACCATCCACATACTTTTTGTTAAAAAAAATTACTTGACATATTTCAGATGACTATGAATTTAATCAAAATCTTAAAACGTGTTGTTACGCTATAAAAAGACTTAAGGACATGCTTCTCCAAAGGGGAGGAAAATTCTCCAAAGGGGAGGAAAAGCCAGTAGTATATATACGTATATATACGTATATATGTATAATGAGGAATTGGCTCATGCAGTTTTGAAGGCTGAGAAGTCCCAAGACCTGCAGTCAGAGCTGGAGACCCTGGAAAGCCAATCGTATAGTTCCAGTCTGAGCCTGAAGGCCTGAGAAACAGGAGGGCTGATGGTGTGAATCACAATCCACGTCTGAGTCCTAAGGCAGGAGAAGACTGATCCCCGTTTGAAGGCAGTCAGACAGAGAGAGTGAATTTTCCCTTAATCTTTTTGCTCTGTTCAGGCCTTCAGTGGATTGCGTGAGGCTTATCTGCATTGGTGAGGATACCCTGCTTTACTCAGTCTACTGATTCAAATGTTAATTTTATCCAGAAACACCTTCACAAATCCACCCAGAATAATGTTTAACTAAATATGTGGGCACCCTGTTATCCAGTCAAGTTGACACATAAAATAAACCATCACACTAAGTTTAAATAATTGTTGTATGTTTGGTGATTAAAAAAATGAATGCAAATGTCAGAAATTGTTCTTAAAAGAGAATAATGTAAAACTTACATATAAAAATAAATCACAATAATGTGAGTCTAAATGTCCAGATAATATGAATAAAAACTGTGTCAGTTAGAAGAATGTGAACTCAGAGAAAGTTAAAAACATAGCTAATAAAAAAAATTTATGTGAAAGTGAGTAAAGAATGGAAAACAAGGACTTTTAGATAGAGAATCAATAGAACTTGCAACAGGATTGAAATCTTCTAATTGTAGAAGATAAAATCAACCCAATCAGCAAATGACAGAAAACAGAGGAAGTGGCATAAAAGCCTAAAGAGAAAAAGCACAACCCAAGATAGTGTGAAATGATATATGAAATATATCAGTTCTGATAATAAACTTAAATGAGTTATAAAGTTTGCTAAATAAGGAATATGAAAACAGTATCTCTATGCTATTCTCAAGGGGTATTTCTAAAACAAAGCACACATTTTAATAAGAGGATGGACAAAGATTTATAAGGCGAGTTGAAAAAAGAGATGGAATTAATAATTTCAGACAATGTAGCTATCAAGGGTCAAAATATTAAAAGGTTAAAAAGAAGGTCATTTTTATCACGTACACTATACTGCACAACCAATTTATAACAATCATAACCCTTTATGTGCTGACTAAAACAGCATCAACATACATAGTCAAAATTTATTAGGAGAAAAAGAAATGTACAGAAATATTATAGTTGCAGGAAAATTTAACATTATCTCGGGCTTTGTAAGGTAGACTGGTGACTTACTTTGTCTGCCCCATGTCATTTCCTTTGGGAACTGGCCTCCCCACACCGGTCAGAGCCTTTTGGCGGGGTCAGTCAAGAGGTTGTTTCTTGGCTATCACAGGACTGGGAACATTTAGCAGATGTTTGATGCCCCACTCAGATTCCTTTGGCTCCCTTTTTACCAGTTCTGTGAGCCCTTCCCAGCTTTTGTGACCTTAGCTGTTAAGGCTTTACACCTTAGCCCTTCAGAGAAGGACCCATGGGCACTGGTGCTGCCTTGTCCACATGGAGAGCTGAAAGTGTCTGGACATTTCATGGCCTCCAATCTCTCCAGACCCTGGCTCCTTTATTGGAGGAAGACAAGCTTGGAGGTGTAATTTATCTCGAGCTCCCTTACTAGGCTTTGGGAATTGGAGGCTTCTTCCCCTTCCCATACGGCTTTCCCCAGTCTCTTACTGTTTTCTCCTGAAGCATGTCCTTAATAAATTGCTCTCAAAGCAGTTCTTGACTCAGATTTGCCTCTGTGAAATCCCAGCTGAGATGGCGTGTGACCTAAACTGACAGATCAGAGTGGCTTATCTGTGTGACCCAAGGATTGGGCCTAAGTGGGTAATTTACCTAAACTGGATCAGAGTCCTTTATTATGACTTGACATGATGCTGGGAGAAAGAGTAGTCTATTTCTGTGATTACAGCATGCAAAGACCAATAAGCCTGGATTCCCAGGCACTATCTTGTTGCCATGTGGATAGAGCCTGCCTGAGAAATGAAAACAGGCAAGCAAAGCTAAGGGATGAAGAAAGACAGTAACAATTCCATCATTTCAACCCCTAGACCCAGCCTTTGCTGAAGAAGTTTATATTTTAGAAATCCCAGTTATATTAGCTCATAAGTTCTTTTAATGATTTATGCTAGTTTGACTTGGGTTTCTGTTATTTGCAATGAAAATGTTCTTAACAACATAGTTCAAGCAGGAAAAAATAATAAGGTTTCAGAGAATTTGAATAATATAATTAATAATGGATTAATAATGCATAATCTCTGGAAATGAGTTGGACTGTACATCTTTAAAAATAAAGAATTTACTAGTTAAAAAACAACCTCACTTTATTCCTCAGAACATAACTTCTAAAGAACACATTCTCTAAAAAGTAGCCATCCTAGAAATTAATTTTAAGATTAAGGAAATACAATGGTCCATATGGAAATTATAAATCTTTCTCCAATAACTATGGGATAAAAAAAGAATCTAAAGTTAACAAAAAATGAAAATGTTAGTACTAAGGTGATATGATTTTAGAGACAGTTCCTCCTTCTGACCTATACTTCCTTTCATTCTCCTTCATTGGTTCAATATTCAAACATCTAGGCTACTCTGCATTCCTTGACTCAGGGTAGAAAGAAATAATTTTTTCTTATAGTCCTGTAATTTGTCTTTGAAAAACTTTAGGGAAATATTAAGGTATAGAGAAAATGTTTGAGCACTGATGGTAAGATATTTTCTCCTACTACACCCAAAGGACAGAAAAATATTTCTGAAGTTGGAAAGAGAGTAAGCACAAGTGGAGGAGCCTTCATGTACAGGATCAGCCTGTACACTGGAGCTCTGTACAGGGCCCTTGGATCTTGCCTCATAAGCAGAGCTCTGGGAAATGGCATCTGCTTAGAAAAGGAAAGACTGACTAGTGAGTCCAGAATGACAGGAATCATAGAAAGTGAGCAGAGCACCCTCACCTTAGCGTGGTGTCACATCTCAGTGTCATCTTGTTTGGACTGATGACAGTCAAGCCCTGAGGACCAGATTGGATGATGAGCGTCTCAGCTGGTACCCATGTGGATGGTTGACAATGAAGAGCAGATGCCCTGCCTCTCACCTTGGTGCTACAATAAACAACCTGGCTCCTGGTGGAATGGGATTTGATTTGTGGAAATATAAAGTAGGTTGGATTTCTGATACATTTGAGTTTGTGACTAAAATTTAAACTCACTACACTTCCTATTAACACTTGTGGGATGTGGTCAAAGGAGCTTGGGAAAGCAGAACTTCACTTCTACAACTCCAGTCCCCCAACCACAAATTCAGTCTTTGTTCATATAACTGGGGTTCATAGAGCTAGTTTAATATTTATTTTTATCTTTAGAAATACACCAGTTTTGATTTCCAGGGTTCTTTTTGCGTTTTCATTCTTTTTTTTCCCCAGGGGTCTTTTTGCTTTTGCATTCAATTTAGTTACAACAATCATATATTACATATTACAAAAATATTACAACTTATTACAATAATATTTCTAATATAACCTTGCTCCTTTTGCCTTTCTCTCTCCTCCTTTTTCCCCAGGCTCAGAACTTTTGCTTTTTTTGATGTAAAATCTTATGATCTAACTGACTTACAAAGCTATTTATTGTCTTACCACAAAATTCTATGTTGGTATGAAACTGTTGATATTACTCCAGTCTTTCTTTTTGCATTTTTTTGTAACCCAGGACAACAGTTCCTTAGGAAAGGCTAAGGTGAAAGGCTTTTCTGTATCTCAAAAGAGAAAGAGAAAAGAAAACTGATAATTTGAAAATGCTAATTGCCCTTTTACAGAAATTATATCTTGAAATGTAAAAATACATTTTGTCTTAAATATATGTATTTTTATATCCCACTTTGGGGTCCACTCCCTCACTTGTGGTCTAGAGTGTGGTGGAAGGTGTCAGACAACTCTGTGTTTATGGATTTGGGGAATGTGCATGTGTTCTGCTACTACATTTTGAAAAGAGGTGAAGTCAGCTGAAGTATGAAACAGAAGGTGAGTTGAAGTACCCATCTCCATCTGCTTCAGGACTGTTTGGTTTTAGTTCAGAGGGTGGGAGAGTTTGATATCTAGTGCAACCATCTCCCTTGACACTATCTTTAGTGAAAAAACATTTCACCCCTGATTTGGCATAAGATCTTCTGCGTTTACAGAACTATTTTGAGTTTATAAACAAAATCAACTATATTCATGGGTATGTTAATGGAAAGTTGGGAAGAAGCATATTAGACAAATTGAAACTCCCCCTAAAGTCCTGAAAATTCTGTCTTTAATTTCCTTCTGGTGACCCACAAAACACAGAGGTACTTTTCTCGTTCTCATTTCTTTTTTCCTTCTAGTTTTATTGAGATATAATTGACATACAGCACTGGATAAGTTTCAGGTGTACAGCATAATGATTTGACTTACATACATCATGAGATGATGACCTTGATAAGTTTAGTGAACATCCATCCTCTCATATAGATACAAAAGAAAAGAAAAAAAATTTTCTTGTGATGAGAACTCTTAGGACTTAACTCTCTTAACAACTTTCGTATGTAACATACAGCAGTGTTCACTACATTTGTCATGTTGTCCCTTATATCCCTAGTGCTTATTTACCTTAACTGGGAGTTTGTATCAATACCTTTTGACTGCCTTCATCCCATTCCCCATCCCCCCACCCCCTCCTCTGGTCATCACAAATCTGATCTCTTTTTCTATGAGTTGGTTGGTTGGTTGGTTGGTTTTTGAAGCATAATTGAAGTACAACACTATGTTACCTCCTGGTACACAACATAGTGATTTGCTATTTCTATATATCACAAAATGATCACCACTATAAGTCTAGTTATCATGGGTCACCATAAAAAGATATTACATTATTATTGACTATATTCCCCACACTGTACATTTTATCCCCGTGACTCATTTATTTTGTAACTGGAAGTTTGCATCTCTTAATCTCCCTCACCTGTATCTCTCTTCTTCCCCCACCCCTGGAGAACACATGCTTGTTCTCTGTATCTATGACTGTTTTTTTGGTTCTTGTTATGTTTATTCATTTGTTTTGATTTTTAGATTCCACATGTAAGTGAAATCATATGTTATTTGTCTTTATTTGTCTGACTTATTTCACTTTGCATAATACCCTCTAGGTCCATCCATGTTGTTGCAGTGGCAAGATTTCATTCTCTTTTATGGCTGAGTAATATTTCATTGTATATAAATACATACCATATCTCCTTTATCCATTCATCTATCGATGGGCACTTAGTTTGTTCCCATATCTTGGCTATTGTAAATAATGCTGCAATAAACGTAGGGGTGCATATATCTTTTCTAATTAGTGTTTTTGTTTTCTTTGGATAAATACCCAGGATTGTAATTGCTGGATAGTATGGTAGTTCTATTTTTAATTTTTTAAGGACCCTCCATACTGTTTTCCATAGTGGCTGTATCAATTTACATTCCTACCAACACTGCACAAATGTTCCCTTTTTTCCACATCCTTGCCAACACTTGATGTTTCTTGTCTTTTTTATAATAACCATTCTAACAGGTGTGAAATAATTTCTCATTGTAGTTTTTTTTTTAACATCTTTTTTGGAGTATAATTGCTTTACAATGCTGTGTTAGTTTCTGCTTTATAACAAAGTGAATCAGTTATACATATACATATGTTCCCATATCTCTTCCCTCTTACGTCTCCCTCCCTCCCACCCTCCCTATCCCACCCCTCTAGGTGGTCACAAAGCACCAGGCTGATCTCCCTGTGTTATGCGGCTGCTTCCCACTAGCTATCTATTTTACGTTTGGTAGTGTATATATGACCATGCCACTCTCTCACTTTGTCACAGCTTACCCTTCCCCCTCCCCATATCTTCAAGTCCATTCTCTAGTACGTCTGTGCCTTTATTCCTGTCTTGCCCCTAGGTTCTTCAAGACCATTTTTTTTTTCTTAGATTCCATATATATGTGTTAGCATAGGGTATTTGTTTTTCTCTTTCTGACTTACTTCACTCTGTATGACAGACCCTAGGTCCATCCACCTCACTACAAATAACTCAATTTTGTTTCTTTTTATGGCTGAGTATATTCCATTGTCTATATGTGCCACATCTTCTTTATCCATTCATCTGTTGATGGACACTTAGGTTGCTTCCATGTCCTGGCTATTGTAAATAGAGCTGCAATGAACATTGTGGTATATGGCTTTTATTGAATTATGGTCTCCTCAGGGTATATGCCCAGTAGTGGGATTGCTGGGTCATATGGTAGTTCTATTTTTAGTTTTTTAAGGAACCTCCATACTCTTCTCCATAGTGGCTGTATCAATTTACATTCCCACCAACAGTGTAAGAGGGTTCCCTTTTCTCCACACCCTCTCCAGCATTTATTGTTTGTAGATTTTTTGATTATGGCCATTCTGACCGGTGTGAGATGATATCTCATTGTAGTTTTGATTTGCATTTCTCTAGTGATTAATGATGTTGAGCATTCTTTCATGCGTTCGTTGGCAATCTGTATATCTTCTTTGGAGAAATGTCTATTTAGGTCTTCTGCCCATTTTTGGATTGGGTTGTTTGGATATTGAGCTGCATGAGCTGCTTGTAAACTCTGGAGATTAATCCTTTGTCAGTTGCTTCATTTGCAAATATTTTCTCCCATTCTGAGGGTTGTCTTTTGGTCTTGTTTATGGTTTCCTTTGCTGTGCAAAAGCTTTTAAGTTTCATTAGGTCCCATTTGTTTATTTTTGTTTTTATTTCCATTTCTCTAGAAGGAGGGTCAAAAAGGATCTTGCCGTGATTTATGTCATAGAGTGTTCTGCCTATGTTTTCCTCTAAAAGTTTTATAGTGTCTGGCCTTACATTTAGGTCTTTAATCCATTTTGAGTTTACTTTTGTGTATGCTGTTAGGGAATGTTCTAATTTCATACTTTTACATGTAGCTGTCCAGTTTTCCCAGCACCACTTATTGAAGAGACTGTCTTTCCTCCACTGTATATTCTTGCCTCCTTTATCAAAGATAAGGTGACCATATGTGCATGGGTTTATGTCTGGGCTTTCTATCCTGTTCCATTTATGTATATTTCTGTTTTTGTGCCAGTACCATACTGTCTTGATTACTGTAGCTTTGTAGTCTAGTCTGAAGTCAGAAAGCCTGATTCCTCCAGCTCCGTTTTTCTTCCTCAAGATTGCTTTGGCTATTCAGGGTGTTTTGTATTTCCATACAAATTGTGAAATTTTTTGTTCTAGTTGTGTGGAAAAGGCCAGTGGTAGCTTGATAGGGATTGCATTGAATCTGTAGATTGCTTTGGGTAGTGGAGTCATTTTCACAATGTTGATTCTTCCAATCCAGTAACATGGTACTAGATGGAGATCTAGATGGAGATCTCTCCATCTATTTGTATCACCTTTAATTTCTTTCATCAGTGTCTCATGATTTTCTGCATACAGGTCTTTTGTCTCCTTAGGTAGGTTTATTCCTAGATATTTTATTCTTTTTGTTGCAATGGTAAACGGGAGTGTTTCCTTAATTTCACTTTCAGATTTTTCATCAATAGTGTATAGGAATGCTAGAGATTTCTGTGCATTAATTTTGTATCCTGCTACTTTACCAAATTCATTGATTAGCTCTAGTAGTTTTCTGGTAGCATCTTTACGATTCTCTATGTAGAGTGTCATGTCATCTGCAAACAGTGACAGCTTTACTTCTTCTTTTCCGATTTGGATTCCTTTTATTTCTATTTCTTCTCTGATTGCTGTGGCTAAAACTCCAAAACTATGTTGAATAATAGTGGTGAGAGTGGGCAACCTTGTCTTGTTCCTGATCTTAGTGGAAATGGTTTCAATTTTTCACGATTGAGGACGATGTTGGCTGTGGGTTTGTCATAAATGGCCTTTATTTTGTCGAGGAAAGTTCCCTCTATGCCTACTTTCTGGAGGGTTTTTATCATAAATGGGTGTTGAATTTTGTCAAAAGCTTTCTCTGCATCTGTTGAGATGATCATAGGGTTTTTCTCCTTCATTTTGTTAATATGGTGTATCACACTGATTGATTTACGTATATTGAAGAATCCTTGCATTCCTGGGATAAACCCCACTTGATCATGGTGTATGATCCTTTTAATGTGCTGTTGGATTCTGTTTGCTAGTATTTTGTCGAGGATTTTTGCCTCTGCGTTCATCAGTGATATTGGCCTGTAGTTTTCTTTCTTTGTGACATCTTTGTCTGGTTTTGGTATCAGGGTGATGGTGGCCTCGTAGAATGAGTTTGGGAGTGTTCCTCCCTCTGCTATATTTTGGAAGAGTTTGAGAAGGATAGATGATAGCTCTTCTCTAAATGTTTGATAGAATTCGCCTGTGAAGCCATCTGGTCCTGGGCTTTTGTTTGTTGGAAGATTTTTAATCACAGTTTCAATTACAGTGCTTGTGATTGGACTGTTCATATTTTCTATTTCTTCCTGGTTCAGTCTCGGAAGGTTGTGCATTTCTAAGAAATTGTCCATTTCTTCCAGGTTGTCCATTTTATTGGCATAGAGTTGCTTGTAGTAACCTCTCATGATCCTTTGTATTTCTGCAGTGTCAGTTGTTACTTCTCCTTTTTCATTTCTAATTCTATTGATTTGAGTCTTCTCCCTTTTTTTCTTGATAAGTCTGGCTAATGGTTTATCAATTTCGTTTACCATCTCAAAACACCAGCTTTTAGTTTTATTGATCTTTTCTATTGTCTCCTTTATTTCTTTTTCATTTATTTCTGATCTGATTTTTATGATTTCTTTCCTTCTGCTAGCTTTGGGGGTTTTTTTGTTCTTCTTTGTCTAATTGCTTTAGGTGTAAGGTTAGCTTGTTTATTTGAGATTTTTCTTGTTTCTTGAGGTAGGACTGTATTGGAATAAACTTCTCTCTTAGAACTGCTTTTGCTGCATCCAATAGGTTTTGAGTCGTGTTCTCATTGTCATTTATTTCAAGGTATTATTTGATTTCATCTTTGATTTCTTCAGTGATCTCTTGGTTATTTAGTAGTGTATTGTTTAGACTCCATGTGTTTGTATTTTTTACAGATATATTCCTGTCATTGTTATCTAGTCTCATAGCATTGTGGTCAGAAAAGATACTTGATACAATATCAATTTTCTTAAATTTACCAAGGCTTGATTTGTGCCCCAAGATATGATCTATCCTGGAGAATGTTCCATGAGCACTTGAGAAGAATGTGTATTGTGTTGTTTTTAGATGGAATGTCCTAGAAATATCAATTAAGTCCATCTTGTTTAATGTATCATTTAAAGCTTGTGTTTCCTTATTTATTTTCATTTTGGATGATCTGTCCATTGGTGAAAGTGAGGTGTTGAAGTCCCCTACTATGATTGTGTTACTGTCGATTTCCCCTTTTATGGCTGTTACCATTTGCCTTATGTATTGAGGTGTTCCTATGTTGGGTGCATAAATATTTACAATTGTTATATCTTCTTCTTGGATTGATCCCTTGATCATTATGTAGTGTCCTTCTTTGTCTCTTGTAATAGTCTTTATTTTAAAGTCTATTTTGTCTGATATGAGTATTGCTACTCCAGCTTTCTTTTGATTTCCATTTGCATGGAATATCTTTTTCCATCCCCTCACTTTCAGTCTGTATGTGTCCCTAGGTCTGAAGTGGGTCTCTTGTAGACAACATATATACTGGTCTTGTTTTTGTATCCATTTAGCCAGTCTTTGTCTTTTGGTTGGAGCATTTAATCCATTTACATTTAAGGTACTTATCGATATGTATGTTCCTATTACCATTTTCTTAATTGTTTTGGGTTTGTTATTGTAGGTCTTTTCCTTCTCTTGTGTTTCCTGCCTAGAGAAGTTCCTTTAGCATTTGTTGTAAAGCTGGTTTGGTGGTGCTGAATTCCTTTAGCTTTTGCTTGTCTGTAAAGGTTTTAATTTCTCCATCACATCTGAATGAGATCCTTGCTGGGTAGAGTAATCTTGGTTGTAGGTTTTTCTCCTCCATCACTTTAAATATGTCCTGCCACTCCCTTCTGGCTTGCAGAGTTTCTGCTGAAAGATCAGCTGTTAACCTTATGGGGATTCCCTTGTATGTTATTTGTTGTTTTTCCCTTGCTGCTTTTAATATTTTTTCTTTGTATTTAATTTTTGATAGTTTGATTAGTATGTGTCTTGGCGTGTTTCTCCTTGGATTTATCCTGTATGGCACTCTCTGTGCTTCCAGGACTTGATTAACTATTTCCTTTCCCATATTAGGGAAGTTTTCAACTATAATCTCTTCAAATATTTTCTCAGTCCCTTTCTTTTTCTCTTCTTCTTCTGGGACCCCTATAATTCGAATGTTGGTGCGTTTAATGTTGTCCCAGAGGTCTCTGAGACTGTCCTCAGTTCTTTTCATTCTTTTTTCTTTATTCTGCTCTGCAGTAGTTATTTCCACTATTTTATCTTCCAGGTCACTTATCCATTCTTCTGCCTCAGTTATTCTGCTATTGATCCCTTCTAGAGAATTTTAAATTTCATTTATTGTGTTGTTCAGCATTGTTTGTTTGCTGTTTAGCTCTTCTAGGTTCTTGTTAATCATTTCTCGTATTTTCTCTATTCTATTTCCAAGATTTTGGATCATCTTTATTATCATTATTCTGAATTCTTTTTCAGGTAGACTACCTATTTCCTCTTCATTTGTTAGGTCTGGTTGGTTTTTGCCTTGCTCCTTTATGTGCTGTGTGTTTTTCTGTCTTCTCATTTTGCTTAACTTACTGTGTTTGGGGTCTCCTTTTCGCAGGCTGCATGTTAGTAGTTCCCGTTGTTTTTGGTGTCTGTCCCCAATGGTTAAGGTGGGTTCAGTGGGTTGTGTAGGCTTCCAGGTGGAGGGGACTAGTGCCTGTGTTCTGGTGGATGAGGCCGGATCTTGTCTTTCTGGTGGGCAGGT
Source organism: Balaenoptera acutorostrata (assembly GCF_949987535.1). Lineage (NCBI taxonomy): Eukaryota > Metazoa > Chordata > Mammalia > Artiodactyla > Balaenopteridae > Balaenoptera > Balaenoptera acutorostrata. The sequence continues at coordinate 22,468,433 of NC_080068.1, read as the reverse complement.
CCACGTCTGGTGGTGTGTTTTGGGGTGTCTGTGGCCTTATTATGATTTTAGGCAGCCTCTGTGCTAATGGATGGGGTTGTGTTCCTGTGTTGCTAGTTGTTTGGCATAGGGTGTCTAGCACTGTATCTTGCTGGTCGTTGAGTGAAGCTGGGTCTTGATGTTGAGATGGAGATCTCTGGGAGATGTTCGCCATTTGATATTACATGGAGCTGGGAGGTCTCTTGTGGACTAGTGTCCTGAACTTGGCTCTCCCACCTCAGAGGCACAGCCCTGATGCCTGTCTGGCGCACCAAGAGCCTTTCATCCACATGGCCAGCCCGCAGTCCCCAGGACTGTCACGGCTTCGGCTGGTGGGGCCCCTCCAGATCCAGCAGCTGCAGTGAGGCCATCCTCCCCTTGGCCTCCGGGGAAGTTCAGTGATGGCAGAGGGAAGAGACCCTGAGCCAGGAGTTCCAGCTCTGCGGATACACGGGCTCCATTCTGGGCGCAGGGGGTGGGACAGCTCTCCCCAAGGCCTTCCGGGAGGGAGTGGGGTGCTGGAGGAGGGACTCAGTGTAGTTTTGATTTGCATTTCTCTGATGATTAGTGATATTGAGCATCTTTTCACGTGTCGGTTGGCCATCTGCATGTCTTCTTTGGAAAAAGTTCTGTTCAGGTCCTGTGCCCATTTTTTAATCAGACTGTTTGTTTTTTTCATGTTGAGTTGTATGAGTTTTTCCTATATTTTGGATATTAACTTCTTATCAGATGTGTCATTTGCAAATATCTTCTCCCATTCAGCAGGCTGCTTTTTCATTTTGGTGATGGTTTCCTTCACTGTGAAAAAGCTTTTTAGTTTGATGTGGTCTCATTTGTTTATTTTTGTTTTTCTTTCCATTGCCTGGGGATACAGATCCAAAAAAATATTGCTAAGACTGATGTCAAAGAGCATACTGCTTATGTTTTCTTACAGGAGTTTTATGGTTTCAAGTCTTACATTTAAGTTTTTAATCCATTTTGGTTTATTTTTGTATATAGTGTGAGAAAGTAGTCCAGTTTGATTTTCTTGTGTGTAGCTGCCCAGTTTTCCCAATACCATTTACTGAAGAGGCTGTCTTTTCCCCACTGTACATTCTTGCCTCCTTTGTCATAGGTTAGTTGTCCATATAAGTGTGGGTTCATTTCTGGGCTCTCTATTCTGTTCCATTGATCCATGTGTCTGGTTTTGTGCCAGTACCACACTGATGTAGTATAGTTTGAAATCAGGGAGAATGATACCTCCAGCTTTGTTGTTCTTTCTCAAGATTGTTTTGGCTATTTGGGGTCCTTTGTGTTTCCATACAAATTTTAGAATTATTTGTTCTAGTTCTGCAAAAAATGCCATTGGCATTTCTAATATTGAATATTCTAATATCTAGAATTGGTATTCTAATTTCTAATAAGTGACATAGGAGGGTTTTGTTTGCATTTCATGTTGCCACAAAAAAATGTATTATTCTATCTTCATTTCTTTTCTTCTTGCTTTTCCAAATATTTGTGCCACTCTCAGCATTTTATCCTCTTTTCAAACTACACAGGTACATAGATGTTAGTATTATCTCTTTTTAAGCTTGTTATTGTTAAGTGTATGCCAGGCTGAGCTAGATAGAATCTCATGAAACAGCCGTTTCGTGTTAACGAAACATATGGCTACTTGCAATTCATAGTTTACATGATTAGCAATAAAGGTTTTTTTCCTAAAAAGAAGGAAGGCCTCAAAACCAAATAGTTTAATTTCATATATACATAGTCATGACTATTTCAAAATAACATTCTTAAAATTTAAAAATATAAATATTCTTGATTACAGTTTTTTAAATGTCTCATCTGCATGTAAAAATGTTGGATTACATTATCTCTACGTATCCCCTCTAGCTCAAACGTTCCCTTTTGAAACCTTAGTGTTAAGTAGAATTTGGTGGATTTTATAAAACAGTTTGGGGGGACTTTCGTGGTGGCACAGTGGTTAAGAATCCGCCTGCCAATACAGGGGACACGGGTTCGATCCCTGGTCCGGGAAGATCCCACATGCCGCGGAGCAACTGGGCCCGTGTGCCACAACTACTGAGCCTGAGCTCTAGAGCCCACGAGCCACAACTACTGAAGCCCAAGCACCTAAAGCCCGTGCTTTGCAACAAGAGAAGCCACTGCAATGAGAAGTCCGTGCACTGCAACGAAGAGTAGCCCCCACTCGCGGCAACTAGAGAAAGCCCGTGCACAGCAACGAAGACCCAACGCAGCCAAAAATAAATAAATAAACAAACAAATAAATAAAAACAGCTTGGGTCACAAACTTGCACATTTTTGTTCTGGGAAATAATATATAAGAATTAACCTAATATTATATATATATTAATATATAAGAATTAACCTGTAAATACATGGCTTGCTGCCTGTTGTACCATGGTAATGTGGTTCCCAAAGATGTCAATGCTGCCATTGCCACCATCAAGACCAAGCGTACCACCCAGTTTGTGGACTGGTGCCCCACTGGCTTCAAAGTTGGCATTAATTACCAGCTTCCCACTGTGGTACCTGGTGGAGACCTGGCCAAAGTACAGTGAGCTGTGTGCATGCTGGGCAACATCACAGTCATTGCTGAGGCCTGGGCTCGCCTGGACCACAAGTTTGACCTGATGTATGCCAAGCGTGCTTTTGTTCACTGGTACGTGGGTGAGGGCATGGAGGAAGGAGAGTTTTCTGAGGCCCGTGAGGACATGGCTGCCCTTGAGAAGGATTATGAGGAGCTTGGTGTGGATTCTGTTGAAGGACAGGGAGAGGAAGAAGGAGAGGAACACTAAAGTTAAAACGTCACAAAGGTGCTGCTTTTACAGGGAAGCTTATTCTGTTTCAAACATAGAAAAGTTGTGGTCTGATCAGTTAGTTTGTATGTAGCCGTGTATACTCTTGTGTACAATTACTGACCTATGCTTTAAAACACGACACTTTGTTATAGACCCAAGCTATCCATTTCTCTGATAGGTTTGAGTAAAGTATTCCCTGTCTTAAATCACAAAAAAAAAAAAAGAATTAACCTGTCTATTCTTTAGAATTTTGAGTCATTCCAAACCATGCATGATTCACTTGTTTGTTCATTTTTAGTTCACTCTAGATGAAGGATTCACAAGTTGCAAAAAAAGGGAGACATTACCCCAGAATAAAGTTTAGTCTTTAAAGTTTTGATGTCTGTTTTATTAGAATAAAAATATTACACATTGATGATAAGGTAGAATTTTGTAGAGAAAGAAGAATAGTAGGGCCTTTAATCTAACATATTCTCAAGTCTTAAGAGTGTATCTCAACAAGATAAACACAGGTTGCTTTTTTAAGCTAAGAAAGAATTTCTTTTTTCTAAGTTATTCTGTTTATAGATGAAAGCAATGATACATATGGTGAATATCTTTCTTCGCAGAAGCATAGTTTAAGAGGCCAATTAGCGATGAGAAGGGAGGCCTTTAAAACTGAGCATCAGTCTGGGGCTGTGGCAGCTAGAATAATCACATTTATGATGGTTATAAATGTGATTATTCTGTAGAATTATTGTTGGCCTGAAACCTTGCTCAGAAAGAAGCACTTCATTTCTGACTATCTGTCTGCCAGATTTGTCTGCTACTATTTGCCAGACATTCATGGCTATTATATTTGTAATGATTTTCCTATGGGAAAAGTATGAGAAACAAAAATAGAGCTCCTAAGGGGTGGTGAAGGAACAGTATCCTGGGACAAATCTCCTGCAGTAGTGAGAATGGATTAGGAAAAGGAAATGAATATTTACTGAGTTTTTTTAGTCTGTACTTTGGCACCATGCCAAATCCTCCACAGATATAATGTGTGAAGCAAATTGTTCATGGAGACAGTACTGGGACTACACTTTAGTCATATGTCTTTCAGTTGAAATCTATTCTCTCCCTGGGTCCCTCTTCCTGTCCTTTGAAAATTGCAATAACTTCTGTTTATTCCCACCAGCCAAGATTTTTGCGAAAGAACACCCTGTGAAAGACAAATATCATGTGATATCACTTATATGTGGAATCTAAAAAATGATATAAATGAACTTACTTACAAAACAGAAATAGACTCAGTCATAGAAAACAAATTTATGGTTACCAAAGGGAAAGTGTAGCGGGGAGGGATAAATTAGGAATTTGGGATTAACAGATACACACTAGCATATATAAACTAGGTGAACAACAAGGACCTACTGTATAGCACAGGGAACAATATTCAATATTTGTAATAACCTATAATGGTAAAGAATCTGAAAAAGTATATATATATATGTAGATGTATAACTGAATCACTTTGCTGTACACCTTCAACATTGTAAACCAACTATACTTCAGTTAAAGAAAAAACACCCCATGACACCGGGTTTGTTTCACTTTCAAGTACGTTATCGTCCTGTCCCAATGCCTGTTCAATCTAAACAGACCGCTGCCACCTTATCCTTGTCACCACCCTGCCCCTTCCAATCGAATGCAGTAGAATAGGTTCCCTCTGAGATATTATGCTTTAATTCATGCAATCCAACCAGCTGTAACCAATGCTGCCACCTCCTGGCAGCTTTTGAAGAGGTGAAACCTGGTAAGCAAAGACTTGCCCTTGGTTCCCATGCTGTTTGCCACTCCCCTCCTCAGACATGGCTCTTTACACATTCATTGTCTTCTTGCTTAGAGCCATCCAGTTTTGGCTGCTTGTGAGAGAACAGAAAGAGCTTGGGTAGGTCATCTCTTCTAATATGTTCAACCTGATGGAATTTGAAAACCTACTTGGTGATTCTATTTTGCCACTTAACATGCATCAGGGACAATACTTGATGCTCATGAAAAAACGGTAAAATCTTTGATGAGTACAAGCCTTCCTACTGTTTATACTATACATAGAAGTTTGAGGTAGAGGCCAGGACTTTACCCTGGAGCACTTGAGCATATTAACCCAAAATTAGGTGAAAACTTTCTTGCCACATGACTATACATATTTGCTTTAATTTTGATGGATATGATCCACCAACGCTTGTAATAATGTTGTTGCTAGTAAACTGTGCCATGCATACAAAAACCTTTACATTTTTATTACTAGTTCATACGAAACAGAGCAATGCTAGTTCATGGGATTAAACTGCCAACTATTTTCAACATCTGCCATCTAAACAATCTGACCGGCAGGATTCCTAAAAATATTATGTCGAGGAAAAGTTAACACAAGGACCATGATGGATTCGTTTTGATTTGTGAATTATGAAAGGTCATTTTAATCCATGTTCCTATTGTTATTTCGGGGGAACAGTCAAAAGCAGATTTATCAAAGACGCTTACAATTTTTAAAATATATTTATTTATTAAAAAAATGAACCCATTACACGATAACATAAATAACATATTTATGTAAAATAACTGTATTTTCCAAACACATATTTTTCCAAACGAAACAACATTTAGTGAGAAAAGTGGCATTAGTTTACAGGTTTGCTGTTTCTTTAATGTCTTGCTTAATGCGGATGACTGGATGCTTATATCTGCTTTTGAAGTCAATCTGCTGAAAATATATTGTTTCAAAGGCACTTGATTTAGTTACTGTTGAATGCCTAGGACCTACCATAAGGCCTAGGACATAGAAAGCTCAATAATGCTGATTGAATAAATGATTAATGCCTAGCCTTTTTATTTGTACAAGTGCCTGAATTCTTCAGATTAATTTATGAGATTCTGTTTAAACTTAACAGCGGATATGGCCTTTACAATAAGCAGATTCATACTTTGTACATGTTGCTGGTCGAAGCGTGCTTCGGAGATTAGCACGGAGGGCATCACCAAGGAGCTTGTGAGAAATGCTGAGTATCAGACTCCACCCCAGACCCGAGGAATCAGAATCTGCATTTAAACAAGATTCCCCAGGTGCTTGAGAGGTACATTAGAGTCTGAGAAGCACTATTTCAAAGTATTTTAGTTGCCATTATTATTTCCATGTAGCGATAGAATCCATTTTCTTCCATAGATTTCGTTTTCCTAAATAAAATTATTCTATGACTAGACTTTGCACTGCTTTCTAATTGAGTCTTATGCAAAATAAGTTTTCACATCTTTGTTTCCCTCTTTCTTTTCTAAGCGTTGCTCAAGCTTAGAAACTGTGTGAAGTCCTTCTCCTGAACTGTGATTCAGGGGGGCTTTCTATAAGGGAAACACCCTTCTAGGGCCATCTGATTGAAACTTTTAACTTAATGAACTGATGGTTGGCTATTAAGATAGAGCTACTTACACAGTTTTCTTCTTTTAAAAGAATGGTTCAGTGTGCTGCAGACCGGCACGGATTTAAGGGAAGACTTCCTACCACAAAATATTTGTAACAGCTCCTGAAAGAGAAACTAATTATCACAAGTCAGGTCTTTATTTTAAAGTTTGTTTGTTTGTTTGTTTTTCTAAGATTGCCCATGTATGAATTTGTAGACGGGGTTGGATAACTTACTTGTTAATTTAATCGTTATTTGCTTTTCACTTAATTAACTCAACAGCTTAGTTTTTATTAGAAGACAACTTTGGCCGTTTTTAGCTTGCTTAAAGTTATTAAGATTTTCAGTATAGAAAAGCAGTTACAATAGTGGTTATTTTACTTTTCAATTTAATGAGATGCTTAAGTGTGTAGTTTCAGAGTCAGTTTCAGCATACAAAGCAGCCTGGGCCAGCTGCAGATATGCTTGGGGTGAGGCCATCCTTTGCTTGAGAAGAGGTCCATATGCAGGTCTCATCGCGGTGGGAATCACTCTTTGTAGAAATGATCTGTTTGGGGAATTCCCTGGTGGTCCAGTGGTTAAGACTCCGTGCTTTCATTGCCACGGGCCTGGGTTTGGTCCCCGGTCTGGGAACTAAGATGCCACAAGCCGCGCTGGGCGGCCAAAAAAAAAAAAGATCCGTTTATTAGCAGTTTGTATAGGATCCTAGAAAGAGCCTGGGGCTGGAACTTTGTGGAGTCAGACAGACTCAAGTCCTGTGACATCACGGGTCTCCTCAGACCTCTGGATCACTTTTTTTAAAAAGTTAAGTGCTAGGTTTGAGCTCTAGTTTAATGGAAAGAATGTGCTCTTTGCTCTCCTAGATTGAGAGCTCCTTGAGGGCAGCAACTGGTTTTTAAAGTGTATATTTCCCTGGCTTAGAAGGGCCAGCACACAGCAGGTGTCCAATAAATGTTTGTTTTCATCTTGTGGTGTATGTATTTACTGGTTTATTGTTTCATTTTCTCATGGAACATGGTTAGTAAGGGCAGTGACTTGATTTTTTCGCTGGTCTGTATGCCTCGGCCTCATATGATGCCTTGCACCTAGTAAGTGCTCAATACAAGTGAGGGCAGGAATGAAATAGTGTCTAGGTGCTTGCTAACAGTTCAGGCACTACCCATTCATATTTTCTCACTTAACCCTTACGATATCCTTGTGATGTAACAGTAACTAGCATATATTAGCCTAGACAATGTTCTAGGACCAAAGTTCTTTACATTTATTCTCTCATCTGATGTTTGTAACAACCATTTGATACTTGAAAGTAGGTATTACTGTTATAATTTTCATTTCCCTATGAGAAAACTCAGACAACAGAAGGGTGAAGTAAGTTGCCCAAGGTCACGCTCATAGAGAACCAATCTAGGTTTTGAACCAGGTGGCTTGGCTCCAATATCTGTGCTCTTAACCACCAAAATAAAGTTGCTCATCGATTGTCCCATTTTGTGAGTGAGGAAGTTGAGATTATAATATAGCTCACCCAGGAACAACATGGGTTTTAACAGCGTGGGTCCACTTATACACGGATGTTTTTCAACAATAAATACACAGCACTACACAATCTGATGTTGGTTGAATCCGCTGATGTGGAAACACGGAGATGGTTGAACAGAGGATAGGGAGGGCAGGGCAGGCTATAAATTATTCATCAATTTCTGACTGCGTGGAGGGTCAGCACCCCTAACTCCCTGCATTGAGGGTCAACTGTACCTAGTTTCCCCCTAATTGCACTTCTAGAAATTACCAAAGCAGGGAGTTGGATGTGAGTTGCCTACCTATAGGCTAGGGTTCTTTCCACTACAACACAATTCTAGATGTTTCATTATGACCCTGGAGACAGGGATTTCCAAGAAGAGCTAATATGTATTCCCATTGCCAAAAAGGTCAAAAAGGTTCATAATAAGAGGCACAGTAAAAACAAAACTTCCCTGCATTTCAACAAAGCCCTTTTAGGTATAAACCTGTAATATTCTTTGTGGCTCTAGTCAATATATTTTAAGAAAAATATGTAAAGATGTTGGGGAAAGTCAAAGGATTACATAGAAAAGGGATGGCAGAACTTCTGTGTGAGTGCATATTAGGAAAGGAGGGTGCTTCAATCTAGGAAAACAAAACTGACAATGGATTTGCCTGACATCTAAGAATTATAAAACATATGACTGAATTTTTTTAAATTAATTAATTTTTATTTTTGGCTGCGTTGGGTCTTCGTTGCTGCGCACGGGCTTTCTCTAGTTGTGGCGAGCAGGGGCTACTCTTCGTTGCAGTGTGGCGGCTTCTCATCGCGGTGGCTTCTCTTGTTGCGGAGCATGGGCTTCAGTAGTTGTGGCACGCGGGCTCTAGAGCGCAGGCTCAGGACTTGGGGCGCACGGCCTTAGATGCTCCACGGCATGTGGGATCTTCCTGGACCAGGGCTCGAACCCGTGTCCCCTGCATTGGCAGGCCGATTCTTAACCACTGCGCCATCAGGGAAGTCCCTGACTGAATTTTAAAACAAATCCTAAGATACCACTGAAGCTTAAGGAATTAAAATTTTTAGCGTTTGGTCTAAATAAAAAGTTTTAGACATTGGATTCTAAACTAAAGGAAGTACCTAAACCAATTTGGATGAATATATGAATGTGCTTTTAAAGGTTTAAATAAGTCAGTGGACATATATTCCTAACATGGCATTGAGGAAAATTTGGCTTTATTATCTATTATCCTTGAGTTAGACATCCAAGAGATTGGCGTCTGGAATCACACAGGCCGGGGCTTGAATCTCAATTCTGCCTCTTACTTGTTATGTGACCTTGGGCAATATTTTAAACCTCTTGGTTCCTCAGTTTCCATATTTGTACAGTGGGACACTAATGATCCTCACTTCATAGGTTTAGAGATCATTAATTGATTTAATTTTGAATTGCAGTAAACTCATTGAATTTAAACACATGAAAAGGACTTAAAACAGAGACTGGGAGATCAGCTCGGTGCTTTGTGACCACCTAGAGGGGTAGGATAGGGAGGGTGGGAGGGAGGCTCAAGAGGGAGGGGATATGGGGATATATGTATACATGTAGCTGATTCACTTTGTTGTACAGCAGAAACTAACACAACATTGTAAAGCAATTATACTCCAATAAAGATGTAAAAAAAAAAGTTAAAAAACAATAAAATAAAACAGAGACTGGTATAGTGACAAGGTTCAATAAATGTTAGCTAATGTCATTAGCTTTTATGATGAACTACCTGCTCTTTGTCCCAGTCAGTAGTTCTCAGTTGTAAGGAGATAATGCAGAGGTATTTCAGTAAAAGAACAGGATATATTATTCTCCCACACTGCAGAACTTCACTGTGGAACCCTCTAGTGGTATGCTGGATTCGTCTGTGTAGGGTAGAGTGCATTGTCACTACTGTTCCCAACTGTTTGTATTTTCTAACAGAGAAGATTCGAAGACATTATGTCTCACAAAAATACTAAGAACTCTCTTATTAAACCTGAATCTTCTGTGCTGCTTCAAGTTGATTATATATAAGGCATGTGGGAAGGGAGCTCAATGAAGAAAATGACCAGGTAAATACCTAGTGAATGGTTCAATAAGTGGGCAGAAAAGTCCCATGAACAGTGGACTGTGGCTGAGAAGTTACCTTGTTCCTTGACTCAGAGAGAAAAAAAGTCATACAAATACTGATACTAGGAGACTAATTCTTTTTCGTGTAGCGGTGGTCTAGCTTTTAATGGAACAAGTGATTAGAAAGTAGAAACCATCTCATCTGCAATAAATTCCAGTGTGTATTTCAGAAAGAAAGTACACACTTGAAAGTACAAGTATGACCTCTGTCATAGAGATGCCAGCCACAATCCCAAAACAGGCAGGTTGAACAAGGAAAACATTCAATTTTGGTAATAAAACACAAAATTAGATGATTGTGCATAGGTATTTGTTTTTCAGGATGACTGAAGGATTTTAGATAATTACACATATTAAGAATTGGTCAAAAGAAAACACTGTTAAAAAATTTGAGAAACTGGAACACTCATGTAGTTGTGTTGTAAGTGGGTTCAATTTTTTCAAAGAGCCATTGATACTGTGTAACAAGAACCATAAAAAAATTCATGCATTTTGACTGAAGTCCATTATTGGGAATTTGTTTTAATCAAAAAGTTCCCCTGCCAAATACTCTCTTTTTGATCAAACTTTAGTCAGGCTCCTCTGAGCCCTCTTTTCAACTAGGCTTTGACCTTGGCCTTCCATGTCTGTCCTGTCCTCGCTGGGCCTGCATAGCCTAGTTTAGCAAGAATCCCCTCACCCTTGATATCTAATCATTCTTGATATCTGATCAAGTTCCGTATTCCTCACCTTTGATGTATAAGTCCTTGATCTGCCTTGAGGGAAAAATCTGTGAGATGAGTTTAGCAAGAATCCCCCTACCCTTGAAGTCTCCTCTTAGCAATTTTTCCATCCATTGACCCCTCACCCTGCTTCTTGGCCATAAATCCCCACTTGTCCTTATTGTATTCAGAGTTGAGCACAGTATGTCTTCCCTACTGCAACAGTCTTGGATAAATTTTTCCTTACTGCTTTAACAAGTGTCAGATAATTTTTCTTTAACTCTGTCTGTCCATCTTTGCTAGAGTAGAGAATTGAAAACAGCCTAAATATTTATGAGTAGGGGGTTGTTTTAAATAAATGTTAAAACATTATCTTTGAAATAGCACGCTGGCATTAATAAATAAATAGTGGCCAACATTAACAAGGTACTGTTATCTGCTCTGTATAGGTGCTTTCTCTGTCAGACTTTCAAAAGGAACTGAGTCAGCAGGAGCCTAAGGGTGCAGCTTCTCCATTCTTTGCTCCATTCTTCTCTTCAGTGGCTTCCTCTGCTCCTTAGACCTCATGGCAGAAACCATGGCTTCCACACCACTGCTCACCTTCTTGTTGTGGAGCAGACCCCTGTCCTTTTCTCCCTAGAAGGGAGTAATATTGGAGGAAACAGTTCTATCCTTTGTTCTATTCCTGTGGCGTGTTCCTCCTCACAGAAGGAGGACTGGCTTATCTTACTGGTAACACTGGGCAATGACATGTACACACTAAACCAGCGGTGAGGTCACGGCTTCAGAATGTGGGCAGCACAGTCGCCTGTCTCTATTGTAGATTGTTAATTGGTGGGCCTGTGTTGCCACCTGTCCTTTGTCTCCTGGTAGCAACTGGGCCAGACTAAGGGTTGTCTCTGGCAGGCCCAGTTTACTTGTAAGCATGCTAATGGGTGAGAATATCAAGTGGAGCTGCTCTGTGGGACCAGGGGTCTTCATTCCAGGAGAGCCCTCAGCTGAAAATTGTGTTTCCCAACACAAGTTATCAAAATTCTTTGTTTTGGGATTATTTGCTTTTGCCTGGCCTCTAATGCTTGGTCTGTACTTTTTTTCTCTAATTGGATCCTTATGAATATTTCTTAGGTTTTAGAAAACAGAGGGAAGGAAGCAGTGGTGTGCTGGTAAACTGGCTCTCTGGGGGGAAGAAGGCCAGATTATAGGAATTGTTGACTTTTATAATGCAAGGCGCTCACCATGGCATATTTCCAGCTCCCAATGGGCTGTTGGGCAAAATTCCTGAGTGTTTAACTATCAGCTCTTACAAGTGTGCTCCAGCGCACCCCAGGAAGGAAGGAAGCCATCAAGCGTCACCAGATACGATTTGCCACATCAAGGGAACAACTTTCTCTCAGTCCACTTCCAAACTCCTGGGGAAATTCTTAGTGGCCCAGCTTGTCTGTCAGGTTTCTGTCCCTAGTTTTATCAACTGTGACCAACGGACCATGACTACGTAGTATTGATAGAAGGAAGCATAGTGATTGGAAGTCTGCTGTAATGAGTCAGAGGCAATTAGTGTCAATGTGTGCTGGGCTGATAGCCTGGGTCTCTCCAAAGCAGAGCCTAAGACAAAGATTTATGTACATGAAGTTTACTCAGAAATATGACCCCAGAAAGCAGGAATATAGGACCAATAGGGAAGGAGAAAAAGACAAAATATGGGTGTATTATTAAATCCCCAATTACTCTTTTGTTAATAACGGGTAATAAAAGAGCAATTTATCTAAATAATGCATAGTAAGAAATGAGCTGGGAGTTGCCAGGAGCCATCACTGGAGCCTGAGAACAAATCCAAGGCAGAGGAGGGTAGAGCTAAGAGAGGAACACACACCACTTGTGGTGACATCACTCCATCCCTGATTGGAATGTGCTATGTGTCAGCTCTATGGACCACTTTACCTCCTTCAATTTTGGTTATGTGAACCAATTAACTTATGGCTTAAGCCAGTTTGAATCATGTTTTCTGTCACTTGCAGTTAAAGAGTTCCAACTGCTGTAATTCACAATAACAGAGATCACATTGTATTTTGATTGCTTGTTTGTGTGTTCTCCCATAGGTTGTCACCTTCTGAGGTCAGGGCCCATGTATCTTATTCCACTTGTATCTCCAGCACCTAAGAGAGCACCTGGCATATAGCAGAAGTTCAGGACATGCTGGATTGAAGTAATATATCTGTAATATTAGTTTTGCATCTGTAATATTGATCCTTTCTAGTTTAATCAATGCTTTTAAAAAAATATTAAACCATTTTTATTATTTAAAATTATCTACTAATGTGCATATAAGCATTCTGCATAGTTATAATCAATCTATTGCTTTGTCTTAAAAATACAATTTTATATTCTATTTTTTCTCTTTAATATTATTTCATACAAGCAACAATTTTATTTTATATCCATCAAGATGAGCCATAGAGCTATGGTTTCAAATAGGTTTTTAGTATTAAATATTTTTTTCTTTTTGACCTCCTTCACCCATTTCTCCTACCCCTCATTAATGCTTTCTTAAAGAATATAAATGCAGAGAAGAAAAACAGATGAAAATTTACAAGCAAATATGATGAAAGAGATTCACCCAGAAAGAAAAGGATGGTTAGATGGAAGAATTCACATTATTTAAAACTATTCCATCAAAAGTACATCTTCACAGACCATTTTTTTCTTTTTAACTATAATAGAGGTAAAAGATTAATAAAGGTCTAGTTACAATTGATTGATTTAAACTGTAACATAATGGAAAGATTTTTTTTCTGCTTGTTTTTTGGTAAGGGCAAAATTTCTATGTAAAATGAAAATATGGCAAAGAGAAAATGCCATGATGTTGATAATATTTTATTTTGCTTAGTCCTAAAAGAGAGTTCCCATGAGCAATTATGATCCTATTGAGTAGAAACTCACAAAAGAAAAGCTAATTTTATAACCTACTAAATTCCCTTATAGGGACAGTATTAACTCTTTCCTGTCAATTTAAAAGCTTTCTGAAAGAGAATCTATAAAGTGGGAAATTCAGGAAGCCCACAATTTTATCTAGCTATTCATCATTCTCTCTGAATTTCTTGCACATGGCCTGCTGAATGAGAATTTAAAGCGATCTTTACATGAAATCTTAAAATTATACTTGATCTTCCAAATCAAACTGTGAAGCCATTATATAGGATTTTCACTATATAACTGTACTGTTGGTAAGAAACTCATGGAAGTATCAAGTGCTATTCAAACATAGTTCTCTACAAGCCAACATTCAGAAAAACAATGCAGATAAACAAAAAGGATATATGTTAATAATGATATTATGAGGGACCACAATAAATTTTGAAGCAAGCTACAAATTCTCTCCCTTTAGAACCCCAAGTCTCAATATTTTCATTAAGCCAAACCATTAGCCGCTAATAAATTTTAATCCCGAAATAAACGTTCCCTCCTAGACTAATGGCAAGAATAAAAAAAAATTTCTTTTTCAGTCAAAATTCTAGTCTGAATCAAAAGGGAAGGGAAAAAAATTCATCCTCCTTGCCTTTTAGTACGATTCAGAAATCAGGATTAAATTAAGTCTGATAGAAAGAGAACTTTATAATTCCTTCTTTCCAGAAAAGGGATCAACATGTCAGCACTGGCTTCCTCGAAACTTGACAATGCCCAGTTCTTTCTGAGTGTGTGAGTGGCCGTGTTGGTGTATGTGGTAGGTCTGAAGGCTAAGCAAATGATTCACAGATGTATTCTAGCCATCTGCAAAATTGGAATGAGTAAATCATGACTCTGCATTTCCATAATGCTTGTCTTTATTTGCAAATGTTCATTCTATGTTTTCCCTTCCATGAACCTTTTGAATATAGCTTCATCTTGATTAATTTTCCTTAAAGTCACTTATGTTAACTGTAGAAATTATTAAAATCTGAAAAAAATACAATGCTATGGTTCTTCAATGTGAATTTGAGCTTAGAATATTTTAAATTAATGAATCTCTCTGGTAAAAATGAAATATTTCACCTCCCAGACCATTTGTTCTATAGGTAATTATTTTCATGATTTCATGTTATTCTTCCTGAGATTGTTAAAGCTTTAAAAATAGTTGTTTAAATATAAATAGCAAAACATTCTATTTTGAGTTTAAAATAAATGACATATTAGAAAGCAAATGAATTAATATAACAAAACAGAAACAAGTTCATAGATATAGAGAACTAGTGGTTAACAGTGGGGAGAGAGATGGGGGAGGGGCAAGGTATAGGATTAAGAGGTAAAAACTACTATGTATAAAATAAATAAGATACAAGGATGTAATGTATAGCACAGGGAATATTGCCAATATTTTATAATACCTTTAAATGAAATATAATCTGTAAAAATATTGAATCATTATGTTGTACACCTGAAACTAATATAATATTGTAAATCAACTATACTTCAATAAAAAATAAATAAAATAAAGTAAAATAAATGATATTTTGATAACTCTTTGAACTACTTTACAGATTTTTCAAGCTGTTAATAAAGTTTATTTGTGCTAAAATGCCCTTTCTGTAATAAGGTTTTATTATAGAATTATGTAGGTATCTAGTCAGAATGTGAAAAGGCAACTTTAAAATCTAAAATCCTCTCTTGATTATTAAGAAATCTTCCTCCTTCCTCTCTTCCTTCCTTCCATCCTTCTTTCCTCCCCACTTCCTCTGTCTGTCCGTCTGTCTGTCTGTCTTTTTCTTTTTCTTTTTTTTAAAGATGATCTCAGTCTGGAATAAACATTCTTGCGAAACTGGCCAGGATTTTTGCCAAGCGTAGTGTGTACACATCAGCTGTTTCCTGGAAAATAATTGCACCGTGTAACAATGTGTATTATTTTAATTAGTACTGAGGAATGTCTCCAAGATATTTCATCAGGTCAGTCTTTCTGACACAGGCAATGGCTTTTTACTTCCTGAAATGCTGCAGAGAGATGACATTTGACATTTTATATAGGTGAACAAATAATTGTTATAATTAAGCCAGAACTCACAGAAGTAATAAATCACTCCCCACGTATACAAAAGGCTTTAGGACCTGCCTCTTATGAGGAGAACAGGGCATCTTTTATAGTGCAGTGTTCAAATTACCCGAAGGAAATAGTAACTCAATTTGTGGGAAGGCCACTCTCTGGGAAGCCCTGGCATGCATGGGGAGATCAAAGTGCTTTGTCATAAGCTTCCAAGGCTTAGTCAGTCATCTGGGGCTGTTGTATTTCCAGGATACTTGCCTGTGTTTCTGTGTTAAATTCAAGAAGTATTGATTCCAAGATCTGAAAAAAGAGCACTTTGTGAAACTGTGTTGAGAACACACCTCCAGAAATTGACAAACCCGTAAACACAGTTTTTAATAGTGCTGGAGAGGGGGACAGAAACTTTATTTCCTCTTTCCACCGCTGTTCCTCGACATCACTGTCAGATGAACTAAAGATTAGGAACAGAAGTGTTCATATTAAAAGAAAGACATTTTGTCATCATCATGCTGTGTCACACAGTACCAATGTGATTTTCTAATGTAACAAAGCACACATTTGCATATTGGTTTTGTATGTCTTCTGTGTGAATAAAGGTGAACAAAGGTGGTTAGTCTGTTTTATTGTGAGGTTTTGTTGAGGCTGGCAGGCCACACGCTGTGGGCAGCTTGATCTCCTGTCAAAGAGGTGGTAATCACTGAGGTCAGTCCCTCTGGGTAGAGGAGGCTTTCAGACTGGAACTGGACTGATATTGGTTGGAGGAAAGGATTCTCCTCCTCTTCTAGGTCTTCATCTCTTAGTCTAAATAAATTAGGAGACACTTGTCTGTGCTTGTAGGTGGCGGGTTCTGAGACAGTGCACAGGCACTTAGACCCTGGAATCTAGGTCAAGCCAGGCTTCAGAAGTGCACATCATAGCTTGCAAGCTTTATAATCTATGTAGAGGATTGACTTTGCTCTGCTTCCACTTGGTTATTTATTTATTTATTGCCCTGTGGCATGTGGGATATTAGTTCTCTGACCAGGGATCAAACCCATGCCCGCTGCATCGGACATGCACATATTCTTAACCACTGGACCGCCAGGGAAGTCCCCCACTTGGTATTTAAAAATGCTGTATTTTCCCACTTTCTATCTGGTTCATCCCTCCATTCCTGAGTGTGGACAAGAAAATCGATACTAATAACTTGTCAGGACATGCTTTGCATTGCGTAGGAATCCTGGGCTTTATTCAGTCCGGAAATTCACGGAAGGCTGCAGTTTCAATCTGCACTGTTGTCGCAATCCCTTTTCATTGCCTGGTCCTACAGTGCATTCAAAGTGGGGAGGCTCTACCTGTGATTTCCTCTCGTGCTTAACTCAGTGACAGGTACCTCTGCTGAGACCTCCAAGGCCCAATAACAGGGCCCAGGCTCCCGCAGCATGTGTTGTATATGAGGCTCTGCCACATCTGGGGGGCTGCGTCTGGGTGGGGTCTTGGTCTGCAGCTGTGCAGGGTTCTGTGGGAACATGCAGCCTGGCCCTCCCTCTTGCTCTCGGGGGACTCACCCACCAGGGCTCAGCCCATTTTTCTTTCTACCCAGAGTGGCAGCATTCTTTTTGAGCAATTTAGCCTAATTACCTGATACACCTTCCAAATAAAGGCCTGAATTTTTTTTTGGCGGGGGGGTGGTGGGGGGGTGGTTAGGGGAGGGTTATTAGTGAGGATCAGATCAGGTCTACTTCTTTTTAGTTCCAAAACACAAAAAGGTCAGTTCCTTGCTACACTCCACCCACCAATGCTATCTCCAAGGGAATCCATTAGGATTTCTTCCGGCCCCAAGATTACCAAGGTCTAGTCTTTTCTTCTGGAGAATTAAAATAAGGGCGGGGAAGGGACAATGATGGTTTGGTTTAATTTTCTCCTGTTGACTATTCAAAAACCAAGGGATTAGTTAAATACTTTCACCTATTTACCCTGATGGAGCTAGTATAATTTTGTTTCCATCAAGCTCCCTTTAGTTATTTCTTTTTATTTAGTCAAGTCTTGTTTAATATGTTAGCCCTTTTGTAGTTTTACTTGTTGGCATTAAAGAAAGGCTCTGTGTCCAAAAATAGGCCAGGAGGTTAAACGTGAAAGGTCACTCCATTTTTCCTCATCTTAAACCAACCTAGTAGTTGTCAGAAGTAAGATACCTAAGGAGAAATTAATCTGTCAACTAGAGATGGGGCTTCATACCCCTGCTATCCTTTTCTTGTGTGAAATCCTTTGACAGTTTAAGAAGATCTGGATTTTATGTATATTAATGAGAAGAAAAATTTCTATACAAAAAGCTACAGCTGTGTTGGATTCCTATGCATTATGTGGCACTTACTGTTTGCAACTAGGGAACCTCCTAAACCATGCATCTTGGGACTGTGTTCCAAGGTGGCATATTGTTTCTTTCTGATTGGCAGGAGAAATTAGGAAGAATTCTTAGCCTCAGAAGCAGGATGGAAGGGAAATGGAGTGATAATCACAGGGTTCCATGCCCTTTCCAGCCCCCATTTCTTTTTTTACTTGTCAAGACAGTATATAAATGAACGTAAGTCAGCTGCACAAATTTCTCATTGGTTTTCTGCCTCTAAATCTTGACTTAGTAAAGTTTTGTTAATTAGTGACTATATATAAAGATTTTTGTGTGTGTGCCAATCATAAGTAGAAGCAGAGAGAAAACTGGTGAGATTCTGTTGACTAGGCTGGGCATATTAATATAGGAAACAAACAGTTATTTTAATACTTTGCCTCTTTTTGAGAATGAAATGATTAAAATATAAGAAAGTATATAGAAATTAACTAAAGACTTTAAAGCAGATATTAAAAATATGTCTAAAGAACTAAGAAAATTACATCTGAAAGAATAAACGGAAAATATGAGAACGTCTCACAAATAAAGAACATCAGTAAAGAGATAAAAATTATTTTAAAAAAACAAGGAGGGGCTTCCCTGGTGGTGCAGTGGTTAAGAATACGCCTGCCAATGCAGGGGACACGGTTTGAGCCCTGGTCTGGGAAGATCCCACATGTTGAGGAGCAACTAAGCCCACGTGCCACAACTACTGAGCCTGCGCTCTAGAGACCACGAGCCACAACTACTGAAGCCCGCGCGCCTAGAGCCCGTGCTCCGCAACAAGAGAAGCCACCGCAATGAGAAGCCCACGCACCACAACGAAGAGTAGCCCCCGCTTGCCACAACTAGAGAAAGCCCGTGCACAGCAATGAAGACCCAATGCAGACAAATATAAATAAATAAATTTATTAAAAAAAAAAAAAAAAGCAAAAAAAATTCTGGAGTTGAAAATTACCATAACTGAAATGATTTGAGCTGCCCAAAATAAAGAATTGGCGAACTTGGAGATAGGTCACTGTGATAGCCAGTCTGAGGAACAGAAGGAGAAAAGGATGAAGAAGCATTATGGAGGAAGCAGAGAAATCAGAACATTCAAAATTGTTAATTAGATGTAAAATGATGCAGCCACCTTGGGAAAGTTTGGCAGTTCCTCAAAATGTTAAGCATAGCTTTACTACATGACCCAGCAATTCTACTCCTAGGTATAAACCCAAGAGAAATTAGAGCATACACTTGCACAACAACTTTTACAAGGATGTTCATGGCAGCACTATTCATAACGGTACAAAAGAAGATACTGTACAACCCAAATGTCCCTCAGCTGATGAATGGATAAATGAAGTGGCATAGCTGTACAATGGAATATTATTTGACAATAAAAATGAAGTACTAATAAATGCTACATCATGGATGAACTTTGAAAACATTGTTAAGTTAAAGAAGCCAATTACCAAAGAACATGATTGTACAATTCCATTTATTTGAAATTTCCCGAATAGGGAAATACATATGGAAAGTTGATTCATGGTTGCCAGGAATTAGGGAGAGAAGGGAATAAGAACTGACTGCAAATGGATATGAGGTTTCTTTGTGTAGTGGTCCATAGACTCTGGAATTAGGTCATGTGATGGTGGCCCATCTATGTGAATATACTAAAAACACTGAATTATACACTTTAAAGGAAGACTTTTATGCTCTGTGAATTTATCTCAATAAAATTGTAATTTAAAAAAATAAATGGGTCATTTTTTAATGTGATCAACCTAGGTTGCACAGAGTATTGTAAAAAAAAAAAACCCGACTCTGCAGTATATTTTCCTTTCTTTTGGAGTAGGTTATAGCTATTCTAACTTTTTTTAAATGGATGAATAATTGCCCTCGAATGAGAGTAAACCATTTCTAACTCTTCATCAAAGTTCTCAAAGCCTCTTTAAAGGGAAATCCACTGCCACCTAGTGTCTAACTCCTAGAATAACTGAATTACTCTGCTTAGAAGTATTTTTTAAAATTGATAGAACCGCTTGGTGGCACTGTGGACAAGTACATTAAAGGTACAACTTCCAATTTATGGACTAGTTGTTCTATCTCTGTTAATAAGAGTTGGTTAAATGTGACAAATACATTGCCTTCTTTTTCAGATTATCAGTGGTATATTTTCTAAGAAAATCTGGCATATCTTTGGAACTAAACCCTTATAAGTGATGAGAAACCTGAACATCTTCAGATTTAATTTTTTTAAAGATTTTTTTTGATGTGGACCATTTTTTAAGTCTTTATTGAATTTTTGTTACAACATTGCTTCTGTTTTATGTTTTTTTGTTTTTTGGCCACAAGGCATGTGGGATCTTAGCTCCCCAACCAGGGATCGAAAATGCACCCTCTGCATTGGAAGGCGAAGTCTTAACCACTGGACCGCCAGGGAAGTCTCAGATTTAATTTTTGATTTTCGAAGATTTAAGGTTTTAAATAGTTCAGACTAGATTTTCTTTTCCTCTCTGTTCTCCCCTTTTAGCCGTACAAATGTAGTACGAACCAATTTCAACACAGGGAGAGAGGTTTAAAACATCTGTGCAAATATAAATGAAAATATGAAAGAAATTTCCCAGATAATCCAAAAGAAGAAAGAAAAACAACTCAAATGAAACTATTTGATAACAAGGGCTCTTTGTATTTAGAAAGTGTGTTGGTGGGTGTGGGGATACTTCTGTTTTAAGCATTAAATCTAGTGGGAAAAATTTACCTCCTAACAAGAACATCTGCCTGAGATGATGATTCATTATAAGGTGACACACAGCTTGGATGCAGAAAAATCAAGAATTCTACCATGAAAATTTTTGTAATTTATTATGTGAGCATACTTCCCGTCTTATTTTTTCTTTTTGATGCCATCAAATTTGGTAGTAGTAGCAATGGGAAATGAAATTAATTCCATTTCCTATAATAGGCAGATTCTTGAAGAAATTAGTCTAATAAGCTTTCTTCATGGTTACACAAGGAAGAGAAGGATAAAACAAATCAATGTTTGAAAACATAACACCTGGTTAAAATAAACATTGTACCTCAAGCACATGAAAACATCAAATAAAATGTTGGTACTTAGTATCACGTAATATATATGTATTCATGTATCTATCCATCATATAGATATAACATACATCCATAAGGTCTACTGTTACTTTTGCAATTTTGTAAGTCTAATATATTACGGGTAAAGATATAATTACAATGATCCCATCTAAATACTGTTGCTAGTGAAACAGGAAGACTAACTGCCAACATACTTTTTCGGTATGTTCAGGTAATAATGATTATTAAGATTTTTAAGGCTTATGAGAAATGAGTTCTCATAGCTTATCACAGAGCAAGAGCCTTTTACTTGTTTGATTAGATTTCTTTATCATCCCTTTTGGTCTCTATTCTAAATCACCATCATTCTCCTCAACATTTAATTCACAGTGTTCTCCAAGCCTTGTCTGTTACTTAACTGAGAAAGTTGTGATCACCTGTCAATTGTCAGCCCTACCTCACACTTACTAATATGTAAAGCATTTCCCTCCTTACTTTCTTCATACACTGAGGACAATATACTCCTCTTCCTGCCCAAAACCAAACCCTCTCTTGGAGCCCTCAGTCTCTTTTTCCTTCCCCATCTCCATTGGGTGAACATTGCTTCTTTAATCATTCCCACACTGTTCCCCATCTTCCACCTTAATCTTTCTATTGGCTCTGATCCTGGGCCGACAACAAACCTAAAGTCTTCCTCTTCCTTCAAAAAGAAAGACCAAAAAAATACCACCATAATAATAAAAAATTCTCAGGAACAAAAAAACAAAACAGACACTACAAACAACAACAATAAAAAACTACCCTTTTGTGACCTGAAATTCCCCTTTACCTTGCATTCCATCTTTTCCCTCCCTTTCTTTTTTTCTCTGTGTGTGTGTGTTAGTTCCGCTTTATGTCAAAGTGAATCAGCTATACATATACATATATCCCCATATCTCCTCCCTCTTGCGTCTCCCTCTGACCCTCCCTATCCCACCCCTCCAGGTGGTCACAAAGCACCAAGCTGATCTCCCTGTGCTATGTGGCTGCTTCCCACTAGCTATCTATTTTATATTTGGTAGTGTATATATGTCCATGCCACTCCCTCACTTCGTCTCAGCTTACCCTTCCTACTCCCCATGTCCTCAAGTACATTCTCTATGTCTGCGTCTTTATACCTGTCCTGCCCCTAGGTTTTTCATAACCATTTTCTTTTTTTAGATTCCATATATATGCGTCAGCATATGGTATTTGCTTTTCTCTTTCTGACTTACTTCACTCTGTATGACAGACTCTAGGTCCATCCACCTCACTAAAACTAACTCAATTTTGTTTCTTTTTATGGCTGAATAATATTCCATTGTATATATGTGCCACATCTTTATCAATTCATCTGTCAATGGACACTTAGGTTGCTTCCATGTCCTGCCTATTGTAAATAGAGCTGCAATGAGCACTGTGGTACATGACTCTTTTTGAATTATGGTTTTCTCAGGGTATATGCCCAGTAGTGGGATCGCTGGGTCATATGGTAGTTCTACTTTTAGTTTTTTAAGGAACCTCTGTACTGTTCTCCATAGTGGCTGTATCAATTTACATTCCCACCAACAGTGTAGGAGGGTTCCCTTTTCTCCACACTCTCTCCAGCATTTATTGTTTGTAGATTTTTTGATGATGGCCATTCTGACCGGTGTGAGGTAATACCTCATTGTAGTTTTGATTTGCATTTCTCTAATGATTAATGATGTTGAGCATTCTTTCATGTGTTTGTTGGCAATCTGTCTTTCTTCTTTGGAGAAATGTCTATTTAGGTCTTCTGCCCATTTTTGGATTGGGTTGTTTGTTTTTTTGATATTGAGCTGCATGAGCTGCTTGTAAATTTTGGAGATGAATCCTTTGTCAGTTGCTTCATTTGCAAATATTTTCTCCCATTTTGAGGGTTGTCTTTTCATTTCTTTATGGTTTCCTTTGCTGTGCAAAAGCTTTTAAGTTTCATTAGGTCCCATTTGTTTATTTTTGTTTTTATTTCCATTTCTCTAGGGGGTGGGTCAAAAAGAATCTGGCTGTAATTTATGTCATAGAGTGTTCTGCTTACGTTTTCCTCTAAGAGTTTTATAGTGTCTGGCATTACATTTAGGTCTTTAATCCATTTTGAGTTTATTTTTGTGTATGCTGTTAGAGTGTGTTCTAATTTCATTCTTTTACATGTAGCTGTCCAGTTTTCCCAGCACCACTTATTGAAGAGGCTGTCTTATCGCCACTGTATATTCTTGCCTCCTTTATCAAAGATAAGGTTTTGATATCTCTGGGCTTTCTGTTCTGTTTCATTGATCTGTATTTCTGTTTTTGTGCCAGTACCATACTGTCTTGATTACTGTAGCTTTGTAGTATAGTCTGAAGTCAGGGAGCCTGATTCTTCCAGCTTCGTTTTTCTTTCTCAAGATTGCTTTGGCTATTCGGGGTCTTTTGTGTTTTCATACAAATTGTGAAATTTTTTGTTCTAGTTCTGTGCAAAAGGCCAGTGGTAGTTTGATAGGGATTGCATTGAATCTGTAGATTGCTTTGGGTAATATAGTCATTTTCACAGTGTTGATTCTTCCAATCCAAGAACATGGAATATCTCTCCATCTATTTGTAGCATCTTTAATTTCTTTCATCAGTGTCTTATGATTTTCTGCATAAAGGTATTTTGTCTCCTTAGGTAGGTTTATTCCTAGATATTTTATTCTTTTTGTTGCAGTGGTAAATGGGAGTGCTTCCTTAATTTCACTTTCAGATTTTTCATCATTAGTATATAGGAATGCAAGAGATTTCTGTGCATTAATTTTGTATCCTGCTACTTTACCAAATTCATTCATTAGTTCTAGTAGTTTTCTGGTAGCATCTTTAGGATTCTCTATGCATAGTATCATGTCATCTGCAAACAGTGACAGCTTTACTTCTTCTTTGCCAACTTGGATTACTTTTATTTCTTTTTCTTCTCTGATTGCCATGGCTAGGACTTCCAAAACTATGTTGAATAATAGTGGTGAGAGTGGGCAACCTTGTCTTGTTCCTGATCTTAGTGGAAATGGTTTTAGGTTTTTACCATTGAGAACGATGTTGCTTGTGGGTTTTTCATATATGGCCTTTAATATGTTGAGGTAAGTTCCCTCTATGCCTACTTTCTGGAGGGTTTTTATCATAAATGGGTGCTGAATTTTGTTGAAAGCTTTCTCTGCATCTATTGAGATGATCATATGGTTTTTCTCCTTCAGTTTGTTAATATGGTGTATCACATTATTTGATTTGCATATATTGAAGAATCCTTGCATTCCTGGGATAAACCCCACTTGATCATAGTGTATGATCCTTTTAATGTGCTGTTGGATTCTGTTTGGTAGTATTTTGTTGAGGATTTTTGCAACTACGTTCATCAGTGATATTGGCCTGTAGTTTTCTTTCTTCGTGACATCTTTGTCCGGTTTTGGTATCAGGGTGATGGTGGCCTCATAGAATGAGTTTGGGAGTGTTCCTTCCTCTGCTATATTTTGGAAGAGTTTGAGAAGGATAGGTGCTAGCTCTTCTCTAAATGTTTGATAGAATTTGCCTGTGAAGCCATCTGGTCTGGGCTTTTGTTTGTTGGAAGATTTTTAATCACAGTTTCAATTTCAGTGCTTGTGATTCGTCAGCTCATATTTTCTCTTTCTTCCTGGTTCAGTCTCGGAAGGTTGTGCATTTCTAAGAATTTGTTCATTTCTTCCAGGTTGTCCATTTTATTGGCATAGAGTTGCTTGTAGTAATCTCTCATGATCCTTTGTATTTCTGCAATGTCAGTTGTTATCTCTCCTTTTTCATTTCTAATTCTATTGATTTGAGTCTTCTCCCTTTTTTTCTTGGTAAGTCTGGCTAATGGTTTATCAATTTCGTTTACCATCTCAAAGAATGAGCTTTTAGTTTTATTGATCTTTGCTATCGTTTCCTTCATTTCTTTTTCATTTATTTCTGATCTGATCTTTCTGATTTCTTTCCTTCTGCTAACTTTGGGGGTTTTTTTGTTCTTCTTTCTCTAATTGCTTTAGGTGTAAGGTTAGGTTGTTTATTTGAGATGTTTCTTGTTTCTTAAGGTAGGATTGTATTGCTATAAACTTCCCTCTTAAAACTGCTTTTGCTGCATCCCATAAGTTTTGGGTCGTCGTGTTTTCATTGTCATTTGTTTCTAGGCATTTTTTGATTTCCTCTTTGATTTCCTCAGTGATCTCTTGGTTATTAAGTAGTGTATTGTTTAGCCTCCATGTGTTTGTATATCTTACAAATTTTTTCCTGTAATTGATATCTAGTCTCATAGCGTTGTGGTCGGAAAAGATACTTGATATGACTTCAATTTTCTTAAATTTACCAAGGCTTGATTTGTGACCCAAGATATGATCTATCCTGGAGAATGTTCCATGAGCACTTGAGAAGAATGTGTATTCTGTTGTTTTTTGATGCAATGTCCTATACATATCAATTAAGTCCATCTTGGTTAATGTATCATTTAAAGCTTGTTTCCTTATTTATTTTCATTTTGGATGATCTGTCCATTGGTGAAAGTGGGGTGTTAAAGTCCCCTACTATGACTGTGTTACTGTCAATTTCCCCTTTTATGGATGTTAGCATTTGCCTTATGTATTGAGGTGTTCCTATGTTGGGTGCATAAATATTTACAATTGTTATATCTTCTTCTTGGATCGATCCCTTGATCATTATGTAGTGTCCTTCTTTGTCTCTTGTAATAGTCTTTATTTTAAAGTCTATTTTGTCTGATATGAGAATTGCTACTCCAGCTTTGTTTTGATTTCCATTTGCATGGAATATCTTTTTCCATCCCCTCACTTTCAGTCTGTATGTGTCCCTAGGTCTGAAGTGGGTCTCTTGTAGACAGCATATATACGGGTCTTGTTTTTGTATCTATTCAGCCAGTCTATGTCTTTTGGTTGGAGCATTTAATCCATTTACATTTAAGGTAGTTATCGATATGTATGTTCCTATTACCATTTTCTTAATTGTTTTGGGTTTGTTATTGTAGGTCTTTTCCTTCTCTTGTGTTTCCTGCCTAGAGAAGTTCCTTTAGCATTTGTTGTAAAGCTGGTTTGGTGGTGCTGAATTCTCTTATATTTTCCTTGTCTGTAAAGCTTTTAATTTCTCCATCAAATCTGAAGGAGATCTTTGCTAGGTAGAGTAATCTTGGTTGTAGGTTTTTCTTCTTCATCACTTTAAATATATCCTGCCACTCCGTTCTGGCTTGCAGAGTTTCTGCTGAAAGATCAGCTGTTAACCTTATGGGGATTCCCTTATGTATAATTTGTTGTTTTTCCCTTGCTGCTTTTAATATTTGTTCTATGTATTTAATTTTTGATAGTTTGATTAATATGTGTCTTGGCATGTTTCTCCTTGGATTTATCCTGTATGGGACTCTCTGTGCTTCCTGGACTTGATTAACTATTTCCTTTCCCATATTAGGGAAAATTTCATCTATAATCTCTTCAAATATTTTCTCAGTCCCTTTCTTTTTCTCTTCTTCTTCTGGGACCCCTATAATTCGAATGTTGGTGCGTTTAATGTTGTCCCAGAGGTCTCTGAAACTGTCCTCAATTCTTTTCATTCTTTTTTCTTTATTCTGCTCTGCAGTAGTTATTTCCACTAGTTTATCTTCCAGGTCACTTATCCGTCCTTCTGCCTCAGTTATTCTGCGATTGATCCCTTCTAGAGAATTTTTAATTTCATTTATTGTGTTTTTTATCACTGTTTGTTTGCTCGCTCTTCAGTTCTTCTAGGTCCTTGTTAAACATTTCTTGTATTTTCTCCATTCTATTTCCAAGATTTTGGATCATCTTTACTATCATTATTCTGAATTCTTTTTCAGGTAGACTGCCTATTTCCTATTCATTTGTTAGGTCTCATCGGTTTTTGCCTTGCTCCTTCATCTGCTGTGTGTTTTTCTGTCTTCTCATTTTGCTCAACTTACTGTATTTGGGGTCTCCTTTTCGCAGGCTGCAGGTTCGTAGTTTCCATTGTTTTGGTGCCTGTCCCCAGTGGCTAAGGTTGGTTTAGTGGGTTGTGTAGGCTTCCTGGTGGAGGGGACTAGTGCCTGTGTTCTGGTGGATGAGGCTGGATCTTGTCTTTCTGGTGGGCAGGTCCACATCTGGTGGTGTGTTTTGGGGTGTCTGTGGCCTTATTATGATTTTAGGCAGCCTCTGTGCTAATGGATGGGGTTGTGTTCCTGTGTTGCTAGTTGTTTGGCATAGGGTGTCTAGCACTGTAGCTTGCTGGTTGTTGAGTGGAGCTGGGTCTTGGTGTTGAAATGGAGATCTCTGGGAGATTTTTGCCGTTTGATATTACATGGAGTTGGGAGGTCTCTTGTGGACCAGCGTCCTGAACTTGGCTCTCCCACCTCAGTGGCACAGCCCTGACACCTGACTGGAGCACCGACAGCCTGTCCTCCACATGGCTCAGAATAAAAGGGAGAATAAAAAGAAAGAAAGAAAGAAGAAGAGAAAGGAAAAGAAAAGAAAAGAAAGTTATTAAAATAAAAAATATGAAGAAAAACAATTTTTTTAAGTAAGAAAAAAACCAAAAAAAACAAAGAAACAAAAAAATGGACAGACATATCCCTAGGACAAATGGTAAAAACAAAGCTATACAGACAAAATCAAACACAGAGGCATACACATACACACTCACAAAAAGAGAAAAAGGGGAAAAAATATATATATATCTTTGCTCCCAAAGTCCACCTCCTCAATTTGGGATGATTCGTTGTCTCTTCAGGTATTCCATAGATGCAGGGTACATGAAGTTGATCGTGGAGATTTAATCCGCTGCTCCTGAGGCTGCTGGGAGAAATTTCCCTTTCTCTTCTTTGTTCACAGAGCTCCCGGCGTTCAGCTTTGGATTTGCACCCGCCTCTGCATGTAGGTCGCCTGAGGGCATCTGTTCTTTGCTCAGACAGGACGGGGTTAAAGGAGCAGCTGCTTCGGGGGCTCTGGCTCACTCAGGCCGGGGGGAGGGAGGGGTACGGATGCGGGGTGAGCCTGCGGCGGCAGAAGCCAGTGTGACGTTGCAGCAGCCTGAGGCGCGCCATGCGTTCTCCCGGGGAAGTTGTCCCCGGATCACGGGACCCTGGCAGTGGCGGGCTGCACAGTCTCCCGGGAGGGGCGGTGTGGAGAGTGACCTGTGCTCGCACACAAGCTTTTTGGTGGCGGCAGCAGCAGCCTTAGCATCTCATGCCGGTCTCTGGGGTCCGCGCTGATAGCCGCGGCTCACGCCCGTCTCTGGAGCTCGTTTAGGCAGCTCTCTGAATCCCCTCTCCTCGCGCTCGAGGAAACAAAGAGGCAAGAAAAAGTCTCTTGCCTCTTCAGCAGCTCCAGACCTTTTCCCGGACTCCCTCCCGGCTCACTGTGGTGCGCTAACCCCTTCAGGCCGTGTTCACGCCGCCAACCCCAGTCCTCTCCCTGTGATCCGACCAAAGCCCGAGCCTCAGCTCCCAGCCCTGCCCGCCCCGGCGGGGGAGCAGACAAGCCTCTCGGGCTGGTGAGTGCTGCTCAGCACCGAGCCTCCGTGCGGGAATCTCTCCACTTTGCCCTCCGCACCCCTGTGGCTGTGCTCTCCTCCGCGGCTCCGAAGCTTCCCCCCTCCGCCACCCGCAGTCTCTGCCCATGAAGGGGCTTCCTAGTGTGGAAACCTTTCCTCCTTCACTGCTCCCTCCCACTGGTGCAGGTCCCGTCCGTATTCTTTTGTCTGTTTTTTCTTTTGCCCTACCCAGGTACCTGGGGAGTTTCTTGCCTTTGGGGAAGTCTGAGGTCTTCTGCCAGCATTCAGTAGGTGTTCTGTAGGAGTTGTTCCACATGTAGGTGTATTTCTGATGTATTTGAGTTGTTCCACATGTAGATGTATTTCTGATGTATTTGGGGAGGAAGGTGATCTCCACGTCTTACTTCTCTGCCATCTTGAAGGTCTCCTGTCCCTCCCTTCTTTGTCCAGAAGTTTTCTCCACTTTTTCGCCTTCATTTCACTCAACTTACTAATTCTTGTTTCTTCTCCCACCACTAGCCTTGTGATTTTTGAAAGTTGCCACTTATCATTTTAACTCTTATTGGACCTATTTGCCAAAGTTGAGAGAATTTATCACAGCCTTCTTCTTGAAACTATCCCATGTTCTCTTTGTTGCTTTTCTGTAATCCCTTCTTGGTCTTCTCTTACCCTGATCATTCCTTAAATGTTGATTTTCCTTTGTTTGATTCTCAAATTTTCTCTCTTCTAACTCTGCATCAAGAATTTTTAAGCCTAGGGTTCTTTAGGGGTCCACAGACCTCCTGAAATGGTGTGCAGAATTTGGGGTGTTTGATTATGTGTAACTTTTTAGTGAGAAAGCTTTCTCAAAGGCATTCATGTCTCTCCAAAAGGTTAGTAACCACCATTCTACATGGTTTTCCAAGGTAATCCTAGCAATTAATTTAGTTTTTAAACAACTAATATACACGAAGTCCTAACTAAATGCAAGTATAATAATTCTCTTGTTACTTTCAAAACAGTTGTATAAAGTAGGTGTGATAATCCCCATTTTACAGACTAAGGAGACACAGTTAGTAGGTAGTTGTCATGGTTTTAACTCCCATTTATTTGCTGATGATTTTCAAACTCACATTTCCAGCCTACACATCTCCCAAGCTTCAGATAAGTCATTAAGTCATTTCTGTGGATGCTCCATGGGCTGTCAAGCTCAACATTTCTGACACTGAATTATTATCTTCTTTCCCTGATCCATTTCTCCTGTATTCTCCATTCAGGGGCCATGTTAGGGAGTCATCTTCATTGTTTCCTTTGCTCTCCTACATTGGACCAATCTTCAATCCTACAGAATTTAAATGGAAATTATTGCTGCTTCAGTTCAGGTCCCGATCATCTGGCTTTATGTATCAGTGTCCTACCTGCCTAAAATGCTTTGATGACACAGCATTGTGTGGTGACAGGATAAATGGGATACAAGGCCTCCTATGATCCAAACCCTACCTACCTCTCTACAACCATCTCCAGCCTCTCCCTTCCCATAAGTTACCCTTCAGTTACACTGAATTACTTGGTGTTCCTCCTAGCTGTCCTGTTATTTCTCACTTGTATGCCTGTGCTCATGTTGTCTCCTCTGTCTGGAATGCACTTCACTTCCTTTTTCATCCAGCTAAGTCCTATTCATCCTCAGGTGTCACTTCATGAGGACTTGAAGGCCTCCTTCCCTGGGCTAACATGATTTGCTGACAGAATGGATGAGAAGGAAAAGAAATGAGATGACTTCAAGGTTCTGGCCACAGCAACTATAAAAATGGGATTGTCATTCTTTGAGACAGGAAAGACTGAGGCTTTATGGGCTAAAATCATGATCTGGTTTTGGACATTTGGAGTTTGAATGACAGATTTCTGAGTGAAGTTATTGATTAGACATTCAGCTAGATGAGACTGGAATTCAGGGCCAGACTGAGATGTACATCAGCATAGAGATGGTACTTAAAGTCATGAGACTGAGTGAGAGTACCAAGGGAATGAACAAAGACAGAGGAGAATAGACCCAAGGACTGAGTCCCAAGGCATCTGTGTAGTAGTAATCTGTTTATGGTATGTATCCCCACCAAATGAGATCGTGGTGCTCCTGGGCTGTTTTAGTTACCTTTTCCTTTTAAGTACCTTGTATAATATTGCATGTATAAGCTTTGCTTAGTAAATGCTTTTTGAATAAAATGAATGAATGAATTGATGGATGAGCTAAAATGGGTGATATTAAACAGAGGTCACCAAGTCAAATGTCTACAGGACTCAAGCAATAATGCAGGAAGCATCTTCAGTGTAAGTAATAGGGAGTGGTACAGATCATGGGAAATTGAAAAGTACATGCTTTGGCGAAAGGGGGAAACCTGGACTTAACTCCATTTGATTGCTACCATGCACAAACGTGGGTCAAAGGCAGCCAAGTTTTCTGATTTCAAGAGAAGCTGGAAATCTTTGGCTTTTTTTTTTTTTTTTCAAACATCTTTATTGAAGTATAATTGCCTTACAATAGTGTGTTAGCATCTGCTTTATAACAAAGTGAATCTGTTATACATATACAATATGTTCCCATTTCTCTTCCCTCCTGCATCTCCCTCCCTCCCACCCTCCCCATCCCACCCCTCTAGGTGGTCACAAAGCACCGAGCTGATCTCCCTGTGCTATGCGGCTGCTTCCCACTAGCTATCTATTTTACATTTGGTAGTGTATATATGTCCATGACACTCTCTTACCCTGTCACATCTCACCCCACCCCCTCCCCATATCCTCAAGTCCATTCTCTAGTAGGTCTGTGTCTTTATTCCCGTCTTGCCACTAGGTTCTTCATGGCCTTTTTTTTTTTTTTTTCCCTTAGATTCCATATATATGTGTTAGCATACTGTATTTGTTTTTCTCTTTCTGACTTACTTCACTCTGTATGACAGACTCTAACTCCATCCACCTCATTACAAATACCTCCATTTCATTTCTTTTTATGGCTGAGTAATATTCCATTGTATATATGTGCCACATCTTCTTTATCCATTCATCTGTCGATGGACATTTAGGTTGCTTCCATGTCCTGGCTATTGTAAATAGAGCTGCAATGAACATTTTGGTACATGACTCTTTTTGACCTATGGTTTTCTCAGGGTATATGCCCAGTAGTGGGATTGCTGGGTCGTATGGTAGTTCTATTTGTAGTTTTTTAAGGAACCTCCATACTGTTCTCCATAGTGGCTGTATCAATTTACATTCCCACCAACAGTGCAAGAGTGTTCCCTTTCCTCCACACCCTCTCCAGCATTTATTGTTTCTAGATTTTTTGATGATGGCCATTCTGACCGGTGTGAGATGATATCTCATTGTAGTTTTGATTTGCATTTCTCTAATGATTAATGATGTTGAGCATTCTTTCATGTGTCTGTAGGCCATCTGTATATCTTCTTTGGAGAAATGTCTATTTAGATCTTCTGCCCATTTTTGGATTGGGTTGTTCGTTTTTTTGTTATTGAGCTGCATGAGCTGCTTGTAAATCTTGGAGATTAATCCTTTGTCAGTTGCTTCATTTGCAAATATTTTCTCCCATTCTGAGGGTTGTCTTTTGGTCTTGTTTATGGTTTCCTTTGCTGTGCAAAAGCTTTTCAGTTTCATTAGGTCCCATTTGTTTATTTGTGTTCTTATTTCCATTTCTCTGGGAGCTGGGTCAAAAAGAATCTTGCTGTGATGTATGTCATAGAGTGTTCTGCCTATGTTTTCCTCTAAGAGTTTGATAGTGTCTGCCCTTACACTTAGGTCTTTAATCCATTTTGAGTTTATTTTTGTGCATGGTGTCAGGGAGTGTTCTAATTTCATACTTTTACATGTTCCTGTCCAATTTTCCCAGCACCACTTATTGAAGAGGCTGTCTTTTCTCCACTGTATATCCTTGCCTCCTTTATCAAAGATAAGTTGACCATATGTGTGTGGGTTTATCTCTGGGCTTTCTATCCTGTTCCATTGATCTATATTTCTGTTTTTGTGCCAATACCAAACTGTCTTGATTACTGAAGCTTTGTAATATAGTCTGAAGTCAGGGAGCCTGATTCCCCCAGCTCCATTTTTCGTTCTCAAGATTGCTTTGGCTATTCGGGGTCTTTTGTGTTTCCATACAAATTGTGAAATTTTTTGTTCTAGTTCTGTGAAAAATGCCAGTGGTAGTTTGATAGGGATTGCATTGAATCTGTAGATTGCTTTGGGTAGTAGAGACATTTTCACAATGTTGATTCTTCCAATCCAGGAACATGGTATATCTCTCCATCTATTTGTATCATCTTTAATTTCTTTCATCAGTGTCTTATAATTTTCTGCATACAGGTCTTTTGTCTCCTTAGGTAGGTTTATTCCTAGATATTTTATTCTTTTTGTTGCAATGGTAAATGGGAGTGTTTTCTTAATTTCACTTTCAGATTTTTCGTCATTAGTGTATAGAAATGCAAGAGATTTCTGTGCATTAATTTTGTATCCTGCTACTTTACCAAATTCATTGATTAGCTCTAGGAGTTTTCTGGTAGCATCTTTAGGATTCTCTATGTATAGAATCATGTCATCTGCAAATAGTGACAGCTTTACTTCTTCTTTTCCGATTTGGACTCCTTTTATTTCTTTGTCTTCTCTGATTGCTGTGGCTAGGACTTCCAGAACTATGTTGAATAATAGTGGTGAGAGTGGGCAACCTTGTCTTGTTCCTGATCTTAGTGGAAATGGTTTCAGTTTTTCACCATTGAGGACAATGTTGGCTGTGGGTTTGTCATATATGGCCTTTATTATGTTGAGGAAAGTTCCCTCTATGCCTACTTTCTGCAGGGCTTTTATCATAAATGGGTGTTGAATTTTGTCAAAAGCTTTCTCTGCATCTATTGAGATGATCATATGGTTTTTCTCCTTCAATTTGTTAATATGGTGTATCACATTGATTGATTTGCGTATATTGAAGAATCCTTGCATTCCTGGGATAAACCCCACTTGATCATGGTGTATGATCCTTTTAATGTGCTGTTGGATTCTGTTTGCTAGTATTTTGTTGAGGATTTTTGCATCTATGTTCATCAGTGATATTGGCCTGTAGTTTTCTTTCTTTGTGACATCTTTGTCTGGTTTTGGTATCAGGGTGATGGTGGCCTCGTAGAATGAGTTGGGGAGTGTTCCTCCCTCTGCAATATTTTGGAAGAGTTTGAGAAGGATAGGTGTTAGCTCTTCTCTAAATGTTTGATAGAATTCGCCTGTGAAGCCATCTGGTCCTGGGCTTTTGTTTGTTGGAAGGTTTTTAATCACAGTTTCAATTTCAGTGCTTGTGATTGGTCTGTTCATATTTTCTATTTCTTCCTGGTTCAGTCTCGGCAGTTTGTGCATTTCTAAGAATCTGTCCATTTCTTCCAGGTTGTCCATTTTATTGGCATATAGTTGCTTGTAGTAATCTCTCATGATCTTTTGTATTTCTGCAGTGTCAGTGGTTACTTCTCCTTTTTCATTTCTAATTCTATTGATCTGAGTCTTCTCCCTTTTTCTCTTGATGAGTCTGGCTAATGGTTTATCAATTTTGTTTATCTTCTCAAAGAACCAGCTTTTAGTTTCATTGATTTTTGCTATTGTTTCCTTTATTTCTTTTTCATTTATTTCTGACCTGATCTTTATAATTTCTTTCCTTCTGCTGGCTTTGGGGTTTTTTTGTTCTACTTTCTCTAATTGCTTTAGGTGCAAGGTTAGGTTGTTTATTCGAGATGTTGCCTGTTTCTTGAGGTAGGCTTGTATTGCTATAAACTTCCCTCTTAGCACTGCTTTTGCTGTGTCCCATAGGTTTTGGGTCGTCGTGTCTCCATTGTCATTTGTTTCTAGGTATTTTTTGATTTCCCCTTTGATTTCTTCAGTAATCACTTCGTTATTAAGTAATGTATTGTGTAGCCTCCATGTGTTTGTATTTTTTACAGATCTTTTCCTGTAATTGATATCTAGTCTCATAGCGTTGTGGTCGGAAAAGATACTTGATACGATTTCAATTTTCTTAAATTTACCAAGGCTTGATTTGTGACCCAAGATATGATCTATCCTGGAGAATGTTCCATGAGCACTTGAGAAAAATGTGTATTCTGTTGTTTTTGGGTGGAATGTCCTATAAATATCAATTAAGTCCATATTGTTTAATGTATCATTTAAAGCTTGTGTTTCCTTATTTATTTTCATTTTGGATGATCTGTCCATTGGTGAAAGTGGGGTGTTAAAGTCCCCTACTATGATTGTGTTGCTGTCAATTTCCCCTTTCATGGCTGTTAGTATTTGCCTTATGTATTGAGGTGCTCCTATGTTGGGTGCATAAATATTTACAATTGTTATACCTTCCTCTTGGATCGATCCCTTGATCGTTATATAGTGTCCTTCTTTGTCTCTTGTAATAGTCTTTATTTTAAAGTCTATTTTGTCTGATATGAGAATTGCTACTCCAGCTTTCTTTTGATTTCCATTTGCATGGAATATCTTTTTCCATCCCCTCACTTTCAGTCTGTATGTGTCCCTAGGTCTGAAGTGGGTCTCTTGTAGACAGCATATGTATGGGTCTTGTTTTTGTATCCATTCAGCCAGCCTGTGTCTTTTGGTGGGAGCATTTAATCCATTTACATTCAAGGTAATTATCGATATGTATGTTCCTATTCCCATTTTCTTAAATGTATTGGGTTTGTTATTGTAGGTGTTTTCCTTCTCTTGTGTTCCTTGCCTAGAGAATTTCCTTTAGCATTTGTTGTAAAGCTGGTTTGGTGGTGCTGAACTCTCTCAGCTTTTGCTTGTCTGTAAAGGTTTTAATTTCTCCATCGAATCTGAATGAGATCCTTGCTGGGTAGAGTAATCTTGGTTGTAGGTTTTTCTCCTTCATGACTTTAAGTATATCCTGCCACTCCCTTCTGGCTTGCAGAGTTTCTGCTGAGAGATCAGATGTTAACCTTATGGGGATTCCCTTGTGTGTTATTTGTTTTTTTTCCCTTGCTGCCTTTAATATGTTTTCCTTATATTTAATTTTTGACAGTTTGATTAATATGTGTCTTGGCGTGTTCCTCCTTGGGTTTATCCTGTATGGGACTCTCTGTGCTTCCAGGACTTGATTAACTATTTCCTTTCCCATATTAGGGAAGTTTTCAACTATAATCTCTTCAAAAATTTTCTCAGTCCCTTTCTTTTTCTCTTCTTCTTCTGGTACCCCTATAATTCGAATGTTGGCACGTTTAATGTTGTCCCAGAGGTCCCTGAGACTGTCCTCAGTTCTTTTCATTCTTTTTTCTTTATCCTGCTCTGTAGTAGTTATTTCCACCATTTTATCTTCCAGGTCACTTATCCTTTCTTCTGCCTCAGTTATTCTACTATTGATCCCATCTAGAGTATTTTTAATTTCATTTATTGTGTTTTTCATCATTGCTTGGTTCCTCTTTAGTTCTTCTACATCCTTGTTAAATGTTTCTTGCATTTTGTCTATTCTGTTTCCAAGATTTTGGATCATCCTTACTATCATTATTCTGAATTCTTTTTCAGGTAGACTACCTATTTCCTCTTCATTTGTTAAGTCCAGTGTGTTTTGAGCCTGCTCCTTCATCTGCTGTGTGTTTTTCTGTCATCTCATTTTGCCTATCTTACTGTGTTTGGGGTCTCCTTTTCACAGGCTGCAGGTTCGTAGTTCCCGTTGTTTTTGGTATCTGTCCCCAGCGGCTAAGGTTGGTTCAGTGGGTTGTGTAGGCTTCCTGGTGGAGGGAACTAGTGCCTGAATTCTGGTGGATGAGGCTAGATCTTGTCTTTCTGGTGGGCACGTCCACGTCTGGTGGTGTATTTTGTGGTGTCTGTGGCCTTATTATGATTTTAGGCAGCCTCTCTGCCAATGGATGGGGTTGTGTTCCTGTCTAGCTAGTTGTTTGGCATAGGATGTCCAGCACTGTAGTTTGCTGGTCGTCGAGTGAAGCTGGGTCTTGATGTTGAGATGGAGATCTCTGGGAGATTTTTGCCATTTGGTATTACGTGGAGCTGGGAGGTCTCTTGTGAACCAGTGTTCTGAAGTTGGCTCTCCCACCTCAGAGGCACGGCCCTGATGCCTGGCTGGAGCACCAAGAGCCTTTCGTCCACACGGCTCAGAGTAAAAGGGAGAAAAAATAGAAAGAAAGAAAGAAAGAGGCTATAATATAGTGAAGTAAAATAAAGCTATTGTAAAGCAAAGCTATACAGACAAAATGTCACCCAGAAGCATATACATATACACTCACAAAAAAAAGGAAAAGGGGAAAAATTAATATCTCCTGCTCCCAGAGTCCACCTCCTGAGTTTGGGATGATTCGTTGTCTATTCAGGTATTCAGCAGATGCAGGCACATCAAGTTGTTTGTGGAGCTTTAATCCGCTGCTTCTGAGGCTGCTGGGAGAGATTTCCCTTTCTCTTCCCTGTTCGCACAGCTCCCGGGGTTCAGCTTTGGATTTGGACCCGCCTCTGTGTGTAGGTCGCCTGAGGGCGTCTGTTCCCCGCCCAGACAGGACGGGGTTAAAGGAGCAGCTGCTTCGGGGGCTCTGGCTCACTCAGGCGGGGGGAGGGAGGGGTACGGAGGAGGCGGGGCGAGCCTGCGGCGGCCGAGGCCGGCGTGACGTTGCACCAGCTCGAGGCGCGCAGTGCGTTCTCCCGGGGATGTTGTCCCCGGATCCCGGGACCCTGGCAGTGGCGGGCTGCACAGGCTCCCGGGAGGGGAGGTGTGGAGAGTGACCTGTGCTCACACACAGGCTTTTTGGAGGCGGCAGCAGCAGCCCCAGCGTCTCACGCCCGTCTCTGGGGTCCGCGCTGATCGCCGTGGCTTGCGCCCTTCTCTGGAGTTCGTTTAGGCGGCGCTCTGAATCCCCTCTCCTTGCGCGCAGCGAAACAAAGAGGCAAGAAAAAGTCTCTTGCCTCTTCGGCAGCTGCAGACCTTTTCCCGGTCTCCCTCCCGGCTAGCTGTGGTGCGCCAACCCCTTCAGGCTGTGTTCACGCCGCCAGCCCCAGTCCTCTCCCTGCGATCCGACCGCAGCCCGAGCCTCAGCTCCCAGCCCTGCCCGCCCCGGCGGGGGAGCAGACAAGCCTCTCGGGCTGGTGAGCGCCGCTCGGCGCCGAGCCTCTGTGCGGGAGTCTCTCCGATTTTCCCTCTGCGCCCCTGTTGCTGTGGGATCCGCGCTGATAGCCGCGGCTCGCGCCCTTCTCTGGAGTTCGTTTAGGCGGCGCTCTGAATCCCCTCTCCTTGCCCGCCGCGAAACAAAGAGGCAAGAAAAAGTCTCTTGCCTCTTCGGCAGCTGCAGACTTTTTCCCGGACTTCTTCCGGGCTAGCTGTGGTGCGCTAACCCCTTCAGGCTGTGTTCACGCCGCCAGCCCCAGTCCTCTCCCTGCGATCCGACCGCAGCCCGAGCCTCAGCTCCCAGCCCTGCCCGCCCCGGCGGGGGAGCAGACAAGCCTCTCGGGCTGGTGAGCGCCGCTCGGCGCCGAGCCTCTGTGCGGGAGTCTCTCCGATTTTCCCTCTGCGCCCCTGTTGCTGTGGGATCCGCGCTGATAGCCGCGGCTCGCGCCCTTCTCTGGAGTTCGTTTAGGCGGCGCTCTGAATCCCCTCTCCTTGCCCGCCGCGAAACAAAGAGGCAAGAAAAAGTCTCTTGCCTCTTCGGCAGCTGCAGACTTTTTCCCGGACTTCTTCCGGGCTAGCTGTGGTGCGCTAACCCCTTCAGGCTGTGTTCACGCCGCCAGCCCCAGTCCTCTCCCTGCGATCCGACCGCAGCCCGAGCCTCAGCTCCCAGCCCCGCCTGCCCCGGCGGGGGAGCAGACAAGCCTCTCGGGCTGGTGAGCGCCGCTCGGCGCCGAGCCTCTGTGCGGGAGTCTCTCCGATTTTCCCTCTGCGCCCCTGTTGCTGTGGGATCCGCGCTGATAGCCGCGGCTCGCGCCCTTCTCTGGAGTTCGTTTAGGCGGCGCTCTGAATCCCCTCTCCTTGCCCGCCGCGAAACAAAGAGGCAAGAAAAAGTCTCTTGCCTCTTCGGCAGCTGCAGACTTTTTCCCCGGACTCCCTCCCGGCTAGCTGTGGTGCGCTAACCCCTTCAGGCTGTGTTCACGCTGCCAGCCCCAGTCCTCTCCCTGCGATCCCACCGAAGCCCGAGCCTCAGCTCCCAGCCCCGCCCGCCCCGGCGGCTAAGCAGACAAGCCTCTCGGGCTGGTGAGTGCTGCTCGGCGCCGAGCCTCTGTGCGGGAACCTCTCCGCTTTGCCCTCCGCACCTCTGTGGCTGCGCTCTCCTCCGTGGCTCTGAAGCTTCCCCCCTCCGCCCCCCGCAGTCTCCGCCCGCGAAGGGGCTCCTAGTGCGTGGAAACCTTTCCTCCTTCACGGCTCCCTCCCACTGGTGCAGGTGCCGTCCCTATTCTTTTGTCTCTGTTATTTCTTTTTTCTTTTGCCCTACCCAAGTACGGGGGGAGTTTCTTGCCTTTTTGGAGGTCGGACGTTTTCTGCCAGCGTTCAGTGGGTGTTCTGTAGGAGCAGTTCCACGTGTAGATGTATTTCTACTGTATCTGTGGGAAGGAATGTGATCTCCGCGTCTTACTCTTCCGCCATCTTCTCTATCCGCCTTGGCTTTTTTAATGTAAGAGTTTCTGTGAGCCAAGATTCTGCAGGTCAGATGAAATTTGTCCTGAATCTGTTCATTATCCTGACAGGTCATAACCTCTGATCAAGTAGTTCAACATTATTTTATAGGTGAAGAAAAGCTGCTTTTTCTATTATCTCTTACTAGATAGGGAGCTAAACTTTACAGGCAGCAAATTACTTTTTCACCTTTTGGCTAAGATTTTAGGCTGCCTTTTAGCTCCAACAGAAAAGCAGAAAAACTGTAACCATGAAGGCTGCTCAATAAATATTGATATATGTATTCTTCTGCTTTAACTCGATTGCTTAAATCACTCCTTTAATTTGGATTCCAGGGATCTAATTACCAAATATATCAGTTTTCACATCTGAAAAATGGGGATATTAGTCTTTACCTTAATTATCTAACAGGGTTATTATAAGAATCAAATAAGATAATCTGTGTTTAAGTGATTGAAAGGCTTAAATAGAATGCAGCTGTGATGTGCTATCACACCACTCCAGAGGTTAACCCAGGATAAGGCATAAATAGCTGCCTAAGCTTAATGATCTTGGCCAGTTTGATATCATATAATGGGCTCCTTCCCAGGCACTTAATTGTTTTTCCCTCTAATTTTAAATTCTTATTAAACTTTGGGATCAGAAGATTATAGAATATTGTAATATGGAGTGTCTTGTTAATGGAAATTTAAAAATATTTCTTTCACTGAATAAGATATGAGCACCAACTGATACTCAAAGCATTAAAAATCCATTACATCTAGTTTAAGGAGATGTGACATGATGCATTTCTTAAAGCTTTACTAGTTTTTCTAAGTGTTATTTATTTTCTGAGGAGGATTTCATCCTTAAAATTGTTTTCAGCAACCTAGTCATAAGTACTTCCACTTCTACATGATTATGTTTTTCTGAAGTTCCAGTTCATACATTGTATCATTCTATGGCATTTTGTTATTAACAAAAAGTTAAATGGCTTTAAAAATCAACGTGGTTAAAAAAAAAACACATAATATTTGTCATCTCAGTATTAATTTAGTATTGATAAAAGTTGGTAGTGTTGTATTATTATTATATAATAAGAAGCATTTGTTGTCTCTTATTTTCCTTTCCATTGTTTTCTTCTAAAATTTCAGAAAAGATTGCTTGAGCATCACTTTTAGACAACTGAAATCATGTACAGATATGAAAAGTTTGGTGGATTTTGGTGCAGGTTTTATTTTTATGATAGGGTCTCCAAGGTAGAAAAAAACTTTTTCCCCCTATTTCCTGGATTTTATTAAAATTTTAAATTGAAGTTTAATTGACTTATGTTATTAATATTAGTTTCAGGTGTACAATGTAGTGATTCAATATTTTTATACACTACAAATGATCATCATAAGTCTAGTTACCATCTGGCACCATACAAAGTTAATACGTTATTATTGACTATATTACCCTTGCTGTACGTTTCACCCTTGTGACTCATTTATTTTGTAACTGGAAGTTTGTACCTCTTAATTTCCCTCACTTATTTCACTCATCCCACCAACCCCCTCCCCTCTGGCAGCCACCTGTTTGTACTATGAGTCTCTTTTGTTACGTTTGTTCATTTGTTTTATTTTTTAGATTCCACATATATGTGAAAAATACAGTATTTATCTTCCTTTGTCTGACTTACTAAGCATAATATCCTCCTGGTACATCCATGTTGTTGCAAATGGCAAAATTTCATTCTTTTCATGACTGAGCAACACTCACATCTTTTTAATCCATTGATCTATAGACGGGCACTTTGGTTGCCTCCTTACCTTGGTTATTGTAAATAATGCTGCAATGAACATAAGGGTGCATACATCTTTCTGAGCTACTGTTTTTGTTTTCTTTGGGAAAGTACCCAGGAGTGGAATTGCTGGATCATATGGTAGTTCTATTTTCAATTTTTTGATGAACCTCCATAATGTTTTCCATAGTGGCTGTACCAATTTACATTCCCACCAGTAATGCACAAAGGTTTCCTTTTCTCCACATCCTCACCAACACTTGTTATTTCTTGTCTCTTTGATTCTGACAGGCGTGAAGTGACATCTCACAGTAGTTTTGATTTGCATTTCTCTGATGATTAGTGATGAGCATTTTTTTTGTGCGTCTGTTGGCTATGTGTATGTCTTCTTTGGAAAAATGCCTGTTCAGGTCCTCTGCGCATTTAAAAATCTGGTTTATTTTTTGTTGTTGTGTGAGTTCTTTGGATATTTTGGATACTAACCCCTTATCAAAATTATGATTTGCAAATATCTTCTCTCATTCAGTTGGTTGCCTTTTCATTTTGTTTATGGTCTCCTTTGCTGTGCAAAAGCTTTTAAGTTTGACGAGGTGGCATTTGTTTATTTTTGCTTTTGTTTCTCTTGCCTGAGGAGACATTAAAAAAAAATATTGGTACAATTTATGTCAAAGAGTGTTCTGCCTCTGTTTTCTTCTAGGAGTTTCATGATTCCAGGTCTTATATTTAGGTCTTTTTTTGTTTTTTTTTAAGAATCAATTTTATTTATTTATTTATTTTTGGTTGTGTTGGGTCTTCGTTGCTGTGTGCAAGCTTTCTCTAGTTGTGGAGAGTAGGGGCTACTCTTTGTTGCGGTGTGCAGGCTTCTCATTGCGGTGGCTTCTCTTGTTGCGGAGCACGGGCTCTAGGCGCACGGGCTTCAGTAGTTGTGGCACGCTGGTTCAGTAGTTGTGGCTCATGGGCTCTAGAGCCCAGGCTCAGTAGTTGTGGCACATGGGCTTCGTTACTCCATGGCATGTGGAATCTTCCTGGACGAGGGATCGAACCCGTGTCCCCTGCATTGGCAGGCAGACTCTTAACCACTGTGCCACCAGGGAAGTCCCTACATTTAGGTCTTTAAAACATTTTGAATTAATTTTTATATATGGTATGAGAAAGTAGCCCAGTTTGATTTTTTTGCATGTAGTTGTCCAGTTTTCCCAACACGATTTACTGAAGAGGCAGTCTTTTCCCCATTGTATAGTCTTGCCTCCTTTGTTGTAGACTAATTGACCATGTAAGTGTGGGTTCATTTCTGGACCCTCTATTCCATTTCATTGATCTATGTCTGTTTTTGTACCAGTACCATGCTGTTTCTGATAACTGTAACTCTGCAGTACAGTTTAGAATCAAGGAGCATGATACCTTCAGCTTTGTTCTTCTTTCTCAAGATTGTTTTTAATCTTTGGGGTCTTCTGTGTTATCATACAATTTTTAGGATTATATGTCCTAGTTCTGTAAAAAATGCCATTGGTGTTTTGATAGGGATTGCACTGAATCTGTACATTGCCTTGGGTAGTATGGTCATTTTAACAATATTCATTTTTCCAACTTATGAGCACAGAATATCTTTCCATTTGTTTGTATCATCTTCAGTGGCACTGGGAAACAAGACCATTTTAAATTGAGGCAAAATAACTGAGATACACTATAGTGTGAATGAAATTTGAAATTTGACTATACATCTCCATTTCTACTTTTTACAGCTTAGAAACTCATTTAGGATTAATGTTTCTTTGTCACATTTCTGCTAATGAAACTTAACAATTCTGAGCAAGAAATCCTAGAGTTTTCAGGATTTTTAATGATTATTATTCAGAATAAATGTTTCAATAGAAACATTTTTTTTAAACTGTAAGTTGGCTTCCTTTTACGATCTTATATTATTGTTTTTATATAAATCAGATCATGGCTTTTAGTAATTTTCCATTTATTTAAAAATATGTGATACCTTCAGGGATTT
This sequence comes from Balaenoptera acutorostrata, assembly GCF_949987535.1. Classification (NCBI taxonomy): domain Eukaryota; kingdom Metazoa; phylum Chordata; class Mammalia; order Artiodactyla; family Balaenopteridae; genus Balaenoptera; species Balaenoptera acutorostrata. The sequence continues at coordinate 22,425,478 of NC_080068.1, read as the reverse complement.
CTATTATGAACAACCCAGCAGTTCTTTACCAGCTTTCTCTATTCTGCTTCTTACCAAATCCTACATACCACACATATACTTAGAAAGATTTCTTATCACAGGATTATGATTATTTATTAAATTATAACCTATCTCCTTTCAAAAAAGAGTTGAGATATCTTACTGGATTGTACACATATCATAACATGAAAATTAAAGACACTTATTTACAGGGAAAAGAAATTTAGAATGTTGAGATATAACTGAAGAAAAAAGTTAATATACATAAATATATGCCACAAGGTCCCACACAACTCTTCAAAGACAACTTTGAAGACAACATATTTATACTTAGCTCTAAACTTCTGATAAGCCAAAGCTAAAAGGACAATATTATCACATAAAGAGAAATACTGTCCTAACAATAATAGTAATAATAATAGTAGCATAGTAATAGTAACAAAAATATTAATAAATGTAGATAAAACTAAATAAGCTAATATTTTTCTGGTTATAAAATTTGAGAAAATTTTCTCCTCAAATTTAGTATTTTGGATGCTTAAGAGTAGGACATGGCATCCTTAAGAACAGGACATAGAATCATGGAGTGGAAATATTATCAACAATATTCTTAAGATCAAAACAACTAGTTTTGTATAGCTGTTGCCTATAGTATACTTCAATGTAAATTGAGAGACTAAGGCCAAAGCACAATGCAGTAAATGCAATTCTCTGTCAGTAGGTAGTACAAAAAACCAAAACTATGAAATAAGATTTCTTAATGTCTACATTGGTCCAGGGATAAATATCAAAACTATTTATTAGGCTGGGTGAATTTTATGCCCTTTAATTAGTCCTTCATGAATATTATTTCTTGCACTTTGACTTTTTAAAAAATTGAAGTATAGTTGATTTACAATGTTGTGTTAATTTCTAGTGTAGAGCAAAGAGACTCAGTTATTCATATATATGTGTGTGTGTGTGTATATATATATATTCTTTTTTATATTCTTTTCCCTTATGGTTTATCCCATGACGTTGAATACAGTTTCCTGTGCTATACAGTAGGACCCTCTTGTCCATCCATTCTATATGTAATAATTTGCATCTACCAACCCAAACCCCCAGTCCATCCCTCCCCACCGCCCTCCCCCTTGGCAACCAGAAGTCTGTTCTCTTTGTCTGTGAGTCTGTTTCTGCTTTGTAAATAGGTTCATTTGTGTCATATTTTAGATTCCACATATAAGTGATATCATATGGTATTTGTCTTTCTCTTTCTGACTTACTTCACTTATCTTGCACTTTGACTTTTGATAAAAGTTGGCCAGTGATGGACAACTGATTATTTGACAAATGTTTTGGAATAATTATTTGGTTTTACTAATTGAAATACATGTATTTTTAAAACTCATATACTTCAAAAAGTATATATTTTAAAAATCAACTGAGCAAAGACATACAAGTGAATGTCACCTTATGAAAATTAAGATGCCTAACTTAGACTTTGTCTTGAATTGGTCTACCTCTGCATAGAGGAGGTCTTGGAGGACTGTAGACAGTATGAAGATTTTTCTCAGAAAACAATTCTGAGTCTGCTCCAGGATAAGGGCAAATCAATAAACAAAGTTCCAAAGTTCTACGCTCTAGACCATGGCTTTGACAATTTTAGCCTGGAAAATTTTCAAAGCAGAATTACCCATAGAAAAATTTCAGAAATCCATTTGTGAAATGTCTCAGTTTGACAGCTTTCTAGTGATCCTTCTGGGGAAAATGACTTGTGAAATGTACCCCATACTAATAAAAATGATTGGCATGCTGTTTAGAGTTGTTGGACATAAACCAGTTAAACCTTGGAGGACATCTGCCAGAAATATGAATTTGAGTTTACAGATAACTGACCTTAAATGAACTCATTCTATTACATTGTAGGAATATTGTGTATTGAGCCTAGTACTACCACAGAGTATTTCTCTTTTTAGTCCCCCCCACCCCCAAGGGGAATTATACTCGGGTTATAAAATTGAGCGTGGTTTCTTTCAATTTCTAACAGTCTTAATAAGACTGCTGTTAACTGGGTATTTGTCTACGAGTTAAACTGTAAATGTCACAATTTTCCACACAACTGCCAAGAAAGGTGGATAATTAAAATAACTACTCAGAGGCCTTCTGAATTTCCACTTACTACCATGCACCAAAACTTTACGTTTTAGAGGTGCTCTCAGTGACTGAACTTATGTATATATCATACTCGGTCACACAAAATGGCTCCTTTTCTCTACCAATGACCTCACACCTCCTTTATTAACATTTCTAATTTAACTCATGTGCTATATAGCATGTAGAATTCTAGGAGAAGATCAACAGACATCACCGTGGGAGGCTAGGAGTATGGAGGAAGGAAAAAGAAAGTTGGCATGTTCTAAGGCTTTTAAAAAATAACATTTTCCCTTTAACTTCTCTTCAAAAATTGCAAAAATAATATGAGTTTAGTGAGAGTGAAATAGAATAAAGATAAACAAAGAAAAAAATGAGTGATTAACATTTTTTCTTACCTCCTCTCTCTGCCACCAACCTGGCGTATATCCCTTCACACATTTCTACATGCTGATTCATTCACAAAACGACTGGTACATATTAAATTCCATGGGTCTTGAATTCAGCTGCTCCATTCTCTCCACGGATCTGGTCTTGGACTCTGTGTTTCCTTCTGGACACCAAGCGGTTGCTCTAACAGCCTGGGTTATGAAATGAGGTGTGTTAAGAAACGTCAAAGAGCGCAACACAGATGGCTCTGGGAGCTCAGCTAGTATGACTAAGATGGCTGCGGATGACTTGACTGACTGGGGCTGGAGATGTAATTCTAGGACAGCTTCTGCACACGTCTCCTAGGTGGAGATGGCTGAAGAACCGGCTCAGTTGCGATTGTTGGTGGAGTGTCTGTGTGTGCCGCTACGGCACGGCGGTCTCAGGGTAGTCAGACTTCTGTGGTGGCTCAGGTGGTTTCAAGGATAAGCATAGCAGAAGCTCCACGGCTCTTTATGACCTCAACTTAAAAATCACATGGCGAGCTGCGCTCGCTCCTTGGCCAGGTGCTCCGGCTCGCGTTGCAGCCCCAAGCAGCTCAACTCCCTGAGGTAGCGGCCCATGTCGGGCCGCTCACGCCACTGGGCCTCTGGGAAGCGGTCCCGGAACAGCGACGCCAGGAGTCCTTCATTCTGCACCTCCCCAAGAGCAGCGGTGGTGGCCGTCACTATGCCTGAGGCCGTAGCTGAGACGAGGCTGTGACCCTCGCCGCCACCTTCTCAGCAACAGCAGCTCTTCCTCTCCTGCTCACCCAGTGCACCAGCTCCGAATCTCGGATCGCAAGCATCCGGGGTGCACTTCCGGTCTCTATGGTTCTTGCTAGGGCGGCTTTCGTTCCCCGATGGTCCTCCAGGCTACAGAGTGTTAGCGTGGGGAATGACTGGAAAGCGGCTAGAGAGTCAGGGTTTAAGTTGCCAAGGAGCGGCTGGCGGCTGACCTTCTGTTCCCAGTGACTGAGGCACGAGGATCCCGTGTTGCAACCGAGGGGGAAAATACGGGCTCTGACTGAAGAGGAGACCCGTGTAATGTTTGAGATGATAACAAAATCTTCAGCTGCTGGTCGACAAGCCCGATGACACCTACTGTTTCAGGCTGCACAACGACCGGCTGTATTAACGTGAGTGAGAAGATCTTGAAGTTGACCGCCAATATCATCGGTGACAAGCTGCTGTCTTTGGGAATGTGCTTCGGAAAATTCACTCAGACCCACAAGTTTTGGTTGTACATCACAGCTCTGGATTACCTAGCACCCTATGCCAAGTATAAAGTGTGGATAAAGCCTGGAGCAGAGCAGCCCTTCTTGTATGCTAACCATGTGCTGAAATCTGCACTTGGTCGAATCATTGAAAATACTTCTCAGTACCAGGGAGTCATGGTGTACTCCATGACAGACATCCCTTTGGGCTTTGGGGTGGCAGCAAAGTCTACACAAGACTTCAGGAAAGTAGACCCCATGGCGACTGGGGTATTTCATCAAGCAAGCACTGGGGAATATGTGCGGCACGAGGAGACATTGATTTAAACCAAAATCATTGCGAGGACTTAGGGCTGTGTGGAAGGGCCTAGCTTTGTTTCCTTTGTCTGTGTAGGCTCCACCGTCATGTTGAATTTTGTCAACACTGTGACCTCTTCAGGGACTTCTTAGTTTAATATTCTCTATAATAAGGACAAATGTAGGCTAGATTCTTATAATGCAGAAATGGCTCAAAAATGGAGTTTCAGATCGTTGTGATTTGGCTAAATAGAATACTGTGTTTTATATTTGAATCAGAGGGCTTCTTGTTTTGAGTAACAGTCTAAATTGTTGGAACGGAGAAAAAGAATATCTTATTATTGTTATCTGTGATCACACTGTTTTCCAAACACATGATAAGAACATAATGGATTTTCTTAATTATTTATTAATACTATGAAAGATAGATATTGCCATATCAGAGTAGTAGGCCATGTCTGGGAATTTACAAATGAAATTTGGATAAAATAGTAAGATAAGTTTATTCTGCTGATTTTCTATATGGTAGGTGCTGTGGGTGTGGAAGAAAAACTTGGATTCAAACACCAGTTCTCACATCTACCAGCTGTATGGCCTTAGATGAGTCATTAAACTTTAATAATTTTCATTTCCTTCTTCTGTTTAAAAAAACAGCTTAACCGTCTTCCTAAGAATAGTTTTAGAATTAGAAATCATGACTTTAAAGCACCTAGCACTGTGCCTGGCAAATGATAAGTGTTGAATAAGTGGTAAGAATTATTTTTATAATGCTTATACTAAGTATTTCTGCTACTAAGAGTAGGATCATATGAATAGAATTTGATTATATCATCTTGACTTTTACAAGCGGTTTTCTCAATCTTTCTTTTTCTTGAGTGGTATAACCCAGGCTGAGTGTTATTTTTATCACCTTGATTTCCTAAAACATAATTTCTCTTATAAATCTTTTGTTTTTTTAATTAAAAAAATTTAAATTGAAGTACAGTTGATTTACAATACTGTGTTAGTTTCAGGTGTACAGCAAAGTGATTCAGTTTTATATATTATATATATATATATTTATATTCTTATAAATCTTTACTTATCTGACTGGGCTGGACAAAAAGCACTAATCAGAGATCCTGAAATAATTCAGCTCCTCCATCTTTTCCCCATGCCTTTCAAAATTATTTTTTAGAATTATTAAAATATTTTTTAATAAAAAACATATCACAGACAAAAAATTTTTAAACTACCTGTATTGTAAAACAATTTCTTTAGTGAATGTACTGCTTATTTTAAATTCCAAAGATGACATCTCTAAAAATAAAGCATTTTTCAATTAACAAAAAAAAGAAGAAAGAAATCATATGGTATTGCCTCCTCTGTACCCTATTGGTGGACAGAGTCACAAGCCCAATGAGATCCAGGGGATGGGCACATGTGCTTACCTCTTGATGGGATGATGGGTACAGAATTTGTGGCCACTCCCAACGAGTTATCCTGTGAAATATTTATCTGAGAAGCTCATATTTACATTGTATCAAAGTAGAATATGGAAAAGCTAATAGGCTGATAATTTGTTTTGCTCCTTTAAAAGTTGCTGTTTTAAAAATAGGCCTGACTGTATTCTGAGTCTAACCAGGCAAGACCAATAGACTGCCAATAGAGATTATAAGTGTCAAAGTCAGCCTGTCGGAGAAGACCTTGACTGAATCATGGCAAGAATTCTTTATTAGATACTTTATTTAGCTTAAGCTGTTAATCAGCTCTTCTAAAGGTGCAAACTTTCCTGAGAGTGAGGTAGAAATAGGCCTGGGTCACAAAGTTTAGAGCTGAGAAAAGCAAGCTTCTCAGGTGTCATGTGTGACTTCCATGATCTCACCCAACACGATAATACTATTGGATTTTCCATCTCCAAGTCTGCCTTCATTAGTGGTTCCAACAGTGAAACTGAGGCCCTGCACAGTCATTTATTATACCTAAGGTTTTATAGTGCAGCAAAAATTTATAGTAAAACCATGACTAAGTGGTGGCCATGGTACTAGGTGCCCAGATATAACAATGAATAAGGTAGGGTGGCTGACTTCAAAGAACACACAGTCTGGTGGGTGTTTCAGGCACGTAAACAGATAAATTGCACCATAAGACATTACTTGTAAATGAACCATGTGATCTCAGAGGGAGAAGATCTACCTGCCTGGGTGTTCACACTGGATTAGCACCTATAACCACTCCATCTCTGTCCACACCTGAGCCTTTGAACCTTCTCTCTTATCTGGCCCACGAGGATGTCACTTTGGTAGACTTCAAACCTGGTTTTTCCCTCTGCCTAGATTTTTTGCTTACATGACTGACTTGGATATTTGTCTCTTGTCCTAATATTTCTCCTCCCTGCAATACTTTGTCTCAGCCCTGTTTTTTTGGTCTCTGTGCTCTAAAGGCTGAAGGTAAGAGATTCATTCATTAAAATATATAAGTTGAACAGTGATTCTATGCTGGGCAAAATGTTAGAAGCTGGGGATACGGTGGCCAGCCACTTAGAGTTCCTGTCTGTTGCAAGGAGCTTACTTCTAGTAGGATGCCTCCTAGACTCTTGGAATTAGGAGTCCGGGCTAATCAAATGTGGGGTGGGTTAGACCCGGAGAAGCTCAGGGAAACCTTTCTAGCCAGGTGACATTTGATCTATTATTAGTATTTTCTAATGAAAAAAATAGAAGTTTTCCAGGTTGAGGTAGAGGTAGAGTAGGGGAAGGCCAGACATTTCACGCAGAGGGCATAACACATAGAAAACAGGAAGGGCATGGTCAATTTGGGAGATAAAGAGAAATTCATTTGAGGGCGTAGTGAGGCATATCAGAGATTGAAGCTAGAGAAGTAGGTTGGGGTCATATTGGGAAAGGCCTTGAATGGCCCTTCTGGTTCAATTTGGATTTAATCCTGTAGGAAAGGGAGAGTCAGCAAACATTTAGAAGCAGGATCATGACAAAATTATATTTGTTGTTCTTTAAGATGATAAACCCAGCAGGATGGTTGCAAGAGTGGAAAAAAGACAAGTAGCAGGAAGACCAGTTAGGAGATTATTGTATTAGCCTAGATGAGAACATGTGAGCACCTGAGTGAAGAGATCAAAAGAGGGGACAGAGGTTAATTCTGCAATCGGGTTTTAAGGTGGAATCAAGACCACTTGGCAACTCATTAGAACACTTGATGGATGGTAAGATCATGAGTCTAAGACGGAAAAAGGGGGAAGAGGAGCAGATTTGGTATGTAAGGTAACACCAAGTTTTGTTTTGGATACTTGGCTATTCAAATGAAGATGTTCAGGAGGCAGCTGGAGACTTTGATCTGAATCTGAGGAGGGAGAGAAGATGGGCTGGAGACCCAATTTTTTGGAGGCTGTAAGAGAGGCAAATGAACAGAAAGTTAAATATTTGAGAAAGGAGAAAAAAAGTCAACAAAGATTGTGGAATCAGTGAATAAGGAGGAGAAGCAGCAAAGATTAGCCTCCTGGAAGGGAGGAAAAGTCAGATAGATGATTGGTGTTGCTTGACCAAAGTTCTTTGGGTGCCTGGGTCAAGTGTTGGCACATGTGATGATGAAGGAACAGTAATAAGGAACAGTTGTTGGCTCTGCTGCTTAGGACGTTGCCACTGATGGTTGTATCAAAGGTGATATCCTATGTGGTTTTGGGCCCTCCCTCTTGGTTCTTGCCAGTCAGGAGTCAGAATAGAGTTAGAACACTTCCCAGGCTGGTCTCACTCCTGAGAAGAAGAGGATCCTAGAAATTTGGTACACTACTTTCCAAAAGTTGAAAAACATGGGAGATATAATCTGCCTCTTGGGAGATAATAGCACTTTAGCTTTAACTGTAAACCAGCTTCTCCATTTCTATGCCTGAATTTCATCTGCCCGATGCATTTGGTTGAATATCACTTTTGTTTTTTATTGTACTAGAGATTATTTTTTTTAATTTTTATTTTTTTGGCTGCATTGGGTCTTTGTTGCTGCGCGCGGGCATTCTCTAGTTGCGGCGAGCAGGGGCTACTCTTCGTTGTGGTGTGTGGGCTTCTCATTGCGGTGGCTTCTCTTTGTTGCAGAGCACGGGCTCTAGGTGCACGGGCTCAGTAGTTGTGGCTCGCGGGCTCTAGAGTGAAGGCTCAGTAGTTGTGGTTCACGGGCTTAGTTGCTCCGTAGCATGTGGGATCTTCCCGGACCAGGGCTTGAACCCGTGTCCCCTGCATTGGCAGGTGGATTCTTAACCACTGCACCACCGGGGAAGTCCCTGGAGATGTTTTTGAGTTGGCATGTTATGCAATTTTATGCTGGAAAATACTTCAAATTGTTCTAAAAATGTCCTCCCCAAGGAAGTGGTAAGAATTTTCTCTTTCTTCATCAAACGTAAATATACAAGCTGACTGCAAGAGAGGACTTTTGCCCAAATGTTATTTGTTTCCATAGTTTATTTGTTCACTTACTTTCCATTGGGAAGTTTCTCTGGTTTCTCCTTGGATCATATATCTGTAATTGATCTGATGTTCCATATCCTAGGCTAGCTTTGGTTACTGTTAGACAGGGTTTTAGTCTTCTAGGGCTGCCACAACAAAATACCATAGACTGGGTGGCTTAAACAACAGAAATTTATTTGCTCACAGTTATAGAGGCTGGGAGTCCAAGATCAAGATGCTGTCAGGGTTGGTTTCTGGTGAGACCTCTCTTCCTGGCTTGTAGATGGCTGCGTTCTTGCTGTGTCTTTATATGGCCTTTTCTCTGTGCCTTGCAACCCTGGTGCCTCTCTCTCTTCTTATAAGGACACCTGTCCTACCAAGTTAAGACGTCCACCCATAGGACCTCATTGTCGAAATAAATTTTTAGGCTCAAGATGGAACTGCTCCTGCCTGGGGTGCCAAGTCAGCACATCGAAACTTAGAAAACGTTCGTGTCCCTGTAAACCCTCTGTTTGACCAGAAACACAGTATATCCAGCCAGCCAATCCCCAAACGCCAAGCCATCTCTGGGCTCTACACTTATTTCCTCATTTCTTATTCATTTTCTATTTTTCTCTCCCTTGTTCCTCCTTCTTTATCCTATAAAACTTTCTTGCCTTCTGCTCCATTTTGCAGTTCTCTGGACCCTTGGGAATGGAGACTGCCTGCTTCATGAAATGTTAAATAAAGTTTGTATCACCTAAATTTTCTTCAATCATTTTTAACACTGCAAAAAAGAGTTTTTTCTCTCCAATGTCTTCCACGTACACTATTGCCTGAGTGTGTCGTGAGAACGTGAAATGTGACAACTCAGCCTACCTGATCCTCAGTTTCCTAATCTTTAAAATGGGGGTAAGAATAACAGTCCCACCTATCTCACAATGGGATTTTTTTTCTTTTCCTCTTCTCGGTATTCAATGCAATAAAATTCAGAAAGTGCTTTACCAACAGAAGGTGCTATGTCTGAAATGTCCTTTCCCCAACTGCCTGGTAAATGTTGACTCATTTTTAAGACCCAGACTAAATTATCACCTCCAGTGTGAGCCATTATTTTTCTTTATCATAATTGTTGATTGGTGGATGGGTGAAGTTTTTAACACCCCAGGGTTCAAATCTAATACAGGTAGAATATAAAAAGAGCATAGGTAATTTGCTGGAGTCTTGTAAGTAACCAGCACTTGCTTCTCTGACTTGGAACGATATGGTCCCAAGTGTGTCCAGACACAGAGCAGACTTCCTGTTCCTTCCTTCCTTCTCGGCCCACTTCTTATCAATGTGTTATGGAAAGAGCATAAGATTTGAAGGTAGACCGATCAGGGTTTAAATCTTGATTCTGCAACTACCTACATACTTGACCTTGAGCATTTTACATCCATGAGCCTCAGTGCCCTACAAGTCGGTCTGATACTTCAGATTTGGTTGCTTCCTCTGCATGGGCATGAAGTGCAGGGGCTGTGGGTACAAGGGAGGGAAGAGAGGAGTGGTGGCGAGGGAGAGGGAGGAGTACTGAGAACTGTGAGGACAAGTGGCATTTATGCCAATCTTTGTGTTTTAATTGCCACAGCTGTTCCCAAATTGGGATCTAGCTCTAAAATGGATAAATCTTTTACGTTAATTTCCCACTAAGTCAGGCTTCTATTCTCTTTTACAAGTGGTGCTTTTTGTATTTTGAGGAGACGGAGGTCACAGTTAATGCACAGACTTCTGGGAACTAGAGGAGGAAGCAGAAGGCCCATCTGGTAAAGCAGGTGGGCAGGCCATGGATGACCGTCAAGCATGTGTGTGTTGGGTGTTGATTATTGTGTTGACCTGGTCTAGATTACAGGAGAGCTTGAATGTTCCAAGAAGGAAAAAAAATTTTGGGGGGGGGCACTTGGGACTGAACAAAATAAATTAACCATCTCTGATTGGTTTCAGATTTGCAGATCTCTGAGGAATTTGAAAAGGGTGTGGCAATTAAGCAATAGTGGAAGAGCCACATACCAAATAGACTAAATATTTTGAGACTTACACAAGTTCTGAAAATGGTCCAGGCATTTTTACTAAACATCTTTTACATTTCTCAAAACTGAAATGGTTGAAGAAAAAAAAAGGAAACATCTAATGAGAAGAACGAACTAATTTATCAAAGGACAGAGAAGTTTTTTTATCCTAACACTTTCAGTAAATGCTCCTTTATTCAAGGATGATCCGTAATGCCCAGTAGTGACTTAGAGGTTTTCTCTCCCTGCCCTACCCAGCTGTGGAATACAGATTCATTCTTTTTATTAGAGTGATATTTTGTTCAATGAACAATGTTTATCCGTATCCATATCCAGTGATAGATTTAAAATATAGGTAATATAGAAGTGGTTTGAGAGACTCCAGGGAAATGAATTGACAGGTAGCTAAGGGCAAAGTACTGTAGTCATGACTGGGTTACAAACTGCTGGAAAGGGTGTAAAGATTCAAAGCAGACTTATAGGACTTGACAGCCTGTTCTTGTTCCACTGTCCTGGCCTTGATAATGCTGCGCTGTCTCCTAGTGCTGGCATGAGGATTCAAGAGTGGCATGCCATTTGTAAAGTTGGCACACTGTAGGTATTTTTCAAATGTTAGTTCCCTTTCCCTTAACTTCAAGTGCCAAAACGCTGCCCTTATCAAAATTATTTCCATCTTCAAGATGTGTGCGTGTCCGTGTGTGTGTGTGTGTATGTATACGCATATATGAGATGGGGGTGTTCTTAATAAAATGCACGTGTTGGTGCAGTACCCCCAATGATTAATCAATCTTGAAAAAGATGCTCAGCTCTGGATCATTTTGTTTTCATTTATTTAAGGGACAATAAGTTTCTATTTTTTATTGTACTTTGGGCATAGATATAATGGGAAGCCTAAAAATCGGGGGGTTAGGGGAAGAAACATATGTAAAATGGAAACTGTGGCACTATGTCCAATATATAAAGGGGCAGGCCAAGGGCTTCTTTCGTGGGGTTCAAAGAGAGGCAGAAAGTGGCTGATGTGAAAAGCCTCTTCATTGGGGAGTTCAAAATAAGCTGAGTGTTGCAGGACAAGGCCTCAACAGGCTGCTGTGAGATGAAAGTTTCATCATAAGGACCATAGTCCTTGGACTTGGAGGCCATAGTCTTATTGATGTGGCAAGATTTTTGATTTGAAGAAAGGGCATACTTTGTAGGAAAATGGTAATAAGGCAAGATTCCTCAGGGTCAGTGGGGTGACTTGGCAACCCATTAATGTTGATGGGCATCTAATCTCTGAAAGGTCTTTGACCATACCTACCTAATAGTCTAGCTCTGATAATTCTGATGGGGTGTGCTGACTGATATTCTCTTTGAAGAGAACTTTGAACTATAGTTTCAAACTAGAAAGAAAAAGTAATCAATAGTTAAAGAAAAGCAAGGCAGGTAATGAACCCTGGTTTAGGTGTTGAGTAGTTAAATGTACTGCAAATATATGCCAGGAATTTACACTGCAGAGTGAATTGGAAGCTGAACTTTCCCGGAGAAGATTTCAATAAAGACTCTTGCTTCTTTCTTTGGTTCTTGCAGGAGACTATTTCAATTCCCCTTTTTACAGGATGGAAAAAATAGTGCATGAGCAGACAAAGATAGTCAGAGTGACACTTGAGTTATGTAAAGCACAAAGTATCACACACATTTCCCTGCTGTAGGCCAGCACACTAGTGTGGACCCCAGCTCAGAGTTTTGTCAGAGGTCTGTCAGTCCTGCTTAATCAGGGAAAGAAGTTTGGCTTAACATGTTTCTCTTTTCCCCACATCACACAATACAAAAATGAAAACCAAACCAAATAAAACACAACAAACAAAAGCAAAATCCCATACCAGACAATACATGATTTACCTCCATGACGATTAAACATTACAGAAGCTGAACTCATGAAATAGTGAGTGTCTGATTAGCTGTCACTGTGAGGTTGTTACCATTTTTTAGTCTGGCCCAGACATGCTGTTCAATTGAAGAAGGTACTAAATCCAGGGATTTGGTGTTGGGATCTAATTATGGATCATAATTACTTGTGGGCTTTCAACGTGTCTGAAGATACAGTGACTGATGCAGGTCCAGGGCTCTGGACCTTTGCTCCTGGACTCACTATGGCCTCTTGTCTGAGAAGCTCTCCCCAAAGGAAACTTCCTCACACATTTCTCTCAACTTCTACTCTTTCTGATCCAGGAAGGAGGCCAAGTGTTGTATATGTAATTCTTGAATATTTCCTTTGAAATTTGCATCTTGGTGGTCTGTCTCATAACTCAGTTTTATATCTGATATATTTGATACCTTGAGTCTTCTAGTTGTAACTTCCAATTTAAGATTCTGGGGTATGGGAATGGGGGGTAGAGACAGATTTGGTGATTCTTATTTTCTCCTTTATGCTTATCTGTATTTTCTTAATTTTCTGTAATAACCACATATTAATTTTAAAATAAGAAAAATTCATATGAAAGTGTCACTCATTAATTTATCTTTTTACCTCCAAAATGCTCAATGATACTTGGACAAATTTGTAATTGATACTACTCATGTATAGAAACATTGTGTACATAAACAAGGCGAAACAGTAATTCTTTTTTTTTTTTAAGATTTATCATTTATTTTATTTATTTTTGTCTGTGTCGGGTCTTAGTTGCAGCACACGGGATCTTCGTTTCAGTGTGCAGGCTTCTCTCTAGCTGTGGTGTGTGGGTTTTCTCTTCTCTAGTTGTGGCACGCAGGCTCCAGAGCGCTTGGGCTCTGTAGTTTGCGGCTCGCAGGCTTTCTAGTTGAGGCGCATGAGCTCAGTAGTTGTGGCGCGCGGGCTTAGTTGCCCTGCGGCATGTGGGATCTTGGTTCCCTGACCAGGGATCAAACCCATGTCCCCTGCATTGTAAGGCAGATTCTTTACCACTGGACCACCAGGGAAGTCCCCCAAACAGTAATTCTATTGCAAGTAATTCTCATTGTATCCTATCAGGTGACACACCATGGCTAATTGTCCCTTTATTGGTGGAGTTAACATTGATCACTTTATCAAGATGTGTCTGCCTGGGTTTTCTATTGTAATGTTGCTTTTTCATTTTAGTTAATAAATATTTGTGGGGAGACACCTTGAGATCAGGTAAAACCTTGTTCCTTATCCTACCTTCACCCATCAATTTTAGCATCTATTGATAATACTTGTGTAAATTTATTATTACCATGATGATTAACAAATTGTGATTTTTCTAATTTCATCATTCATTCTACACTTACTAGTTGACATTCTATGCTAAGAAAGAACTTTCTTTTCTCCCGTTTATTTATTCATATATTTATTTATATTCATGGTCCCTTGGATCCTTATTTTATCAAATGGGTTATAATTTTTTACTATTATTACTTATTTTGATACTCAAATTGCTCCAGATTTGGCCAGTAAGAGCTCTTTCAAACTGGTTACTGAGTTTGTTTGACATGTCACTATCATTTTTTGGAAATATTCTAGGTTCATCTTGTTCTCTCCCTATTCAAGTCCTGGAATTAGGCACTATTTCCAAGTGCCTTGGTTCCATTTAATGTAGAGTGATATTTAGAAGCCAAAGACCTGGGTGATAAGTGTGCTTATTGCTACTGAGATATTGATGTTCCACACCCTATCAGTGAACAGAATTATAAAAAAATATATCTATACACTCATTAATATCTGTATTTATTTCTATGTCTATCTACATATACTGAAATATGTGAGTTCACATTTATGCCTCCTATTCCAGTTCAGCACCACAAGATACATTCTAGCTTCTCTCCTTGCTATGTTTGTACCTCTTTTCTCTGACACTGAGAACTATTGCTGTCATTATCCTCAACATATTTACTTATTTTTTTAAATCTCTGAATATCATTAATCTCTTGACCTCTCTAGGTTTCTACCCCATTTGTACACCCTCCTTGCATGCAACCTGACTCACTCAGCCACCCTTCTTATTTGGATTCTAACTTATGCTGCGATGCTTTCTTGTCCTCTGGGAACCTCATGCGGGCCATGGCCACAACTGGGCTGCCATCAAGGAAGGAAGAAAAGAAAGAAGAAAGAAAGGAATCAATCTGAAGAAATACTTATATAGTAATTGTCTTTTTGAAAACTCAAGCTATAGATCACATTGCCTTATAGCCATTATGATAGAATCATTGCATTGAAGCCTGAAGGAAAAGTTAAAGAGTTTCTAGTCACATTCTCTCATTTCACATATATGCAATAGATATCCAGAGAGGATAAGTTGCTTGGAAAGGTCACGTAATTAATCAGAAGCCACAGTCTGAACAAGTATTCAAGATATCTGAGTCCCTGGAAGGTTCTGTCTTCACTGGGTCTTTCTGGTGCATTAGAAAATGGTTTATTTTTTAAAGTATCAAATTGAATTTCCATATTACAGTGGAGATTTGTTACTTTTGCCTCCTCAGTATACCATTTCTTCCTTTTGGGAGACATCCCATTGTCACTCTTAGTTCACCCTCAGCCATCACCAAGTGTGGGACCAGCTCTACTCTCTGGCTCCAGGGGTGGTCATGGCCTCACAAATGGCTAATGAGAGTCCCTGAGGCATCTGTGGAGACATCAAGAAGGAGTCTTAGTCTCTGCTGGGACTGTTAGACTAGTAGGAGGTAAGCCTGACACTGCTGTGGGCAAATACAGCCCAAAGATGGGCTTGATTACAGTTTAGGAAAAGTCTGACTATTAATGTAGCCAAGACATGAAGAGGTTCCTGAGGACATCCTTAAGCCCTGGATCAATTTGTGTGTGAAACCATGTTGCATCCCTGAACTTCACTGTTGTGTGGTCTAGTAAATTCTTTTGTTTGTCTAAGGCAATTTGAATTGGGCTTCCGTTACTCGAAACCAAAAGAGTAATATGTTCCCCTTAAAATCTTAATTTCTAAATCTGTGAAGCAGTAAAAGCATAGCTAAATTTATTTTCTGTTAAATTGATGTCAGGAAGTTTATTCCTTGATACTTTGATACAGGAGAAAGGAATGAGAAGTATTTGTTGAGTGCCTGGTCTATCAGGAAGAAAACCAGTCTCCTTTGCTTAGTTAAATAACCCCAATTTCACCTATTTGAAGTTCCTAAGTGGTGAAGATTATTACTTAACCACATAGATCACCAGTGTAAACCACATCATTTTTCAACAGAATTTATCTTTGCTTTTAATAGTTAGCCTCTCTAGACATATGATTGCTATTGTGAAATAATGGTGGTTCATTTACCTCAGTTTAAAATAGAAATATTCTTAACAGGAATGGTTGATGGACTGTTCAATTTTCAGGCTGTTCATCCTCCTTAAAGTTGTTCCAAACTAGGTAGCTGCTTCAGGGAAACATGGGTAGGATGTTAATGGTGGAGTGACACATATAAAACCAATTATACTTCAAGTTTGCTTATTAATAGAAGCCTGGGACCTAAAAGAAACCAGGCAGCCAACTTATGAGATAGTTTTATATATTATAACATTTCTTCTAGTAAAATAGTTTAAAGAATGCATGCTCATTTGTTAATGTGATTTGATTATAAAACATACACTTACAACTATTGTTTATATATTTATTTTTTTTTAATTTAAATTTAAATTTTTTTATTGGAGTATAGTTGCTTTACACTGCTGTGTCAGTTTCTGCTGTACAGCAAGCCATATATATACATATATCCCTTCTTTTTTCAGTTTCCTTCCCATTTAGACAACTATTGTTTAATATCTCAATTATAAAATATAGGTAAAGAAAGCTTAATATATTTTAAGTAAATTAATGATGATAATATTTATTCAGCACCTATGATATGTTAGACATTATTAATTAACTCATTTAATGCTCACAATAATCCCACTAAGCTGAGCAAATTTTATTCCTATTTTTAGAGGTTAAGAAATCAGTAACCTGGTGTCCAAGATCACACAATTATAAGAGGTGGATTTCTACTGAAGTTTACCTGACTCTCAAAGGTAAGTTCCTTTGATCCTCCAAACAGTACTAAATTTCACTAAATTTCATGTGATAGTGATGATGGTTAATTTTATGTGTCAACTTGGGTAAGGCACTACACCCAGATATTTAGTCAAACATTTTTCTAAAAGTTTCTGTGAAGGTGTTTTTTAGATGAGATTAGCATGTAAATCAGTAGACTTTGAGTAAAGAGTTTCAATTATTTGATTATAAAAGACACATGTATTAAAGGAGGTTAATACTTTTGTTGCTCAAGTAGAGTCACAGTTCAACATTCCGCCAAGTGGATCAATTAGTCTTAATAACACTCGCTGAAGGAGCTTGAGATAAGCATGTAGGGAGTCCTTATTTGCTCTCCAAGTTTCCATTAAGGGAGTCCCCAAAGTACAGTTATGTGCATAGAGAAGCAAAAGTCCTCATAACATGAAAACGTTTACTAATGAACTTCTATTTACAAAATTAATCTCCACTTATGCATCCCTTCCCTTTAACACACCACTAGAGATTATGAAGCCTACAGAGTGCCTTCTCTATCAGCCCCTGACTGATTTTTGGATGCCAGGATAAAAGCCAAGTCAATTGCAAAGTAAATTCCATATCTTGCAAAAAGGTAGGATTACATGCAGTATTGAACACAATGTTGAAGAACTTCTCAGCCTTTTACTACATTACAAGAACATTAGGCACAATTAAATCAGTTAGCAATAGAAGACAAAGGAAATCTACCTAGATGACAGAGTTTTTAGTTCTTTTTATTTTAATGAAAATTTTACGTAAAACGAAATGCATAAATTGCTGACTTCAAAAAATACTTCTGCCTGTGCAACTCAAATCCCTATTGAAATATAGACCTTTACCATCACACCAGAAACCTTGTGGTCTTTTCCAATTAATATTCATACCCACTGTCCCAGAGAAAACTACTATATGCATTTTTTCCCACCATAGATTAAAGTAGCCTGTTGTAGAAGTTCCCATAAATATATTCATACAGTATGTGCTCTTTTGTGTAAAGTGTCTTTTCATTCAAGATACTCTATGAAATTCACCCATGTGGTTACATGTATCAGTAACTTATTCCTTTTTATTTTGGAGTCATATTCTATTATATAAGCATACCACAGTTTATGATGGACATTTGGGCTGTCTGCAGTGTTTAACAATTACGAATAAAGTTGTGAAGAGAATTCATGTACAAATGTTTTTATAACCATATACAGCTGTCCCTTCGTATCCCAGGAGATTGGATCTAGGACTCCTGTGGATTCCAAAATCTGCAGATTCTCAAGACCCTTATATACAATGGTGTAGACCAGTCAATCCTCTGCACCTGCAGGTCCCACAGCCATGGGTATGGAGGGCTGACTGTACTTTCATTTCTCTTGTGCAAATCCCTGGAAATGGAATTGATGGGTCTCAGACCAAGTATGTTTTGCTTTACAAGACACTAGCAGACCTCTTTCTTAAGTGCTCATACCATTCTCATTTAGTTTTAAAAAATGACCACACTGGTTGCAATGTGGAGAGGATTGTAAGAGTACCGGAATAGAAGCTGGGAAGCTAGTATATTGTCATAGCTGATAGCCAGAAACTAGGTGTAGGTTTTACACAGAATTTCTGTAAAATATTTGTATGATTTTTAATTGTTAGTAAAGCTGATATCAGACTCAGAATGTGATAACTAACCACAGGGCCAGTCTCAGCTGTGTACTTTGGAAATATGTGAGGAATTTAAAACTCAAGTCCTACTTACGGCAAAGAGTCCTTCATTTTAGAGATGGTAATCCTCATAAATCACGCAGGGAAGATACTCCTGTGAGCCTCTGTGCCATTTTCCAGGTGAGCGATGAGGTGTCAAATAAAGCTGTATTAGTTGTTTTTTTTCTTCCCATCAGAAGGCTTATATATTTTTTCTTTTTTATTACAAAATAAAAGCAGATCCAGAAAAACCACACAAAGGAATTATATAGCTCTGAATTTTTATAAGCTGAACACTTAACTACCACTCAGGCCAAAATATAAAGTTTTGCCAATCATTCCAGAAGCCCCTCCAGGTGACCTGTCCCACAGACCTGCCCTTCTCTCCAAAGGCAATCACTTTCTTCTTTGTGATTTTATCACTTAAGTATGCATCATTTTTTTTTTTTTTTTTTTTTTTTTTTTTTTTTTTTTTAAATTTTTGGCTGTGTTGGGTCTTCGGTTCGTGCGAGGGCTTTCTCCAGTTGCGGCAAGCGGGGGCCACTCTTCATCGCGGTGCGGGGACCGCTCTTCATCGCGGTGCGCGGGCCTTTCTCTATCGCGGCCCCTCCCATTGCGGGGCACAGGCTCCAGACACGCAGGCTCAGCAATTGTGGCTCACGGGCCCAGCTGCTCCGTGGCATGTGGGATCTTCCCAGACCAGGGCTCGAACCCGTGTCCCCTGCATTAGCAGGCAGATTCTCAACCACTGCGCCACCAGGGAAGCCCAAGTATGCATCATTTGAGAGTACAGTTGATTGTGCCTATTAAAAAATCGATATCTTGTATGTCTCTTTTTGATCTATGGGCTTATCCTCCATTCTAGTCTCTGCCTTACAGTTTGTTGAAGAACCTCGGCCATTTCACTAAAGTGTTTCGCAGCCTGGACTTTGTCGATCACATCCTCATGGTGAAGTTCAACACGCTGTTTTATACTCCATATTTCCTGAACATTAGCAGCTGGATCCAGGAGCTTGGTCAGACTCAGATTACTTCCATGGACCCATATGTCTGAGTGTTTTTCTGATGTTAGCAGACATTGACACTCATTACCTCAAATCATTCATTGGGGGTCACAAAAAGGGTGATGCTCTAATTTGGTTTTCAATTATTAGCTGAAATACTTTTATTAGAGATGACTCTTTCACCTACTGTTGGGTTACCTAGTAGTACGATTTATATAGGAAAGGCAGGTTAAATTTTTGATTAGTGCTTTTACTCACCTGTTTTTAAGTAAAAAATTGGAATTGGTTTCATAACATCCTCTGAAGGTGAGTGATTAGTTTTATAGATGTATAGGGTGAGGGAGTTTGAAAAAGATTTTGAAAAATTCTCTTACCTGGAATGCTAGCAATTGTGCTAGCATTCAAAAAGAATGACTGTTTTGTCAAGTTTTATATTGTGTGAATGTAATTGTGTGTGTATGTGTGTGTGTGATGGGAGAAACAACTGGCACAATAAAAATGTTGATGAATAATTGTATTTTGGCTAATACAGCTAGCACTCCTCATTTGCTACACAGAAAGTTTTCTGTAAAGCAAGACAAACTACCACTGTTTGTTTGTACTATGACATAACACACTGCATTAAATCACCATCTGTATGGAAGTTTCTGTCCTTATATTTATATAAAAAATTTTAAGTAGCCATCTTACTTACTTCACACATTCTTTCTCACAAAAGTATTATATTGCAGGATAAAAGAAAGTTAGGAATCACAGAGTTACCTGATTAAGAGTTAATATGGGGGGCTTCCCTGGTGGTGCAGTGGTTGAGAATCTGCCTGCTAATGCAGGGGACACGGGTTCGAGCCCTGGTCTGGGAAGATCCCACATGCCGCGGAGCAACTAGGCCCGTGAGCCACAACTACTGAGCCTGCGCGTCTGGAGCCTGTGCTCCGCAACAAGAGAGGCCGCGATAGTGAGAGGCCCGCGCACCGCGATGAAGAGTGGCCCCCGCTTGCCACAACTAGAGAAAGCCCTCGCACAGAAACGAAGGCCCAACACAACCAAAAAAAATTAATTAATTAATTAAAAAAAAAATAGCTCTTTAAAAAAAAAAAAGAGTTAATATGGGAAGATCTAAAGTTGATCTGACTTATATAATCTCACTTTATCTCTTTCATGCAGGAAGTAGAATAACTTCGCCTCCAAAAAATAAAAGAGAAGGGCCACACTTCCATGAAAAGGCTGTCCTTTGGTGGTCAGACATTTTGGGACATGGGATCGTAGCCCTAGTCTGGGCACAGTGTCTGTGGCTTCCGTTCAGGTTGGGTGACTCCTTTGCACTCAGTACATCACCGCTCCATGTCTTTAAAGAGGGACAACCATGAGGTATCTTTGTTTACTCTCCAGCAGTGAAAAGGCAATTAAGTAAATGCTGCATATTTCTTTTCAAGCCTCAGATAGAATTGGGAACACACCTAAGTCTGGAAAATCCTGTCCCCAGGGCTTTTTCAGCTGATGTCCTCTCTTTAGGCTAGCTGATGGGTCTATTGAGATTTAAAATCATTATTCTATATGTCCTGTGCAATAATTAAGAGGTATTATGAAATCTCCAGTGGCGCCCTAGCCCAGTTTTAGACTTCATTTCTCAGATATCGCTCATTCTCTTCCTTATAAGGACTTCTAGTGGCAACTTGCATAATTGCTTGCATTTCAGGGAAGGGAACTTTAAAAAATATTTTTCAAATTCCCCTCCCCCTTAAAAATAGGACTATGCTTAAGCAACACTAGGAAGTACGTTCTGTAAATCATCTATGAATTGTGTATCAAAGTTTAACACTGCAGTTCTTGGTCATTTCTGAGCTAAAATGGTTCTGTCTCTAACGCTGGCTTTGTTTTGATTAAGTTATTTATTTTGTAAGTGATGTCATTCTATTAATGGGGTTAAGGTGTAAACTGGTGAAATGGAAAACAACATAGTTGCTATTTAATGTAGAGGAATAATTAAGAGTGCCATTATGAGCCAAGGCCCCCCATAGACTACAGATTAGGCTGAGCTGATTTTAGCCAGTTTCTATTGCCTGAGTTCTGAATCCACTAGTCTTTTCACTGGTTGTTTGAATCATGTATTGCTGAAGCTGCCATCTGTAAGTAGGTTGATTGACCCACCTTAATCAGCAATCAATCTGTGCTAGCTGTGGCCACTCTGTGCTACCTGAGGAGGTACAAAGGTGAACAAAACATGCCCCCATCCTTGAGGAACATATATCCTAAAGCAGTGTTACCCAAAGTGTGGGCCATAGACCAGTCCCAGCCCGCAAACTGTTTCTTACCTAGTCAATTATGAAATAAGTACAGCAATTGAGAGAAAACATTTAAGAAAGATGACAGAAATTTAACAGATTAATTTTATGTGTGTTGATATCATTCTGCTAGTTATATATTTTTATTGTATTTTTTAAAAGTATTGGTCTGAGACAGACTGTAAATTTAAAAATATTGGTTCTATGCCACTGATAGTTTCAGAAGCACCAGTTAAAGGTGTAAGTCAGACATGTTAGTTCAAACTTTTTGATAATGAACATCATAAAAAATGCCTTTATATGTTTCATATGTAAGTACACATACATACGTTATACATACCTATGTAAAACAGAAATGAAACTCCTAAGAAATATTTACCTTTAGTCTAAATGATTCTTGCCTTGATATTTCTATTTACTTCTCTTTTACTGTATAAAAAAAAATTGGTATTAACCCACAAAGTGTGCTGTTATGACCAATTTGAACACTATGTCCTAAGGGGTATGATTTAAAGGTATCTTTTCCTAAAACCTCTTATGGATGTTGCATTTCTAGAATTGGAAATTGAGATTTTGGTTCTCTGTTAAAGCAAACATCTTTGGAAAGGGGCTAAATATTGCCAACCTTATATCTTAGAGTGAATGATTTATTAATTTTTCTGGAAAGTCAGTTATATTAGCGGGAAGAGTACAGGAAACATAGAAGCCTGAAATGTGTGCCTGAAAGGGACCAAAGGTGAGAGAGATTTCTGAGAAAGAAATCTTACCTTTACCATTCTACCTAGAGGATACCACAATAAGTACAAAATAAGATTAATATTTATTGCTAAGATAAGACCTTAGTAGTTCATTCCCAGTATGAAGAAGAAGAATCTGGAAAGGAGGTTAAGCCAGGACTGGCAAAAAGGAGAGTAATGCATCATTTCTTAACTCTGTAGAGAAGATATTAACCAGTATATCTGGAAGGTGGAAGACTGAAAAGGGAGTGGTTTGGAATTACCAGAAGAGGAAAGGCAAGAGAGTGTGGGGTTTACCTTTTTTTAAGCAAGGTGTGACAATGGCCCATAATAAAAATGACTCAGGTCCTCAGGTTTAGGCAAGATGCCTGGTCTGTGTCTTCTATCTTTTGTTGCCAAACCTCAGTCCCACTAGAATTATCTGTCCAAACAAATCAATGCAGAGGGAATTAAGAAAACTGGCTCAAAGGTCATCAGTGGTATTGTTAGGAGGACAGAAGAGTTCAGGCAGCTGGTGTTTTCCTGGTGATTCTAAAGATCGAAAAAAAAGATCATATCAGAAAAGTGGCTTAGGGCACATGCCTAAATTAGTGGGTGTGGAGAAGGACTCTTTCTAGTTTGTTGTGAGAGTCCCAGGTTGACAGCTGGAATTTCAGTGTGTTGGTATGTTCTGCACCTCCATGATTTTGTCTGGGCTGAGGGGTTATTTATTAACACTGCAGGGTTGTTTTGTACCAGGTCACTTTGTCAGTATGTAGAATATGGCAATTTCACGCTCAAACCTGAGATGTTAATTAAGCACAAACAGTAGTCAGTGAGTGAAGTCAAATAATCTAAGTAGGGCACAATGGCTGCATTAAATTGTATCGTAGCCCATCTGATCTCTTTTACCAGTTGCATGAGACTACTTTTCTCTGAACGGACCAATACCTTTAAAAGAAAGATCAATTTTCTCTTATTTAATAGAGGCATGAAGTATTATTTGCAACTCAATTCTCAAAATTTGTTACTGAAACGTTCTCCTTAATTCGGAGTCAAGTCTGTGGAACTGGAATAACCAGATGAGTTCATCCATTTTCTCTTTGTCAGCTTATAGAGAAGGAGTCAGATGAACAGGTATGGCCACACTGCTTTCTTCCCACAATAACAATCACTCAAGTGCTGAGGAGAAGCCCAGCTCAATCTCTGTTGCGTGAGAGGAAGCAAGTGGATCTGTCCTCACCTCCTTGAAACTGAAGAGGAAGGGAAGGTTGTGTGTGACTTTGATATTAAAGCCTTGCATTATTCCAGGAGTCCCCACTTGCCCTACACTAGAAGCAAGAGAATTTGGCTGGATGGTGGGATCAGGAATGTCCCTGCATGTCGCACCCTGAGGAAAACTTTGCCATTTCTGGTAATAGTGTAAAATAACTCAGAACTAACAGGTGGATGTGACTCTGCCCCTCAATGCAGATGCTCTACTCCCTCTCAGATAGAGGGAAATTCTAGCTAAGCCACACCTTGTGCTGCCACTGGCCTGGGGCAGAGATGAGAGCCTGCAGAGGAAGCAGTGGACCACGGGATGGATCTAGAAGTTCTGAGCCTCTTCTTGTCGAGGAGCAGTGAGTACATACTTGAGATCATTGGGGAGTCACGACATCTGCCTCCTCCGGCACTACGCTATCATCACTTCATTGATTCTGCAGTGAACCGTAATCTAAAGGTTTTATCGGGAGATTTGCTCTGTGAACATACACTTTTAGTTCTGTTTCACAGGAACAGATGTGAGAACTTTAAGGGCATGAACAAGTCAAATGACCACCTTGGAAGACTAATTCACTGTCTGCAAGACATAAGCATTTGAACATTTCACATGATTTCACAATCACGATAAATGACGAAGAGCAGTGTGGAATATGCCCCCAGCCAACGGCTCGAGAAGGGCTGACCTCAGGAGATGGACGCTCCATCCTCAGGAAGTCCAGGCAGAAGAGTCTTGATTTTTAGAGCACATCCCTCTCCATTCCTGGATTGCAGTTGGGTAAAACATTGGGCCATAGACCGGGGATTCCCAACCCATGTGGGTCAGGTGTTCACAAGGGCATGGTGAAATGAGAAAAGTTACAAAATGGAGTGGGTTTTTCATAAGACCAAGTATATTGCATTTAATGGAATTTTTCTTACTTTAAGATTATGCTTTTACATTCTGGGTGATAAAATGTCCTTCCTTTTTAAGGGCTATTATGGAAAGAGTGAATGTGTCTGTATGTGCACACACACATATAGATTTAATATGCTTACTTGGCAAAGGAAAGTGGAAAACTCTTTGTTTCTTCCTGACTCTCGGGGAAATTGTACTGGTCTCTGAAGTTCCAAGGTCTGGGAGCCACAATTTTGTACAGTGTTTTGTACACTGGAAGGTCAAAGATGGAGTTCATTATAGCCTATTGCTTAAAAAAATTAATAGATTTATTTTAAAGTAGTTTTAGTTTTACAGAAGAATGAATGGAAAATACAGAGAGTTTCTATAAGTCCCCTCCCATTCCCCCAGTTTCCTCTATCATTAACATCTTACATTAGTGGGGGTGCATTTCTTATAATAGATGAGTCAATATTGATACATTATTATTCGCTAAAGTCCATAGTTTACATTAGGGTTCACTACTTGTGTTGCAAATTCTGTGGGTTTTGACAATATATAATGACATGTATCCACCATTATAGTATCATACAGTACAGTTTCACTGCCTTAAAATTCCTCTGTGCTCTGCCTATTCATCCTTCCCTCTACCTGAGCCACTGGCAACCACTGATCTTTTTACTGTCTCCAGACTATTTTATGCTTTCCAGAATATTGTGTAGTTGGAATCGTATAATATGTAACCTTTTCAGATTGGGGCCTCTTTCACTTATCAGTATGCTTTAATATTTTTCCATGACTTTTATGGCTTGATAGCTCATTTCTTTTTATTATTGGATAATATTCCATTGTCTGGATGGACCACAGTTTGTTTATCCATTCACATACTGAAGGACATCTTGGCTGCCTCCAACTTTTGACAATTATGAATAAAGTTTCATCTTAGCCGATATTTTGCATTTAAAAATACATAATGTTATATTCATTTGCTACTATTAAAAGAGTATTCATTAGGAGATTTTAGAAAGTACAAGAAATATAAAAAGAAAAGTATTATTGGTAATCTCATGCCAAAGGTAACACTAGTAACTGTTAGTGTATATCCATACTCTTTTTTTTAACCTAAATCTATATCTAGCTATATCTAAAACCTATATCTATATCTATGTCTACATATGCCTCTATTAATTCTTTAAAAACTTTGGTATCATACATATACATTATATATATGTATGTTACTATATATAGCATATATAGTTTTGTATCTTAGTTTTTTCCCACTTAACATTATGTGTACATATTTTCAAATCTTTAAATTTTATTTTTGGGGAAGATGATATTTAATAACTACACAGTGATTCATTATATGATACGTGTTTTTAAAAATGAACTATATGTGTTATTTCATTCTTCTCCTAGTAAAATATGAACTCTAAGGAGGTAAGGATTTTAGTCTGTTTTGTTTACAGGCAATCCTTCAGTACATAGAAGAGTGTCTGGCAGGCACATAAAAAGCACTCTAAAAAAAACTTTCGTTGAATAAATGAAAGAATTGTGTTTTTGAAATTTGTATGATTTCATTAACTACTCCTTAGAATCAACCCAGCACTTGGTTTTGGTGAAAGTTATTGCCTCCTAAATTGAGGATCAAAATAATTGTGCAGTCTCAAATATAGTGTTTTTAAGGAATGGTTTACTATAGTGGCTTTTTCATATAGTTAGTGATGACACTATATCCACAACTGAGGGTTTTTCAGTGATGTCCTATCCCTTCTCTTGAGAACAGTTAAACATTATTGTTAAGAGACTGGTAAGAAATAAAGCTTTGCCTTGAGCAGAGCAACTCTACCTGGATTATGCTGGAAGCAACTCTTACTTGGTTGCAGTGATGCCCTGATGATAGGGTCTCATCTAGGAAGTGCTTCTTGATACTTCCTGGATGGGAACCACTTACCCAGAGTGATTGGTGAGGTTACACATATTCCTGTAGCTTGCCCAGGAAACCAACCTCTCCATTTTAGCTGATCGGAAATTCTTACTCACGTTCTCCAGTGTTGGCATTTGCTTGTCCAACAAGGCCAAGAGGCAGGGAGTGGCAGTAATTACACGTTGTTTAGATAATTGATAGCTAGAAAGGGCAGTTCACCAGGATATCCTGGCAATATTCTTAGATTTACGAAGGGGCAGGGCAGTGAACAGACATAGAAGGCTTCTGATTTCAGAGCAAGGACTTGAGGTGGAAGCAGCAAGAGGAGAAATCATGGAGTCAAAGGCCTGGAACAGATTTTACTTCTCAGACTTACTGAGAGGCTAATTCTGTTCAGCACCTCATTGTTTCATTGGGTGAAGTCATACATTAAAGCTGTGTCATTAAAAGTCATTTAAAAATTCACTAATTTATGGGATTGACTTAATTTTCCATTTGAAAATTCCTGCTTTGTATTACAAACTTTTAAAATTGCTTTCTAAGTAATAGATTAAAAGAGTCTGAGTAGGCATGTATCCATGGTTACAGCAGTAATGGTATCAAAGATTTCTGAAGATGGCATTTTTGTCCTAGATTTTTTTTTTTTAATTTTATTTATTTATTTATTTATTTATTTATTTATTTATTTATTTATGGCTGTGTTGGGTCTTCGTTTCTGTGCGAGGGCTTTCTCTAGTTGCGGCAAGCGGGGGCCACTCTTCATCGCGATGCGTGGGCCTCTCACTATCGCGGCCTCTCTTGTTGCGGAGCACAGGCTCCAGACGCGCAGGCTCAGTAGTTGTGGCTCACGGGCTTAGTTGTTCCACGGCATGTGGGATCTTCCCAGACCAGGGCTCGAACCCGTGTCCCCTGCATTGGCAGGCAGATTCCCAACCACTGCGCCACCAGGGAAGCCCTGTCCTAGATTTTTATAGAGTCTATTTATTAATCTTCCTTCTGGTTTGCTTCAACACTTTCTATATGATTTGAAAACTTGTTTGCCAGTTTTTTTGTTATTAAAAATCTTTAGTAACATTATTTAACAATTTTACTTGTATTCATTAATTCATTTATTTTACCAATATTTATTGAATACCTAAAATATGTGAAGTTCTTTAGACACAGTGGGAAATAAAAACCCTCAAAAAGTATATTGATTGTATGACCTGAACAAATAAACAGGCAATTAAAATATAGCATAATATGTTTTAAGAACACATAGGAGAGGCACCTAATCAAAAAATTAACATCAGAGGTTTCCAAGGGTAAGTGCCACCTAAGCTAGGAAGGGTAAAGATGAGTGGTAGTGGTGATGAGGAGTGGAGAAGGACATTTCAAGAGGCAGGAGCCACGTGTGCAAAGGCCCTGAGGTGAGAGATCGCATGGCTGGTCAGAGACCTAACAATAGCTTAATCGAACTAGTCTAAATGAAAAGTGAGAGATGAGACTGGGGAGGAAAACTAGGTCTAAAAGACCTTGCAAATCATGTTAAGGACATGATGCTAGAGACAATGAGAACTATTTGAAGGTTTTTATGAGTAAGTAGGATCAAATAGTCCATTTAGAAAGCACACACTGACTTCCCCGTGGAGAACAATTTGGTGAGGGGCAATTCACAAGGCAAAGAGATTAGTTAGAGATTGTAGTATTGTCCAGGTCATAGTTGATGGTGGCTTGAACCCAGGATAAAGGCAGTGGGCTTGGAGAGAGTAGATTAATTTGAAAGCCATGGTAGAATTACCAGAACTTAATAACTGATGGCCAGATAAAATGGATAAAGGAGAAAGCTAAGGGAATGACATTGACAGTCTTAGTGTGGGATCCCCTTACATGCAAGTCTGAGACAAGGACTGGGGTTCAGGAAGTTTATTTTAGAGGCAATCCCAGGAAGTAAGACTGAGGAAATGGAGAGAGTGAGTCAGGAAAGGAGAAAAGCCAGTTCTGCGAAGGAGGAAAGCCAATCAAGTGTGCACTACTGAGCTCTTTATTGCTGCAGAAACTGGAGCACAGTCTTTTAGGGGATCTTCTGAGGAACCATACTGAAATCTCTCAGAAGGGTCTCTCTGGAAGACTGCATACCGGGTCTTTATTCCCCAACTCTCCTGTCTCTTTGGTTTGTTGCCTCCAGGGACGTTAACTCCTAGCTGCTGAGCAAGTTCTTAGAACTCTGGAGAAAACCCCGAGGCAGAAAATCTGAGAGAACTACTTGAGGTGAAACTGGAGTTAGAGATGGGCTGAGGGGATCTGACATGGGGCTCAAGTAGGGTCTACTACAGTGACCATATTTTTGGTTCAGGCAACTAGGTGCACTGGCGTATGTAGAATTCTTGAAATGTTTTTGAGACATCCGTGTGGTGAGACCCAGTAGGCAGTGGGATGTGATTTGGTGATTAGACCTGACACCACAGTGATGAGTTGAGGAGTCATAGCCTAATCACAGGTCGTGTATTAGTTTGCTAGGGCTGCCAAAGCAAAGTTCCCCACACTGAGGGGTTGAAACAACAGGAATTATTTTCTCAGAGTTCTGGAAGCTAGAAGTCCAAGACCACAATGTTGAGAGGGATGATTTCTTGTGAGGCTTCTCTCTTTGGCCGTCTTCTCCCTGTGTCATCACCTGGTCTTTTCTCTGTGTCCATCTGGGCCCGAATCTCCTCTTCTTATAACAACAGCAGTTATATTGGATTAGGCCCACCTCTATGATTTCATTTTAATTTAGTTACCTCTTTAAAGACCCTAGCTCCAGATGAAGTCTCATTCTGAGGTACTGGGGGTTAGGACTTCAACATATGGATTTTGATGGGACACAGTTCAGCCCATAACAGGTAGTAATCGACACGAGGTGGAACAGATAAGCTTCTTCAAGAAATATGAATGAGAAAAAAAGGGCCTTGAACAGGGTTTGGAGGGAAACCATCATTGAACAGGATTAACACAAACACTAACAGGACTAACCTTCAGCACTAACAAAACAGACTGAAAAGGAGTTTAGGAAAGTAGGAGGAAACCAGGAGAGTGTGGCTTCATGAAGGACAGGGCCGGATTGTTTCAAGAGGAAAAGAGTAGGCAGCCGATGCCAAAGGCTGCTGAGAGACATAGCAGAGGAGGGAAGCCAGGAGGTTGCTGAACCTGTGGGGTGATCATTGAAAAGAAGTTGCAAAACTTTGGTTGAGAGAAGAAGAGTGAGATAGTACGGTGGCTTCAGTGGAGCATGGAGCAGGTGGCAGGGTTTGAGTGCTACTACTGGGAAGAACCACCAGGGAGGAAAGGGCTGCGGGTGGAGGAGAGAGAGAGGTGAGTCATGCCTGAGGTGGAGGAAGAGAAAAGGATTCATAGCTCAGTTACAGGACTGGCCTTAGGTAAGTGTAGGGACACCTCTTCTCTTTGTCCAGGGTGGAAGGAGTAAGTGATGGGAAAAATGATTGGAAATTAAGGAGTGGTTATGAAGGCAGAGTTTTGGGGGAGAGAAGATAGTTTGAGTTAAACAAAGAGTTGAAGTAAGGTTTCATAAAATAGCATGCAAGTGTATTTTTATAAATATTTTTATGTTGTTCAATCTAGTATCGCTTTTGGTCTTGAAATTTCTGGAATCCGTTTTCTTCATGAAATCAGAACGTAGATGTATTTTGTCAAAGATGACATTAGCACAAATGCGAAACACAGTATTCATAGAATTTTTGTTATTGTGTGTATACATGGATGATTAAATGGTATTGTTATATTACTCTATTCCAAAAAATAGCTTGAATAAAATACATAGGGCTCTTCTTCTAGGGAGGCCTTGATAGGAAGTGAAACAATGTAGCCCTGATGTCCGCAGTTAGCAAAGTTTCAGTATGTTTAATGTGCCGCCTTATCTTGCTGTTGAGCTACTCTTTACTACTGATAACGAGGGCAGTGGAAAAATGGAAAGACACGTTTATGTGGATATAGATGGTTGATTACTGTGAGTTATCACATCGTGGACTAATGTGATGATAGTCCTGTTCACATTTTAGATAATGCATTTTATGAATACGTTTAACAGTGCTCCTTAATTTTCTGTTTTAACTCAGTTCATTGTGCAAAACTTCTGCTTCTCTTCAGAGCATTGAACTGAGCAAGGAATCTTCATTGATTTCATTTATTTGCATAATATCTCTGATTTCATATTCCTCATCTATAAATTGCCTTAATATCCAGGAGGAAGTTATTTTTTCTCATTTAATATAATTGAGATAATAACCTTAAATGACAATGAAATTATAAGGTGGGGTTAGTAATGAGGGATTTTAGCGGAAATTAAGCTGATTTGATAATGAAAAGCTTTTACCCAAGTTTGCATTTTATCGTTTACCCACTTAGATGTCACAGGACGGCCTTTTGGTTCTTAAATCATTTAGTTTCCAAATCTGTAAGATAAAAGTTAAAAAAAGTCCTTTCCTTAATACATAGGATGAATATGAAGATTAATATCTGCTAATAGCTTTGGAAGTTATAATATAAAATAAAGACATAACAGTTTACCTTAGGGTAAAATATTAGTGGTAACATATGCTTGCAAAACATAAAAACCCTTTTTATTAGTAACCTTCAAGTTCTTGAAAAGTTATTACAAAATACTTGCAAAATTTATTGCATCCATAAATAAAGAGTGCTTTAAATCCAAAAGGAAATTGTATGTATCACATGTAATTAATAATCTAAAAGCAAATGCATTGCACTGTTCCACAAAATTTCACTAAGAACCTACTGAGTGCCAGGGCCTGGAGCATGGTAGTGAAAAAATACATCAATTCCCTGTCTTTTTGGAACTTAGAGTCCAGTGAGGCAGATAGACAATAGCAAAATTAAGAAATAAACATACAATATTATTTGTTTTGAAGAAAAACAAAGTACAATAAGTTACTTTGACAAAAGTGGTTTTGAGGAGTGGTGGAAGAGGTGGGGATCCTGACCAGAATAAATGCGTTAGAAAATGCGGGGGTGGTGAGTGAGGACAGCAATTAAAATTAACTCTTAAAAATATTTGCTATTAAAAGGAAGCAAAGGAATAGGATGCTAGCTTAAGGGAGTTTTAGGGTCAAGGGAATTTTTAAGTGATAAGATAATGTTTTCCGCTCATTGGGAATAATTTAGTATGAAGTGGAAATGATGTATTAGTTTCTAGGGCTGCTATAACAAAGTACCACAAATGTGGTGGCTTAGAACAACAGAAATTTATTGTCTCGTGTGCAGTTCTGGACGCTAGAAGTCTGAAAACAAGTTGTTGGCAGGGCTACACTCCCTCTGAAACCCTTAGGGAACTTTTCTTGCATCTTCCTAGCTTCTGGTGGTTTGTGGGTTATCTCTGACATTCCTTGGCTTCCTGTTGCATATCTCCAATATCAGCCTTCATCATCCCAAGGTGTTCTTCTCTGTGTCTTCACGTGTCCATCTTCTTATAAGGACGCCAATCATATTGGATCGGGGCCCACCCAACTCCAGCTAATTCCATCTGCAGTGATCTTATTTCCAAACAGTGTCATGTTCTGAGTTACTGAGGATTAGCACTTCAACATATCTTCTTTTGAGAAACACAATTCAACCTACATCAAATAGAGTGATAGCTTGAGAGGTACATAGTGGGAAAGGAACTTTTCAGACATAAGAGATAATGTTTTTGTTCTTGGGAATCATGTAGTACCGAGGGAAAAACTGATGATATTGTAGGAGAGAGAAGGTATAATTGTGGGAACAAAGACCTTGAGTAAGCAAGAGAGGATGGGACCATTGTACCAGTGGAGGGCTGGTCTTGGAGAAAAGGATGGGAAGTTCATTGTCTCTAACAGAAGAGAAAGCAGAGCTTAGGGATTCAGGTAAGGGTGGACTGTAGATTTGTTGGTGGGAAAAGAAATTTCTTTTCTGGGTGTTTGTATTTTCCCAGTGAAAAAGAAACAAATGTTTCTGACTTGAACTTTGGATCAATATAATAATCGCAATTAGTATTGTTTTCGGGAACTGTGGTCCATGTGAAAGTACAGTGCAGTGCTTGAGACAAACACACACACACATTCTTATGTCTTTATGCTAGATACTTTACATATGTTATTTACTTTAATCCTCACAACATTTGACAAAGGAATTTTCTGGCAAAAGAACTTCTTTATCTACATACCATAAAGGTTTAAAGCATTAAATATGTTTCCATAGTAGTTCAGAGGTAAGCTAAGAGCACATTGTCGATAGGTCCTTTGAAGTTTGAAATGTAATCAGTACAAAGTTCAGAAGAATAGTTAAAAAAATTCAATAGATTAAAATATAGATTTTTAATAGATTAAAATATGGGATATAGATTAAAGATCAATTAGTGAATATTTACCCAAAACTAAATCATTTTATTAATATCACTGTTTATCAATAATCAGTTTTGTGTTAGCAGTAACAGGACCAAGAGACCTAAAACCAAACCAAACCAAGTCTCTTGTCATTTAAAACTTTTAGGGAACTCTATATTGCTTGTTTGTCATGTATTTGGGATAATAATTAGCCGTTAGAAGAATCCAGGCTGAGAAAACCATTAGAAGAATCCAGCCATTAGAAGAATCCCCCAAGACAAAAAACAAACAAAACAAAATAAACCAAACCCATGTTAACAGCTGTAAAAGGGTTGCAAGTAGAAATGCACTGTGAACAAGCACACGTAGGCTCCTCATAACCGATTTCATGGGCCGATCAAACACCGAAGCCTCTTTGTACTTTAACCTGGCTTCTTGGCCAGAAGCCCAGTCCGGGAGGCATTCTCTTTCTGTTTTAGTTTCTCAAACATAGATCCATTTGTTAGTAGGTAGCGGTCTTTACCATCCTTATCAGTATTTATATCAAAAGAAGATTACAAATTTAAAATGTATACTGTTTATGATTTTTAGTGTTAGCTTTTGTTTCGAATGAGTCAATACTTAAAAACCAGTTTACTTTTCTGTATTTAACCTACCTTTGATGTATATTCACTCCTAATATTTA
Source organism: Balaenoptera acutorostrata (assembly GCF_949987535.1). Lineage (NCBI taxonomy): Eukaryota > Metazoa > Chordata > Mammalia > Artiodactyla > Balaenopteridae > Balaenoptera > Balaenoptera acutorostrata. The sequence goes on along the minus strand of NC_080068.1, from coordinate 22,392,205 downwards.
AGAATATAAACTATATGTGAAGCGTTCTTGTCTGATAAGGCAATAAATTAATATTCCAAATGTTCACACACTAAAATTAACATTCAAGCCAAGGTTATATAAGGAAAATAACATCTGTAAGAAAATGATGGCATTTAAACAACTACACATTAATCTGGATGATATAGTAAGAATGCTGTTTTCTTCATTCTAGGCTTTCCCCAGACCTACTGCATAGACTGAATTGTCCCGGAGAGATCATGTCTTCATACTCACTGTGGATTGGAGAGAGTAATTACAGATATTAGTTTTGTTGATGGCACTGGAACTACAGTTATAAATATTGAATTCTATATTGTCAGCAGAGTCATAGATGAGTAAAGAAAATGACAGTGATATAAATGTTCTCTAATTATCTTAAAACCCAGGCATCTTTGAACCTACTCTAGAAAGTGTTTTGATCTGATCTGATCTGTGATGACTCCCAACCCCATTCTTCAGTTCTTAAATCCATGGCACGGCCAGGCCCAGAGTATGCTGATGGTAAGGCTATGCACACCTCCTTCTTTTCTAATCCCAGCCACTTTGCTAATCTCACTCTCCAGGGATGGCCAAAACAGCATTACAAACCTCTCTCAAGATAAAACAGCAGAAAGGACACTAGGGTACAACTTTGAGCTTCAACTTTCTGTCTGAACTTTCTGAATGACAAATTTATTTTGGCTCCAAGTTTGCTCCAAGATTATTCTACGCCTTCTTTAAACATTCATATCCTAGAATCACAAAATGGTGAAGAATAAAATAGGCAGGGGCCTAATAGAAATAATTTTGCATTACAAAGATTGAAAATTTAAATGTAACATTGGCAAAAACTTGCTTTGTATTAATTTTCAGTGGATTAAGTAGGAAGAAACAACTTGAGAAGTTACCTGTTCCTATTTTAGGTACTTTAGATTATTTTATTTTAGATTAAATTTTTAGTTTTATTTAGATGTTTTAGTATTTATTTAGTAATATTTTAGATTAAAAATCTCTAAAATAATTATTAGTCCTATGCAATGTTTTAGATGAAAACTTGCAAAGTGGTAGCTACCCAGAATGCATTGGACCATTTATTGTATCTTAATCATTTGGATTTTAAAGTTTTAGTCTACCTTTTACGTAGGAGGGTATAATTGCAGTTGAAAAGTTTCATGGAGCATAAAAATTCTGGTGTCGGGGGACTTTTTTCCCTACTAAATATTGAGTTTGCAGACTCAATTCTTGTTCTTGCCGTGAGCCTGTAATTAACCACATAGACAAGGAGAAAGCAGGGTTCTTTCCTCAAATTAAAGGAAATCCCACAGGCATGAAATTCAGAGGAAATTTTGACCACACTTAACCATTGGCTTTTTTAATGAAGAGCTGTTTATATCCTCATTCTACTTAACTCTCTAACTTTTAATTTTGTTGTTGTTGCTAGTTTAAAATTAATAGTAAAAACTTAATTGTGAAATCATTTTTCAGAAGATTTAGAAAATATAAAAAATTATAAAAATTTCATATTACAACCATCCGGAGATGATCAAGTTGATGATTTTGTTCATTAAATTCTTTTCTTTATGCATCTTTATTTTATTTCTTACAAAAATGAATTCAACCTCACTTTAAAAAATTATGACTTTATCAGCAACGTTTCTTCATGACGTTTAAAAACAATGAAAACTGTATTTAAAGAACAACTACAGTGGGAGAGTGAGAGCTCAAATATATAAGAAACCCTCAAGTTAGTTTGGAAATTACAGTTTGGAGACATAATTTCATTTTTAATAATAAAACTAACTGGGAAATGTCAAAGGAAATATGAACTTAATTCAGTATATGAAACATTATCAAATTCATACCATTATAGAACATTTCCTTCTACCCTCCTTCTTTCTTTTTCCTTCCCTCAAGTTCACAAATGATAGATAATAAAGAAATGAAAAAAAAATCCATCTGAACTTTGTATTTTCCCGGAATTAACTCCAATTAATATAACTCCATTATACTAATTCTTTTCTTTTTTTTAGATGAGAGAATAGGCGATAGTCCTGGTAGTTTGGAATAAAGCAACTACTTATTCCTCCTTATTACTTATTCCTGTATCAACCTTAAAAAGACTCATAGTGTTTTTGTCTGAGCAAATATTTAGGCTTCTTTTAACACGAATTTTTTTCATATCTAATTTAGTTTCCAAACTGCAGTGGAAAATAGATTTTTCACTTGTGAGAACAAACATGTTTTGGGTAACTTGAATTAAGAATTAGGCTGGGTTCCTAGAAGACACCCAAGATCTATTAGTTGTCCATAGACTTTAAGAAATACACATGTACCAGACAAGGCATTTCTAGAGATTGTGCCTGGAACATAAAAAACCTGGACATTAGTAAATCCATCATTTTCTCAGTGGCATCAGACTTTATGTCTGAGGAATATTTCTTCTTTCACAAATACAAGTTGAACATTTCCCTACAGTTCCTAGGATATTAGGATATGTTGTCTTTTTTTTGAACATTAAGTTTCCTGTGTTTTCAAATTAATATCTTTCCCTGTAACATCTATCCTGCTTTTACTTTATATTTGTGTACATTTTTATTCCAGGTACATTTATCTATGTTAAGACTTTCCCATAAGAATGGATCATATTTAAGTGTAAAGCTGCAGGTACCAAAGCTTGATTTTTCATTTGCGTATGCCAAGAATAATTTTCGTCCTTCTGAAACATACCAAACAAAGGCATCAGAATAAGAAATCAAACTAGAAAACATTAAAGTTTCTATGATTAAATGACAAATTCCATCCAAGTTAAAAAAAAAAAAAGCAGTGTTTTCAAAAATGGGCTCTCTGGACCATGCTGTGGGCCTACAGACCAGTAATTTTCCAGTCAAGAGAGGATAAGCTACCTGGCCTGTTTGATGTTGTTATATGTGTCAGACAGACAAGTAGTTGTCACAGTGCTGTCAGCTGTGCTCAGAAGGATATCTCAATCTGGTTTGGCTAGTTTGAAATGTTAGTCTTCCTTGGCTTTGTAGATTACAAAATACTTTAATTTGTTTATCTCAGTGAACTATCAAAACAACCCTGTGAGGTATGCAACGAGCTAAGGGGCTCAAACTACACAGACTACAAAACTGTTCACACGGTTTCCCTTGAAATGAGAACTCAAGTCTTCTGATTCTTTTTTTTTTTTTAATTAATTAATTAATTAATTTATGGCTGTGTTGTGTCTTCGTTTCTGTGCGAGGGCTTTCTCTAGTTGTGGCAAGCGGGGGCCACTCTTCATCGCGGTGCGCGGGCCTATCGCGGCCTCTCTTGTTGCGGAGCACAGGCTCCAGACGCGCAGGCTCAGTAGTTGTGGCTCAAGGGCCCAGTTGCTCCGCGGCATGTGGGATCTTCCCAGACCAGGGTTCGAACCCGTGTCCCCTGCATTGACAGGCGGATTCTTAACCACTGCGCCACCAGGGAAGCCCAAGTCTTCTGATTCTTATTCCATTGTTCTTCCCTCAGTACTGCGCCGCCAGACCTTGGATTGGTTAGTCCATGGTCCCACGCTTAGAGATCACACACATCTTTCAAACAAGTCATAGATGAATGCTTCATATAATGAGAGTTCTTCTGCAGCAAGAATGTGGTAGGAATGAGCCTCAGAGAAAAGACTAGATGTGAAGCTGGTCAAGAGGATTCTTAGGTAGATTTAAGCTCCTCATAGAGCCCACATACACTGTAGAGAGAACACTTGCTCTGTTTGCTTTTTTACTTCCAATAGTCTCATTTAAACTCTTAAGTTAAAAGTGCTTTGTGAACTATCACTACTTTATGCCAGTGATAACATTGGCATCAAAATATTGCAAATAGCGCCTGGGTCAGTTATCACTTTTTAATTCTTCATCTTTTATATTTTAATGTGAATGGAGATATTTAATGTGAGTGGAAAATAAAAGATTTGCAGGAAGGGAAGGCAAGGGAAGAGGATGTGGGTCCAGGTGTTAAGAGGTCTTTTCCAGAGGAGAAAAGAGTTCCTGATCACAGTTTCATTTCATAAATTTGCCGGAGGCTAGGCTTTGTACTAAGATCTTATCTTGAAAATAAAGTTCTTAACTGTTCTCACATGATGCAATTTCCTAGCAGCTCCATTTCACTCCAGCTTTGGGCCTCTGACCCTCAAGTGTTGGGAGAGTTGAGATACGGGAAGCCCTCATTCCAAGGAGAATTATTCATGCCTACGGTTCAGCTGACCCCATCCCCCATCAAAGACTTGGGGCTGTTCCGGATTCACAGAGTGAAAGGAGTTGGATGCTTTTCAGGGCTATTTTTATAAACCCATGCTATTTTTGTTAGCTTTCTGGGATGAAGAAGCACGTCAACCCCACAGCAGGGCATCTCTGTGCCGCTCAGGACTCTCCTCCCTGGGCCCATGGAAGCACCTTGATTCTAACGCCTCGAGGGTCCACTTTAGAGGCTGCCTAGAGTTCTACCACCATCTACATTTTGACAATTTTTCATTCTTTTAAAGTAACACACACCTTTTGAGAAATTCAAACTCCATAGAAGTGTATAAAGAAAAAGAAACATTTTTCTCATTCTTCCCTCCACAGAAAGGTATTATTCTTCCCTCGGAATCCCTGCTCCCCAAACCTCTTTAGGAGGAAGACGTTGTAAACAGCTTGGTGCATAAACCCCCAGACGTTTGATATTGTAAGTACAAACACACACACACACACACACACACACACACACACACACGCACACGTTGTTTATATTGTTTTGTAACATATTCTGCTTCTACTTTTTTCATTAATTTATTCAACATCTTTCCGTGAGCGTGCATATACATTTTCCAAAAATTCTAAGAATATCTTTAAAAAATTGTATGGTATTATAGGTATTATAAAGCACAGAAAACATGGTGAGGTCATGGTGAGTGAGTTGAGCTGAATGGGAACAAAAGACCAATATCAGGGATATTGGTCCATTACGAGGAAGAAGAGCTAGGAAGAACATAGGCTGATATAATTTTCAGTTTCATTTACTCAATCAAATTAAAGTCACGTGTGTAATTCTCTCCAAACATTGACAGGTGTTTACTTTTGGTGGTAAAATGGAAAGAGGCAGGTTTAGGCCTAGCGTTACTTAACCATGTCACTCAACTCTCCTGAGTTTTCCTTTCCTCACTCAAAAATGACCAGATTAGCGTCAATGATATCTATGGTTCTTTCCATTTCTGATTAGCACTTTAATTTCCTGGAAAAAAACCTCAAGAATTTAGTTAGATATAAAGTAGTCTTTGTTCCAAGGTTCTGGGTTGTTTTTGTCCATTTTCCAAAAGCAGTTCACTAGTCTGATTACACAGGTCACATTACCTTACCATTTTAAAAAGCTTATAATAATACTGACACTCTGTTTTACAGTTTATAAAGAGTTTTCACACACCTTACCATATCTGATTTTCACAGTTATTCAGTGACATAGATTGAGCAGATAGGACTCTAATCCACAGTTTATAGACTAAGAGTTAAATTCAGAGAGGACTTGCAGAAATCCGATTCCTACCTACGTTGTTTGTAACATTGGTGGCTGAAGAGTCATACAATCTGGATAGAGTCATTATCTTGCTCCCATTTGAGAATTTTATGTGTGGCATGTTTGTAATAATAATGAATGAATATTATTTGATACTCGTAATACGGGGAAAAAGGAGGTTTAAATTCGCTGAGGAGAGTTTTGCCACAAATGATCAGAAGGAATGTTTTGGAGCATCCCTAGAAGAAGACCACTTTGACCCATTGGAACTTGTGTTCCTGCCCCAGACTCTCCAGTTCCAAAGACCCTCTGTAGTTCTCCTTGCTCTTTCAGGTCTCTCAGGGCTTTTTACTTTGCATTTCTTTGTCCTGGAATGTGCTTCCTCCCGTCTTTCTGTCAAACTTCTACTTGTCTTTCAAGCTCAAGGGTTATTGCTCTGTGAATTATCTGCTCAGCATCTTCTGCAGACGTAAGTTCTCCAATCTCTCTCCACTGCAACCTTTAAAATCTCCATAATAGCAACCATCTCCCTTCTGTCTAACTTTAAGTACAGGCTTCTTAAAGGTAAAACAAAATGCATGTTTTCATTTTTGTTTTCCCGGACATTATGAACTATGATGCGGGTACCAAAAATATGTCTTGAATGAGTCAATTAATTTTATGGAATATTATCAAGTTGGGATTTTAGCAAAATTTTAGTATTAATTTCTGTGTAATTTGTTGCAGGAACGTTCTCCTTTCCTTATTCATACTCAATATTTTATTTTTAAAGATTTGATGCAATTACAAGCTTACAGAGAAGTTGCAAGCACAGTACAAAGACCTTTCCCCTGCAAACCATTTGAGTGTAAGTTGCTGCTCTGACGCTCCATTATCTTGGAATACTTTACATGTATTTCCTACATTTTTTGACCACTTCCTTGTTTTTAGGCACAGCAAGAGATTCCAGGTTCATCTTGATCTTGGCCTGCTCAGTCCTGGAATCAACCCTTTTTCTAAGGAGCTCTGATTCCCTACTAGTGGAGAATAGTTTTTAGAAGCCAAGTTCAGGGCCCTGGATATGCTTATTGCTATTAGGGCATCGCCATTTCCAGCCCCTCCTGGTGGACAGAGCTAGGGGTTGTTTACAGCAATATCTATTTTCATTTGTTTATATACTGAAAACCATGAGCTAACACTGGTATCTCCAACACCTAATCATGGGCTCATTCTAGTTTTCTCCCTCTTGATGTTTGCAACTCCCTTCTCTGACAGTGAGAAAACTGGCTCCTATTATCTTTAATATATTTACTTATTTAATGGATCTCTTTATACATGACTAATCTTCTATTTCTGATGCCATCTCCTTCCCTCCTGACTCCCTCCTTCTCCTCCTTGGGTCCTCCTTCTATAATTCTGAAATTCGAAAATTCAGTATGGGAGGTGGGTTTCCACACACACCCAAGCCATTCTCAGACACCAGCTGGGTGTCCTACAATTCAACTCAGTGCTAACACTATCTACCTGGAGATAGTGTCAGAGCTCACAGTTTAAGGGCTCATTCCTAAAAGACGGTCGCCCCATCCATGTCAGTCACAAAGTCCAGGTTGCCACCCGTGCTTCTGATAAACTGGCTATAGATCTGAGATTCCAATGACTCACAGAACTCAAGAGAAATGTTTTACTTACTCCATCCCCAGTTTATTATAAAAAATAACTCAGGAATAGCCAGATGGAAGAGATGCAAGGGGTAAGGTTTGGGGAAAGGGGGCGGAGCTTCTTTCCTCTCTGAACACACCACTCTCCATGAATCTCCACATGTTCACCAACCTGTACTCTCTCCCAACCCAGTCCATTTGGGTTTTTATGAAGGCTTCATTACAGAGGCATGATTGATTAAACCATTGACTATTAGTGGTTGATTCAACCTCCAGCTGCTCTCCTCTCCCCAGAGGTCAAGAGGGTGGGATTGAAAGTTCTAAACTTCTTATCACATGGTTGGTTTCCTTGGCAACCAGCCCCATCCTTAGGTGGGGGGTCCAAAAGTTACCTTTAACACTTGCATCACTTAGGAAATTCCAAGGGTTTTAGGAGCTCTGTGCTAGAAACAGAGATGAAGACCAAATATCTTTTTCTTATTATAAATCACACTAGCACACACCCCATGTCAGGCTGCCCTCCTCACTGCACAGACCCTGGTACCTCGTGTTGCTGCTTGGCAGCATCTGCCACCTCACTCTATCTCGGACATTCTGTGCAGGGCCACCGTCAAGCACCGAGGCCCTCCTCACCCATCCAGCCTCTGACTTCACAATCGGCTGCTTCTCTTTCTCTCCTCTGACCCAAGGATGCCCTCCAATCCTTGCTCTGACTCTTGACACCCCACATCAGGGCACTGCTTTGTGTAGATGCCCTCCTTTCCAGCTTGGGCTCTGACAAACCGTACGGGGAAGGAAGCTTCACTCATCATACTTGGGTGCTGACATTCTGTGCTAGGGTGCATGAATACACTCTTACCTCATTAGGGATGCATCCTCTGATTTCCAAAGTTTCCTCCCCCAATCTTGACACCTTCGTCACCCTGCTTGGGCTCTAACTGCCCATGCTAAATTTCCCTCCCACTTGGATACCCTTCTTCCCTTGTTCAGGTTCCAACACCCTTCTTTGGGCCACTGTGACAACCCACCACACAGATACTATTTATTATGCTATGCTCCCCCCTGATGGCTTTAGGACTGGGAGGGAGAGAAAGAGAAAGGAAGGGGGAGAAAGGAAAAGACATACCATTTCCTAGGTTTACTTTTTAGTCCTTCCAGAGGAAAATGAATGCATGGAAAAGTTTAAAAGTGGCCAATTTGCTCCTTATTTGCAATAGTACAAAAAGATTTGGACTTAGAAAAATTTGAAGAGATTAGAAAAATAAGATTTGACGTTAAATGCCCTTTCCATTGGAGAATTGAACTTTTATTTATCTTCTAGGTGTTTCATGTTTTGTTCTGATAGATGACTTCTAAATTAGACATTTAGAAATGAAAAGGCTGGAATGAATATTTGTGCTTCTATCCCAATTTTTTTGTTTCATAGATGAGGGAATTGAGTCTTGGTTAGGGCAAATGACTTTCCCAGGTTTCCCAGGTGACATAGTCAGAAAGGAAAAGGACATGTTTCTACATCCTGGCCAGTGTTCTTGGCACTCTCCCTTCATTATGATCATTTAAAATTAGTTGATCTTTAAGGTAAATTTCTGAGAAAAATTAGTTTTTACATTACACCTTATATTTTTAATTGGAAGTCCTTTTCTTCAGTAATGATACTGCTGGTAGAATGCTATATTTTTTTGGCCCTAAAACCTTAACTAAGTAGTACTTTGGTGATTATATCTCACTAGAGTAGAAGAAATTACTCTCACCAATTTGGTAGTTAGTAACTAGTAATTTTCTGAATACTCTCTTTTAATTGCATGCTTACATTATGTTAACTATTTTTGGTAAAGATGCCAAGCAAGAAGATTATTATTTATTTTACTATTTATCATCTTGTGGGGTTGATGGACTGGCAAAATGTATATATATAGACACAAATAGCTGATAAATAAAATTTTATTTGGAAAATCCACAATATAAAATTTGTATTATTTGAAACCCATTTACATTTGTGGAAAGTCCAACATCTTATCAATGTTGCAGTTCAACCTGGGAAAGAATAGCTTGTTGGGTGTAGGTGAACCATCTAGAGTGTTCATTGATTTCCAAGATCACCTTGAGTTGCTGGGGTCAAAGGAAAAATAGGCAACAAACTATATTTAAGGATCCAAGAAAAATCTTGAAGTGTCCCCATCAGTTGTGTAATTTAAGAGCTTAAGTGTGACATGAACTTATTTCTGGCCCTTGGGTGAAATATCTGCCCTTTTTGTACCAATGTAATTCTGTAAATTAGTATCAACAAACACACAGATTTTATAGTTGGAAAGGACACACCATCAAGATCATTTTGTTGATCTCCCTCCAAGGCAGGAATCCTACATACCCTTGAGTTTGAATCACTTTCAATCATGGGGAAATCACTACCTCCCAAAGAAGTTGTGCCTTATTTTCTGCAGAAACTTTCCTCTTGGTAACTTTGCCCTGTTACTGCTGCCTTCGGCCCTCTGTAGTTAGAACACAGTTAAACCCTCTCCATATGACAGCCCTGCAGTTATGTCCCCCTGGATGTTCATCCTTCTGGAATTTTCTCTCCCTGTCTCTTTCTTCCATCATCTAAGTTCCTCATGGGAAATGAGATTCTTTCCCCTGCCCTTTGTCTGGACTAAGTGCCTCTTTTTTTTTTTTTTTTAGTTGCAAAACGTTGGCATTTTTATTCAGACGTATAAAAACAAAACAAAAAACCTTCAGGGTTAACAACAGATACCCCCAGTTTCCCATCCATGGGGACGGAGGTCTGAAGCTGGGTCCTCTTTCTATGCCAACTGGAAGCTTCCCACTACTGGATGAGAAGAGCTCCTAAAAGTGGCTCTTGGGACCACTGTGAATCCGTGCCTTGGGTGGAGATCATATACAGCACATGCAGGTTATGGTTTACACAGAGATGCCCAGTTACTTTTCCTTCTGACCACCCCCTACTCCCACCTCCTGAGATAAGAAGTCTGGGTGTAGGAGAAGGCTGTAGTTGCTGGAATTAGACTTGATTCAGTGCAAAAACAAGAAGACAATGCCCCTTCAAGGGCTCTGACTTACATCAGTTTTCCTTGATACTTTACAGTAAGAGCACATGCATTAAGCGCCCCTTTTAAAATGTGCTATTTTAGGAGGCTCTACACTCTCCCCCATGACAGACAAGAACAGCGCTTTGAGTTCCTCTTATTGTCCTCAGCCATGTAACAATGATTCGTGGTTTCACTTTATTTCTGGACAGTTGTAGCCACTAGACACAACCTTTGCCCTCAAACACCGCATTCACTTTGCACAAGCTTGTTGACCTCACACCTAAGTCAGCTTTTCTTGAACCCTCATCTGAACAAACAAACATTCATTCTGATCTGCGGATATCCCTTGCGGCGTCAGGAAGGGCCGACTTGAGCAGTGCCGGCTCAGAGAGCTCGCCACCACCGCTACAGATTTGGTTTCCTTTTTCTCCTGATGTTAATTAAGTAAGACAAAAAACCAATTCCTGCTACTCTCTTAAGACAATGCAAAGGGTTCCAGACTCTATTCCAGGAAGTTGGTTTCAACAAGCTAACAAAGAGACCACGGAGACCAGAAAGGAGGCTAGGAATACGGACCAGGAGGTAGCGTTCAGGTAACCGCCAGGGGGGCCGGCGGGGAGCCGGCTCTGCCGAGGGTGGGAGTGCGCCACGCCAACCAGGAGGGAGGGCCAGCGGCTGTGCGCCCCGGCGTGGACGCGCGCGGGAGTTCAGGCTGGGGAATGTGTCACCACGTGCTGCAGGGAGGTGGGGACAGGGCCCTCTCCTCCAGTTATAAGTAAAGAGCGCAGGGCAGGATCTCGGAGTTTCACAGCGGACTTGCCTGGGATAGTGTTGAGAGAGAGAGAGAGAGAGAGAGAGAGAGAGAGGGACTGACTCACGTGGACATAAACAGACAGACGGAGAAACAGACGAGGTGAGAGCTTAGCAGGCTAGCTAACCTACTAGCTTGCCATTGCAGAGAAGAGATCTGGGAGAGGGAGGGTCCCGTTTAGACGCTCAAACCCCAGGACACCGGAGGGGCCATTTCCTGCAGCTTCCTGGGGGCTGCACGGCTCACCCCTTCTAAGCTTGCTGTGAGGGAATTAAGCAGAAAGAAAGAAGAGGAGGTGGGGTTCTACAGCCCATGTGCTTTTAGTTCTTCCTAAGAAGGGCTTTCTATCCGGAAGGAGCATGTGTCATCACACTGCACGCTAATCCTGGGACGTTTGCAAACCCGGCTCCGGGGCAGTTGGCCCCATGCCCGGCCGGGCGTTCGAGGGCGCCGGGCGTTCGAGGGCTCCGGCCTCGCAGTGCTCCCGGGGCCGGCCGGCGGTAGCCGGGTGGCCTTTATCTCTGTCCCCCTTTGTCCTCTTTATCTCAGGCTCTCCAGGAGGCCCGGGGGCCCGCTCTGTCTATCGCTCCCCACCCCCGGCGGCAGCGCCACTTCAATGCCCGGCAGGTCGCGGGCTGCTGCTCTTTGGAAGGCGGCGGAGGACCAGGGGCGCCCCGCGCCACCGCTGACTCGGACCGGCGCCGACGCCTGACCCGCGCCCTTGGGCACCGACGCGGGTGCGCCCGGCGCTTCCCTGTGCGCTCCAGTCCGTTTCGGGCCCGCGAGGGGCAGCCCCGGCCAGGATGGCCCCGGGCCGGGCGGTGGCTGGGCTCTTGCTCCTGGCGGCCGCCGGCCTCGGAGGGGAGGCGGCGGGGCCCGCGCTCGCCTTCAGCGAGGACGTGCTGAGCCTGTTCGGCGCGAACTTGAGCCTGTCGGCGGCGCAGCTCGGGCGATTGTTGGAGCAGCTGGGAGCCGCCCCTCTGGAGGGCGACCCCGAGCCCGGGCAGCTGCACTTCAACCAGGTAGGGCGCGGGCCCGGCCGCCCTTCCCCGCCGGCGTGTCCGGAGACGTCCATTTGCCCAGGAACGCTGTTTAATGGGGAAAAGTGCCGGAGAAAGGATTTCGTTACGTTTCTCCAGGGTGAGGCGGGTCCTGCTTTTCACTAGACCTGGCTTTCTGGCCGGGGTTAAAGGGCTGGCGGTGACCAGGGAGCCAGAAATTGCAGTTTTATGCCCGATGAACTGAGTCCTCAGACGCTGGTGGTTATAAGATTTTATGCAAAAGTTTATGAAGTAGTTGAGAGCGGGAAGCATCTTAGGAGATGCGTTTTAGACAGGAATGGCGTGCTGAAGTCTTCCCGGCAGAGAGAGTGGCTCACAGGCCACCCTCGTTAACAGTAGCCCGGTGGGTGACGACTGCTATCGAGACGTAATGTAGTTCTGTCTTTCCGGTGTACGTTACCCGAGGCATTTAGGGCCGAAGGGCCTACTGTATAGAGACAGGGAGGCCGAGGGGGGCCCTGAGACCAAGATCAAGCATCCAGTCGGTGGGTCGAACTGGGTTTAAAGCCACAGTTTTTAGTCATCTGTCAGGTCAAGGGTTTGATTCGAATGTTCATTCATTCATTCAAAAACAAACAAACAAACAAACCTATCTTAGGACATATTCACAGTATTATACAGGCATTTGGTAATTCCTATAATTTAAGGGTCACCATGAGTTACCTAGGAGCAATTAAGACCATACCTGCTAGTAAACTTCAAAAAGGAGGATATTATAGATTCTTCGTTATTTCCGTCATAAATATTCTGATTATTTCTTAAAATTGTGAAGTAAGCGAAGTGTGCTTTTGGCATCCTCCCCCAAACTTCTCTCTACTTTTAAAAACTCTGTTTACTCAGTGCTTTGATTTTTTTTCCCTTCTGCTCTGGTTCCAGTGACAACTGGTGATGAATCGCAGTGTTCAGTATTTTCCGTATTGTTTGTCACTTCTGCGTGATGTTAGTTTGTGTTACAAAAAGTTTTTGTGGTCCAAGATGCTTGGGAAATGTTGCATACTATACTCCACTCTTGGAAATCTAGCATTTCCCGATGTATTTGACCTTAGATTACAGTTAGGGAAACTTTAATCAGATAAATTCCTTGCTAATAACATAATAGTTTGGCATTCTTTTTGTTAGAAATATCTTACCTCATTTAAAACATGCAATATTCAAGAAGTATAAGGTTCTGATGCCATGAGGGATCAAAGTGACCTTCCTTTGATCTAGAAGGGTTTTGTGGTCCTCTTATGCATGTTCTTTAGTAAACTATCTATAGATTCAGTTCTGGCATGGCATTACAGTTGGTTCAATGTCTAAGAAATGATACATTGGAAAAACTGAAATGACCCCATGTTATACTGATATTTTAGAAAATAAGTAAACAATTTCCTAAGTATTTTCTGTCTAGTTGCAGTCTCTTCAAGTGGGGGAAACAGCTGACCTGACTAAAGCATTTCTAGGTAGGAGTAGGGGCAGTCATATGCTTGGAAAGAAGCTTGGGGACTTGACTTGCAGCTGCGTATCTGTAGCCCACACATTGTTTTGACTTAAATTATCTCCTTATCTTGCAATGTCTGGAGGTGTTGATGAATTATAAAGGGACAAAAGACTGCTGAGCCACGCCTTGGCAAAGACACTGGAAAATATACTTAAATAATTTAGGAAAATTGCTTAAGTTTATTAGCAGTATGAGTCCCAGTTTATGAGTAAGTAGGACACCTCAATAGGTAAATTATAAGTATGTTGACACCTTGTTTCTCATTCTTCTGTTTGCATATTTAACTACCCTCATTATGGCCTCTGTGGGCATCAAAAAGTGATGCGAAGCAGCCCATAGTTACTTTGGAAATAAAGGGAAGCCATGGAAAATTTATCACTTAATCAGACCTAGCAAACATCTGTTGGATGTTCTAAAAAGTCCTAATGAAAACAACAATCATCAGTTAAATGATGTCGAATGAAATGCCATTCCAGAAGAATCTGTTAATTTGCTGACATTTATATCTGCTCCAGCAGGAAATCATCCAGTTTGGAGCAAAATTTAGGGCTGTGTTAATATCTCCAGACCTTAAAGAATGCAATTTTAGTTTCCTTACCTGCAGCAAAGTAGAATAATAATATATGTGAAAAGCTTGATTTTCTGACTTTGCAGAAGGTTGAAAAGATAGAATTTATTTCTTTGGGCCAGGGATTTATTGAATCTTCTATGAGATCTGTTTACAGATGACATTGTTCCTTTGGATGAGGGCTTAGGTCAGCTTTTCCCATGTAATAGGACTACTGTACTAAAAATTTAGACAATTTTGGAAGGTCTTCTAATATTTTTTCAGTGTCCTTAAGTACTATTAAAAGAACTTGTTGCTTTGGGAGATCAAAGTGACCTGAGTTCAAGCTGTTAACAATAGAATAATTGAGTTTACTGTTTTGCTTCTTATGGTTTCTGAGGGTACAAAGAACAGGTAGAAGAAGCAACCCAGACAAGTGAGAGGAGGGAGCTCTTTTATCTAAATGGGTCACTGGGGCCCATGACTGAGTGTGAGTCTGCTCTATCTCAGGGAGTTTCTAAAATACAAAGGGAAGCCCCAGCTGAGTGAATACCCTGGGTGATTAATTTAGGGGATTTAAGAATGGGCTCAGTGCCACTTTTTGTTTGTTCAGATGTTCCTTTCTCATTCTCCAAGTGGTCTTTCCTCTTCATATCTCCTTCAGAACACCTCACCTCTGAATTATCACACTAAGCTGCAGGAAATGCCTCCATTTAAATAACTGAGTCTCCTGAGGAGGCTTAGTGGGGGTGATGGAGAGGTGGGTGTGGGTGTGGCAGGTTGGCATGTGAGGCAACCTTTGTTTCCCACCATCACTCAACCTTAGGCTTTTACTTCTCTCTCCGAACTTTATTTTTTCATTTGATACGTTTTCCTGCAGCACATCTTCTTTTTTTCTTTCACAGGTTGCCTGAACCTTGTTTTTAAATCCCTTTCAATTCACCTTCAATCTTCCTAAAGCAATACTTGGAGTATGCCTCTCTTCTTTCAGATCTCCTCCATGAACTGTCTCTTGGCTGGTGAAGTCTAAATCTGAAGACTGGCATTTAAGGCTCTGCACCGCAAGGTTGACCCTGAGATGTTAACATGCCTGCCCAGACCTAGCACTCACTAAATTAAATTATTCATTCTTCTCTGAAATCAATGTATGCTTCTACTCAACCACTTTTTTACCTCATTATCTTCCTTGCACCCTTCCTGTTTCCAACTGCAATGTCCTTCTTTTCCTTGAATTGCCCTATCAAAATCTTAAATTTTAAAAAACCCAGCTAAACTCCATAAAACCTTTCTGGGGCATCACAACCACCACTGATTTGCTGTCTTTTTGAATTCTTGAAATTTTTTATTATGCTAACGACACTTAGCTATTCATGTGTTCAACAAATATTTCAAATAACTACTATACTCTAATTAGGGTGGTCCCTTAAAAGTACAAATCTAATCATATTGCTCATTTTATTAAAACAATTAAATGCCTTCAAGTTAAACTTTAAACACTTTAATGTGGCTTAAGCCTTTTTATGATCTGCTTCCTGTATATTTCTCAAGCTTTATCCTTTGCTACTATTCCAGTCTTCATGGACTGCCGGTAGTTCCTGGTTCGCCATATACGTGTGCTTATGTTTTAGGTATCAGTTTAGACATTACTTCTTCCGAGAAGCCTTTCTTAGCCTGCTCAGGGGTTTAGTAGGAGCCCCCTTTTATGTGACCCTATATTAATTGGTGCCTATGAAATCATAGCATATTATATATTGCAATTATAATATGGACATAATTTTATACATATTATAAATTTCTGTTTATATGGCTTCTCCTCGACCCCAACACACACACCCATAGGATTTTGAACAGATTGAAGGGACTGATCTGACTCATCTCTCTAGGGGCTAGTGTAGTGCCTGGTACATAACATGTATTCATTATATATATTTTTGAATGAATGAGTGAAGATGGTTTAATATGAGTAAGGCAATTTGAGCCCTCACATGACTTTACAGTTAATAGGTAGACGTATGACATGTGCACACGTAACTATAATGCATGATAGAACGATATGTCTGATTAAAGAATTTCAGAAGAAGTGGAATGGGATCAGACTTGTGTTTTTGGAAAATTCATCTGCTTGAGAGCGTGGAGTGGGTCGAGACAGGAGCTAAGGAGGAAACTGCAGTGGTTTGTAGGAGATGTAATGATTGCTTGATCCTGGAGGCCGTCAGGAGGTACATAAAGGCTCTGCCTTCTTCTGGAAGAGCAGCCGTGACTGAAGAGTAGGCAAGAGCCCCAAAGGTAGATATTTTCTACTTCAAGTCTTTTGCCTGTAGCAGTCATTTAACTATTGTTAGATCTTTCCTTTCATTAGTTTATGGCACAAGGATGCCAGAGGGAGAGGCAGTGAGGTAACTCTTGGCTTATTTCAATGGATGGCCAGGCTAGCGGTCTGTAGCAAACAGAAGGGGTGTATGTGTGTGGTCATTACATACATGTTGTATGCATAGCTTGTTGTTGCTTAGTGTACTTTTTCTTGGGATGGAGGGTAATGGTGCATTACATGAGGGAGGTTCTGGGAAGCACTGATCATGGATGGAGGGGAGAAAGAGCATCTCTCTACCTCTTTTTTTTTTTTTTTTTTCCTTTATATTCTGAGAAATGAGGGCGTAAATCTTCTAGGAATGCCTTCCAACCTGCTTGTTCAGGTGAGAAACTGGCAGGAAGGGCCAGGTTGTGCTTAGGTCTCCGGTGGCTTTTCCTTCAAGACAATGGACCTATTTTGATATATCACTCTCATTTAAGTTGACTGTGTACAGTGTGATCATTGTTTCCAAAAGGTTTTAGGAAAATGAGAGACACTCGTAATTCATTTGACTGTGATGTCAAGAGCTTAGTTTGCTTTCGTGCCAGGGATGATTGGGATCCATGTGAGAAAATACCCTTCATTCTTTCTATCTCTGACTCCCAAACTTGCATCTTTACCCACTACCCTAGGAGTCACATAGACCCTTTTGTACATAACATAAATAATTATATCTAGGATTTATTGGTTTTTTCCTGTGTGACATAACTCTTAACCACTTTATCTGTATTAACGCCTTTCAAAATCACAACAATCCTGTGATACAGATACCATTATTAACTTAATTTTACACATGAGAAATATGTGGTGCTGAGAGATTAAGTACTTGACCAAAATCACACAGTAAGTGGTAGAACCTCAGGCAATCCTAAATCCTATAGTGGATTTTTTGAATTATAGTTTAGAAAATCATACTCTCCCTAGCCAGGGCAACTGTTTTTTTTTTAAATTTATTTGTTATTTATTTATTATTTATTTTTGGCTGTGTTGGGTCTTCGTTTCTGTGCGAGGGCTTTCTCTAGTTGTGGCAAGTGGGGGCCACTCTTCATCGCGATGCGCGGGCCTCTCACTATCGCGGCCTCTCTTGTTGTGGAGCACAGGCTCCAGACGCGCAGGCTCAGTAGTTGTGGCTCACGGGCCTAGTTGCTCCGTGGAATGTGGGATCTTCCCAGACCAGGGCTCGAACCCGTGTCCCCTGCATTGGCAGGCAGATTCTCAACCATTGCGCCACCAGGGAAGCCCAGGGCAACTGTTAATCTCAGATTTTGATCTATGGGTAGAAGTTACAAATCATCAATCGCTTATGTAGCTCCATTGCTTAGTCACGTTAAGGGAACAGTATTAAGACTACAGAAACTACAATGAGGATGACAGGTCCTTGTCCTCAGAGAGCTTATAATCTAATTAAGAAATAAGGTGGAAACTTTTGAAAAGTATGCAAGGCAAAACTGCAGTAGTTAAGTAATCACTGAAAGAAATATTACAAGACGTATCACTAGGCTGTGTGAGATTAACTGCCAAACAAATACTTTTGGGAACCATGTTCTGTGGGAGCCTTCTGGGAAACACCTTGTGGAGGAGTTACAAGGCAGTCAATTCTCCTTTTGGAGGATTTTGCTTGTTTGTTTTGGTTTTTAAAATCCTTACTGGATGAACATCTGCTTGTGCCAAATGTGTCTGTGCTATTAATCACAAGATGGATCTTCTTGTGGGTTACATGAATTCTCTTTTATAGAATGAAAGTTTCTTTCATTCTTTCTTATATAATGAATTTTTCTTGGAGAAAATATTTTGGCAACAATAGTTTTCCTAATTCTGAGTTTCAGAAGTTTTCCTGGAGAAAGGTATATTTATCAGCTTCTTCTTTCTTCTATGGATAGACTGCAGATAAGGGGAGAAACATCCGTGTCTAGTGTTAAATTTTTCAGTCCTGTTCTCACTTTTACTCTAGAAGAATTCTGCCAATGAATTCACTCTCTCTTCAGGCAGTTTAGAATGTAAGTCCTCCTATTTAAAAAAAAAAATTGTGCCGTCTTCTCTCTGGCAGATAATCCTTTTTTTTTTTTTAACATGTTAATTATCTTTTTCTTTTTTAACTGACGTATAGTTGATGTGCAATATTATATAAGTTACAGGTGTACAATACAGTGATTCACAACTTTTAAAGATTATACTCCATTTATAGTTATTATAAAATATTGGCTGTATTTCCTGTGTTGTACAATACATCCTTGTAGCTTATTTTATACATAACAGTTTGTTCCTCTTAATCCTGTTAAGTCCTCCTTTTTCATGCCTGTGAAGCAGCTGCATTGCTGACTGCACAACACTGGAGAAAGAGGACTGTGCATCGGTGCTAGGGAATGAGTTGAAGCAATGAGGGAAGAGTAGGTGAGCAGAGTACTTTAACAGAATTACTAACCCTAACAGAGGTACTAACTCTAACAGAATTACTAACCCTAACAGAGGTACTAACTCTAACAGAATTACTAACCCTAACAGAGGTACTAACTCTAACAGAATTACTAACTCTTAGAATCTCATTGCTGCTAGATGGGAGTTTGAGCTCTCACACAGTTACCAGGAGAGGGAGTGGTAAACTTTTTCCCTTAATTGAGATAGATCTTTATTTCTCTCTAGAGATATTCAAAGTAGAGTAGCTGGGTGGGAGATTTTCAGCTTCTGTGCTTTCCATGGTTCACACCATCTTTCTGTTTCCAGGTGATGCCAACATTGGGAGATGTTGATGGTCAGGGACTTCATTTCCCAGTCATAAAAACCCATTGCTTCTCAACTATGACTGCAGTTTAAGAGTTTTTTCTTTAAAATCAATATACATTTGAATCCTCTATGTTAAATTTCTTTTGGTGGTAGTAGGGGTCGGGGGAGAAAAATAGGAATATAAATAGGCATGGAAAACAGGCCTGAAGTTGAGAAGGATTGGCATTCCTCAGGGAAAAGAAAAGCAACCCCATAACGAGGGTAGCCTCATGTGATTGGTAACAAGAGTTTGCCAGTTACTTGGATTCAGAGTGGCATGTCCTCAAGGGACTGTCCATATTACTAAGTGCACACAGTTAATATTAGGATCATTTAAAATGCAATTTATTAAAAAAAAAAAAAGAACGTTACTAAACTCTAGACAACCTAAGAAACTTGTAGTTTTCAGAGTGTGTTCCCATTTCCAACTTCAGATGATGGTAGGATTCCTGTTTGTAATTGAAACTAATTAATTTATTCTCAAACTATTCCCAGTTGTCTGTTTCAGGAGCCAAATGGGTTTGCGGAGTCTTGAGGTTTATTTTGTAAAGAAATGAAACTATCACTGAATTACCTTTGTGATGATGGGATGTGGGAACATAGAAAATCTTCAGAATGGAGCCTTGTTTAATTTGGTTTCTGTCTCTTTCCAAAGGTCCTCTGTTGTTTTTCTTGGCCTGAAGCTTAAGGAGAACAAAAACAAAAATCTGTGAATCTAGATCAAAGATGTTAACCTGAAAAGTAGTATTATGCCTTTGAAGTCCAAATATTTAATACCTTGACTTTTTTTATACTTAACTAGTTAGAGAAATAAAAAAACCAAGTGAGCATTGATAAGGCCTCTAAGGCTTTAGTTCTGTTTTAGTTCTATTTTTGAACGTATTCAAAAATAATACACTTGTCATCGGTATATTCAGTGGGCTTCTTGGGTCTCTAATTGTGGTAGGAATACAACATAATGGTTAACAATTTGTCCTTGGGGTTTAAACAGACATGGGCTGAAATTCTGATCACTTATTAGCTGGGAATCACAGGCAAATGACTTAACCTCTTTAATACTCAGTTTTCACATCTGTGAATTGAAAAAATGAACCTTACTCATAGGATGGTTGTGAACAAAAATATAAGAGCAATAATAATAATTACTGAGTATCGCTGTATTTTAGGCACTTCTATATTTACTACTATGTGTATTACATGTAGTAACTCAAACAAATAATCTATTTTTTCCCATTACCTGTATTACTTAAAAAAATAAATAACAAAAAAGACAATGCATGTAAAATACTTAGCATCATGCCTGGCTCAAATTATATGCTCAATGCATAGTTATTATAATACTGTATTAGTTGATATAGCTTAACAATAGCTTAACTACCCTTAACAAAATTGTCTTTCACTGGAGGCCTGAGCACCTTAGGGTCACTCAACTTAGAGGAAAGCAGTGCTATAAAAAGACAACAAGGATTAATGAAATAAAAAGTTCGGTGAGAAATACATCAGTCCAGTGACTTCGGTTTCAGTGTTAGTTTCAGTGGTGACTCTCATCTTGAGAAAGGCTTTTACCATTTGCCTCTTCTTCCCTTTCATCAAACACTAGTAATAAACTCCTGAAAAATGTAAACTCCTGAAAATGTAAACCTTAGGTCCTCCCAGAGGACTTCTGAGGCTATATTTAGGAGTTGGCTTTGTTTATTATTTTTGTCCAAATTTTACATCAATACTGAAATGTGAATGTTTGGAAATCCATATTATACTTGTAGAAATTGATGTAATTGTGCTTTTAAATTTAGATTTACCTCAGGACCTCTGTATGGGTTTTGCAAGCCAAAAGAATCCAGGGTCCTCCACCTTCAGCTGACCTTATTAGTTGGGAAGCAGGTAAGAGAACAGGCGCCACTTTGGTCTGACTATGATAAGTCAGGGATGTGTCTCTTCAGGGACAGGGAAAGAGAAGTTAGTCCAAACTTCAAACGAGAGGTAAAATCAGTAAGACGATTCTGAGTTGGGTAACAGATCCTGCTTTAAATGAATATTGAACACATATGCTGGAAAACACATGGACCCTTCTGTTAAGGGATGCACCCTACTGATGATACCAGGTACTTGAGTTTGAATATCAAATCATGATGCTCTGCAGTTTTCTTTAGGAGCAGGGATCTCAGAATTCATGTATATTCTTTGGTTACTTTACCTACACATCTTTTGAGAAAGTCTAGACACTGGCTCTGTCCCTAATCTTGGGATGAATGCCATTTAAGTAAATGTTCAGGTAGGACCTTCACTCCAGCAGAGGGAGCAGGTCCTACCCTAATAGAAGTAATAGTTAACATTTATGGAGTACTTATCATGTGCCAGGCATTGTGCTCAGTACCTTCTTATATACCATCCCATTAAGCCTCTTCATCTCACAGGGTAAGTACTCTAGGTATTCCCATGAGTAGACCCAGTCTCAGAGAGGTTGGATACCTCTCTCAGAGTCATAGCTCAGAAGTGGCAGAGTGAGGGTTCCAATCCAGAGTGACTAGACTTTAAAGCCCATGCTCTCTCTCCACTGTTGCTCCACATATACTGAAGAATATCATCCCACGGAGGGGCTGGTTTATTTTCCAAAAATCTTAGCGCCTGATATGTCATCCAAGTGCCTCAGTGTCAAAGTAGAACTGATGCTAGTTTCTTGAAGCCACTGGGAACAGTACAGTCATTTAAAGCAGGAAGGTATTTTCTGCTGAGATTTCTTTTGTTTCAGTAAAACAAGAAAAAAAATTATTATTACTATTCTTCCTGCTGGAGCTGTCTCCGCAATAGTCAGGTCTAGCTCTAAAACAAGATTATCAATTCCTTCACAAGCTATTTTTCAACCTTGCAATGTTATTTCCTGATCTTTGACATTTGATACTCCAAACAGTGTTGTGAGAGAATTGGGACATAGCAGTTTCCCCAGAAACTGAGGCCCAAAGAAGTCTTTGGCAGAAGTCACCAAGTGCCCAAATTTGACTGGGAGAACAGAGGTGCCAATACTGAATCCTCAGTTCTTCTCCATTGTGCTGGTTTTAGTCAGGTGCTGCCTTGGCATGGCCCCTGTGCTATGAATCCCCTGAATATTCCATGGTCTTTGTGCCTTACTTTCTTTATATAACTGGGTGGTGGACACGTATGAAGTCTATTCCATTTTCTCACCTTCCAGACACTCCTCAGCACATTGCGGTATGGCTCTGTCCCCAACACTTCCTTCAAATTGCTCTATAGGACGTCACCCAGACCTTCTTATTGCTAAATACAATGAGAGATTCTCAGGCTTTACCTCTGTCTTAATTTTGACAGTGTTGAACACATCCTACTTGAAACACATCCTCTCCTTGCCCACAGCTGTGTCTACCTTGGTTTGGTTTTCTTACCTCTCTGGCTGCTTCTTTTCAATTTCAGTGTCTTTTGCTCATCCTTTAAACATCGGTGTTCCTTGGGGTTCTATCCTAAGCACTCTTCCTTTTGATTTTGCACACTCTGTCTGTGCAACCTCAGCCACTCCTCTGGCTGCAGTTATCACCTGTCTGTGGGTGCTTTCTGCTTAGGTTGGCTTGGTTCACATTTCTCTCCTGAGGTTCAGCCATGCACATCATGGTTGCCGATTGATGTCTAACTCTCTCCCCTCCCCAACTCAGCAGGTCTAAACCTGTCCCAAATGGAACTCGTCAACTCCATCCTTTCTCCATCAACACCTTCTGGTACAGTAAGTCCCCTACATACGAATGAGTACTGTTCCAGGAGCACGTTTGTAAGTCCCATTTGTTCGTAAGTCCAACAGAGTTAGCCTAGGTACCCAAGTAACACAATCGGCTATATAGTACGGTACTGTAATAGGTTTATAATACTTTTCATACAAATAATACATAAAAAACCCAACAAACATAAAAAATAAAGAAAACATTTTTAATCTTACAGTACCTTGAAAAGTACAGTAGTACAGTACAACTGCTGGCATCAGGGGCTGGCATCGAGTGAACAGGCAAGAAGAGTTACTGACTGGAGGAGGGAGAGGAGGTGGGAGATGGTAGAGCTGAAGGACCGTCAGCAATAGGAGATGGAGGGCAAGCTGCAGTTTCACTCACGCCTGACACTGAGGCCACAGGTTCTGGTTCCTTGCTGGATTCAATTCTATCTACCCTCTTGAAAAAGCGATCCAGTGATGTCTGGATAGTAGCTCTTTTTTTCTCGTCATTGATGACACGGTAGCACTGGATTGCATTTTGAACGGCTGCTGCAACCTTCGTGCACCGTTCTAAGTTTGGGTCCTGTGCCTTAAAAACTAACAGTGCCTCCTCAGATAAAGAAAATCCCCTTGCCATTTCCCGCGTTGTGAATCTCTTCGGTTCTTCAGTTACTTCTTCTTCCTCTCATCTCTCTTTGTCCTTTCTCTGGGCTTCCAATTCCGTCAGGTCTTCATTAGTAAGCTCCTCGTGTTGCACAGCAGGGAGTTCAGTGTTATTAGAATGAGCAACGCCTACCATCTTTTAGCCTTGCTCCACTCTCTCAATTATTTTCACTTTTGTTTCCATCATCATCGCTTGGCGCTTCTTAGCAGTACCAGCTACATCACTGCTGCTTTTACGCTTGCTTCTGGACATCCTGGGCTTGAAATAAGGATACTGTACTACTGTACTCTATACAGTACTGTACAGTAAGGTACACAAAAGCACAACCACTTGTAGAGGATGCACACACATGACAATGTACATCAGACACGTGAACTAACTTATGTGATTGGACATGCGAATGCACTTTCGCATCTTTGAAAGTTCGCAACTTGAAAGTTCGTATGTAGAGGACTTACTGTAATCCTGTCTTGTCAGTCTCGGTGATCAGTGTCAACATCCACTCCGCTGGCTAAGCTGAAAAACTGGATGTTATTCTTGAGTCCTCTGTCTCTCTACTTCCCATGTCAAACGCGCATAAGTCGTGTCACAATAGCTTAAATACTGCTTACTTAATATCTCTAAATTCCAGTGTTCTCTTTAGTGTAAGGGGGATAATTTTATCTACTTTATGGGATTGTTGTGAGATTTAATTAGATACAGATCTTGCATTCTGTTTGTGTCTGGCGTTATGCTGCCCACGGCATTCCATGCTGCCCCATGTCCTATCTTTCACATTGCTGCCGGATTTATATCCCAAGTACGCGAATCTGATCATTTCACCATCTTCAAATGGCTTCTAATTACTGTTAGAATAAAATCTAAACTTCTTGCCTGGTATTTAAGGCCCTGCAGTACCTACCCTTACCCCCCATGTTTCTCCAACTTTATTTCTCCTTTTTTCATCACATCTCATCTTAGATGTTGTTTTCTCCAGGAATCCTTGGACAATCCCATTACGTTAGGGTAGGTTAGTTATTCTGTCTTCTTCAACATTCATGGATCCTACCCTAGCACTTACCGGGCCATACTGTAATTACTTTTTTTTTTTATCTGAACCCTGTACTACTCTGTGATATCTATTGTGAGGTTAGGGATTGGGTTTATCTCAGTCACCTTCTTTATTCCTGTAACTAGCATAGTGTCTAGCATATAGTAGGTATTCAGGAAATATTTGTTAAATGAATGAATAACTTCAAACTTT